>NW_020837962.1:11124152-11516268 GCF_003676395.1 Aethalodelphis obliquidens | reverse complement strand
GTGTGTGTGTGTGTGTGTGTGTGTGTGTGTGTGTGTGTTTTCTAAAACCAGTTATGCCTAAGTTATCCAGGGCTTTGAAAAGAAAAATTTCCCACATAAATGTCTGCTCTCTCCAGTTTTCCTTTTTAAGTCTCAGACTATATTAAACCATACTAAACATCTTTCAAAAATGATGCCAGAAAACACCTTTTCTTTCCAACCCACCATCACGCGCATCAGCGTGCGGGAGTGTGGGAGGCAGCTGCCATGTGCCTGTAGCCTCAGAAACCCCACAAACTGCCTCTTCCTGCAGGTCCATTTTCCCTCGAGGTTTGGAGATAACACACTTTTACACTCAATCACAGAACTTGTTTAGAGAGTAAAATGGAAAATGTGAATAATTTTTTAAGCTTACACCAGAGATTTCAAATACATTTTAGATTTATAATGGGCAGGCTCTGGCTGTACTGCGGCAGACAAAGCCCAGCACCTGGTAAGCTCTCTTCCCTGGAGAGGCTCCGTCTTTACTCATAGCAGGGGGTGCAGTGTCCTTGGCTCCCACATTAAATGTCACCAAGCTGCTGTGATTTTGAGTCCTGTGCCTCTGCTGGGGGTGGTGCCCCCTGCCCCACGCTGTGCCCTCCCAGTCTGCCTTTCTTTTGGCGGCGGGAGCCAGGGACTGTTGCTATTCCTTTTGTGTGCTGGGGGTGGGGGTTAACATAAACTTAACCTTTCTTTTCTTTTCAAGAGCTAAAGTAGTTTTATTGCAATAATATCATTTCAATCCCCAAGTTGAGCATCTTTACATTTTCCTCTATGTAAAGCAACAGCTGACTTTTTCTTCCTTTTTTCTATTGAGTTATAATTGACATGTAACATTAGTTTCAGGTTTAACCATTTTAAAGTGTACAGTTCCGTTGGTCTGTTTTTATAAGTCAGATCATTGAGCTTGTCAAAGGTGTCTGCGTAGGAAGCTTCCTCTTCTGCCCCTAACCCTCAAACACCTGGCCTTGCGTGTCTTCCTCCCCAGCCTGTTCCCCTTCATCCCTCCTCCTTCCTCCCCTCCCCAACTTGGCCCCAGCACTCCCTCCTTTCCTCTGCCTATGAAAGATGCTCCTGTCCAGGCTGACACCTGGAGCAGTCCCTCCTGTCTGCCTAGAATCACTCACCACCACGTTTCTTTTCTCTCTTGCTTCTCTTCTCCCCATCTCTTCTCCCTTGTGCAAAAAGGCTTTCACCATGCTTGGGCATCCTTGATGTTGCATGCAGTATCCCCTTGTGACGTCTGTGTCCCTGGCCCGGCTTTTAGCCCCGTCGAGGAGGGATCCTATGTCTGTTGGCTCTGCCGGCCCAAGTTCTCCATCATGGTTGCTGGGTGACTGAGAACTCCAGCACACAGGCTCAGGGAATCCTGCTTTAGATGCATTCCTGGCTCTTTGCTCCACTGCGGAGGGTTGTGATAAATGACCCCATGGGTGAGAGTTCCTCAGAGAGAAGACAGGTTTGCAGAACGATAAACTTTGACTTTTCTCCTGTCCTGTGACCTGTCCCAGGTCCACAGAGCAGACCTGCTTTGCTCCCTTACAAGTAATGGTCCAGGCTTATCCAGTGCCTGGGGGTCCCGGGGTGGGGGAGGCAGAGTACACATATGTGCAGCCCACCTGCCTCCCAGGAACAAAGTCGGGAGTCATGGGGCCTCCCCCTTGGACAGGGTGTCTCAGCCTTGGACAGGTGCCTGGATAAGCCAGTGATGCCTAAAGTGATCGCTCACCCCTCGGGACAGATGGCCGGGCAGGAATGGGAGACGGGACACTCATGAAGGCTTGGCCTGGTTTTCAGGGATGGTGCTCTTCCCACAGGTACATTCTCATCGATTGGCTGGTAGAGGTTGCGACCATGAAGGACTTCTCGAGCCTGTGCCTTCACCTGACCGTGGAGTGCGTGGACCGGTACCTGCGGAGGCGGTTGGTGCCCCGGTACAGGCTCCAGCTGCTGGGCATCGCCTGCATGGTCATGTGCACCCGGTAAGAAACCCCCCAGGCTGGGCCCGCAGACGGAACACAGCATGCTGGCGCTGCCCAGTTCACAGGCTGGCTTTTCAGTGGAACAAGCCTTCAGCACCCCACCTCCTTATGACAGGGATTTTCATTTTAGGGGGTGCCCACGCCAAGTGGTCCTACCCACACGGGGGTGGCAAGGCTGACCCTTGGTGTGTGGGCAGCTGCTCATCCCAACACGCGGCCTCAGGACCCAGAACGTGGCCTCTGTTGGGCAGGCTCAGGCTGGAACCCTCTTCCCCTGGCCCCTGAGGGCAACACAGCGATGAGGGAGGGTCACAGGCGGCTGCCCTTGCCAGTCCGGTTCTCAACTCTGCGTCCAGAGACCTGCGTTTCATCAGTGTCATGTGCCCCCCACCCCCAACTCCCCACAGACCCCCTCCAACCACATGGGCAGGATGCGTCCTCAGAGAGGCAGCCTACCCCTGCAGCAGCTCTGACTTTTCAAATCAGACCATTTTAAGTTTTACCTAAATCCACCTTTCCACCCAGTTTTGCCTTTGGACACAATGTGGATGGCAGTTCCCAGCATACATTTTGCATTTTCTTGTTTTCCTAAAGCAGACTTCTCCTACGTGGTCTGCTATCTCCCCTGGGTGGTGCTTTCCAGACCAACATCATTATCTGTAAGGCTTTCGAGGGAGGAGCAGGCTCATTGCACACAGTGGTGTCAACTATGGAGAGACTGATTTGTCTTCTGCACAGTAACCCAGAGGCTTGTGTCACTGGGATGGTTTATCTGTTTCATGACGTCATGAAGGAGGCCCAGGTCCTGACTTGCTCTCTGCTACCTGCCATGACCCCTGAGGCCACCAGGTCCACCTTTGCAGTGAGCGCAGTCATGTGGCCACGACGGGAACTGGGAAGTGGGGTCTCTAGGTGGCTGTGGAAGCAGGGTCCGTGGGCTCAGAGTCGGTGAGCAAATGCCACACACTGTCCAGCACCTCTCGTGTGCTCTCGGAACCCGGCGTTCCAGGTCTTGTCACCAGAGAGGGCTGAACAGACGGGTCCCCAGCCTCCCTGGATCCAAATGGCATAGTTATGTCCTTGCAATGAGAGACTGAGGTACTACCAGACCACAGGCTGCTGGCAATGAGATGATAATTGCTTTAAAAGATTTTTAGAAGCCGAGATGCCCCTACATCCACTCTCAAAGCAGCACCTGCCGCTGCTCTGAGCACAGGGCTTTCGCCCGCCCCACTCACATAACATCCCCCAGCACCTGCGGTCCCTACAACTCCTGTCCTCTCTCTTGGCCCAGGCAACAGCAAACACGGGAGCTGCAGAGTCCCCATGACAGAGCAGCCAAGGGCCCGGTCCCAGTCCACCCTTGTGTGGGGAGGTGTCCTCGGCAGGCCGCTGGACTAGCGTGTTCCCTGATAGTTGGGACTGGTGGAGAGTAGAGAACAGCGTGACCACCTGCCTAAGGACAGTCCAGTTCCCATGGCCAGACCCCATGCTGGGTCCAGACCTTCAAACAACCTCTGTCTCTGGTTCTGCTGGCTCATCTGCCTTCTGGGTTAAAGCTGTTTATACTCGCTCCATAGAAGCTGACACAAGGCAGGGTGAACCCTTATCCCTCAGGTCGTTAAGAGGATTGACCGATCATGTCATTCGTGGGTGCGTTTTGCAGAAACACCTGCATGCCTAGCAGGCCAGCAGCTCTCACTGCCACTGATCTGTGACACTAATCCCCCTTCCCTTCCAGCCCCCATGATAGGCTTATCTGACCTTTTCAGTTCCCCTCAGTGGCTAGGGGCAGCAGGGTCCACTCTTTGGACCCCCCCAACCCCATCACTGAAGCCTAAAGTGATCACCCCACTAAGGGGAGTGGGCTCAGTGCTCAGACCCCTTCTTAACACTCCAGGTTCATCAGCAAAGAGATCCTGACGATCCGGGAGGCTGTGTGGCTCACAGACAACACGTACAAATACGAGGACCTGGTGAGGATGATGGGAGAGATCATCTCTGCCTTGGAAGGGAAGATTCGAGTAAGTGACCACTTGCTTTTTCCTTTTGAATCAAAGTTGAGGTCACGTGAGGGCATGGAGGGGCAGAGGGTATCTGCATGGCTTTGAGCTTCCCTGCTCTGGGAAGCCCTCCTGGACCCAGAGGGCGCGAGGCCACAGCTGTTTGGCGTGCACAGCAGTCAGGCCAGATGCTGGGCTGACCACGCCGAGGGTGGTGTTTCTAAGGTCCAGCCTCCCCACCGAGTGGGTGGAGGGGCCCTCTGTGTGCTGAGACCCCACGTCTGCCTCCCCGTTCCCTCTAGGTCCCCACTGTGGTCGATTACAAGGACGTCCTGCTGACACTGGTCCCCATGGCGCCAAGAACCCAGCACCTGTGCAGCTTCCTCTGTGAGCTCTCCCTGCTGCACACCAGCCTGGCCGCCTATGCCCCGGCACACCTGGCTGCAGCCGCCCTGCTCCTGGCGAGGCTGACACATGGGCAGAGTAAGGAGCTGGTCCTCCCCACCAGCCACTCAGAACATGGGCTGAGCCAGTGGTCCGGGGGATTCCTGGAGTCAGGAGCCAGTGCTCAAATTCAAGGGGGTTGGAGGGAGAAAAAGAAGTGTGTTCATCTTCTGGAGAAGGAAACACCAGAATGGACTAAAAGCCATTGTCTGGGGGTGAGGTTAGAGACAGTTCTAGCTTAATATTTCCCACATTGTCGACAGTGAGCACGCATGCTCTGTACCTGGGGCCTTTTCAACCCTGAGCCCTAGGAAACTCCATCCCAGAACCATCAGGGCTGTGGGGCATGAGTGGGCAACAGAACGGCCCCACTATTCCTGCTTTCCTCCCCAGCACAGCCCTGGACCACTCGGTTATGGGACCTCACTGGGTTCTCCTGTGAAGACCTCATCCCCTGTGTCTTAAGCCTTCATCAAAAGTGGTAAGCGCGGGCTTCCCTGGTGGCTCAGTGGTTGAAAGTCCGCCTGCCGATGCAGGGGACACGGGTTCGTGCCCTGGTCCGGGAAGATCCCACATGCCGCGGAGCGGCTGTGCCCGTGAGCCATGGCCGCTGAGCCTGCTTGTCCAGAGCCGCAATGGGAGAGGCCACAACAGTGAGAAGCCCGTGTACCGAAAAAAAAAAAAAAGTGGTAAGCGTGTAAGGAAGCAATTCCCCCCACAACCCCCCGACTGTCCCCCCACACAGAGGATGTGTCCTTAATACCACAAGTCCAGGGGGAATTTGCTCTCACGTGAGGGCTGTCAAGACACTCAGACCTTACCCGCGTGAGCCGCGTATCTCAGGACTGACGTTTAGAAATTCCAGGGCCATGTTGCTTATTTCATACGTTTTTAACATTTGATGTGTGGGCAGCAGCTCCCCCCAACCCAAACCTAATTCCATGGGCAGTGGAACGTAAGAAAAAATGAGTCTGTCTCCCTGACCAGCGGTAATTTCAGTCTAGGACAGGTTGGCCTCCAGCTCTGGAGTTGGCAGACCGCAGCCCCGGGCACACACCTTGGCCCTTTCCCTCGCCTCCTGTCTCAGCTTGGCTGGCAGACTCGCTCCTCCCACTCCTCAGTCTCACGTTCACTCCCCACCGCATGCATATCTGCTAAAGCCCCCAGGGACCTCCTCCTTTCTCCGCCAGGCCACACTGCCTCAGAGTCCCCTTCCCCGACACGAGGGTCCGGGTAATTCTGCCTTTCTGCCTGTACCCAGACGCTCCCTGGGAGACTTAACCACTTCCAGGATTCAGAACACATCTAAAAGCCAACCTCTGACCCGAGCCACAGACCCCCCTGCCAGCTTGTCCACGCCAGGCCATTCCTCCTCATAGATTTCATTTGGTGCTTGGTGGACAAGGCCCCGGTCATCCTATCAGAGCCCTCAGGCCAGCCCATTTCTGCTTCTCTGTCCCTGCATCCCAGCGGCTCTCGGGGCCAATGCACTTTCTTCACCTGCCCATGGTCATTGCCCCAGCCGCCTCCTGGATTTCCACAGGGCAGCCTCTGAACACGACACTTCTGCTTACACCTTGGGGATGAGATCAGAACTTGGGCACGAGTCTAGAGATTCCTCTGGCCAGCCCCTCTGGCCCATCTGCCACTTCTCCCCCTCCCCGCTAACACGGGGAGCCTGTCAGCACTTCCTGGGTTAGTGTGTGCAGCCCGTTTCTCCTGCAGGGCCCAGACCTCGTCGCTGGTGGACGGCAGCATGGGTGACGGTGGCAGGTCAACACGTGTCTGCCCCCGAGGCTGCTCAGACCAGTGCAGGGTCGGTGCCTGACCAGGCTGCCAAAAGCTGCTGCTTGGCTGCCTTCCTACACCCATCCCCCGCCCCCCACCGAGTTGTTTTGTGTTTTTTTTCCCAATCCAGATAAACTGGAAACATATTTATTTACCAACGAAACTTTTTGTTAAAGTGTACAATTCAACAGGCTCTTGGTATATTCAGAATTGTGCAGCCATCACCACAAACCACAATCTATTCGAGAACATCTTCCCCACCCTCAAAAGAAACCCCGCCCTTGCTACCTATTACCTTCACGTTTCCCCTCCCCACCAGCCCCCAGCAAACACTCATCTATTTCCTGGCTCTTTCTGTTCTGGATGTTTCACCAACATGGAATCGTACAACTTGGGGCCTTTTATGACCAGCCTCTCACCTACATAATGTTTCCACTGTACAAATAGCCCACTGGATGGAGGGACCACATCTTGTTTATTCAGTCGTGCACTGATGGACATTTGGGGTTTTTCTACCTTCCAGCTGTTGCGAATAGTGCCGCTGTGAACATATGTGTCCAGGTTTCTGTGTGGATCTCTGTTCCCCTTTCTCCTGGGGATGCACCTGGGGGTCATAGGTGACTCGAGGAACCGCCAGACTGCACAGCAGCGCTGGGCTTCACTCCCATTGCTGGGCTGGTTTTGAAAATGTCTTGTCCTCTCTCACTTCAGTGAGTGGAGGCTAAAGATGGGAGCTTTTGGGTGGAGGTGCCAGCACCGTCTGCCCCCCACTACCCCTCACGTGTCCTTCTGTCGGCAGCTTCCATGACGATGCCCCCAAGGACTACAGGCAGGTCTCTCTCACTGCCGTGAAGCAGCGATTCGAGGACAAGCGATATGAAGAGATCAGCCAGGAAGAGGTGCTGGTGGGTGCTAGGGAGCGGGGGTCCCCGTGGGCCCCTTGGGGCTTCGGCCCTCCCTCTGACCCCGGCTTCCCCTCAGGTGCTGAGCTACGGCCAGTTGTGTGCAACTCTAGGGGTGAAACAAGAGAGCCCAGAACCCGCGTCTTTCCTCAGCACAGGGGACATTCACACCTTCCTCAGCTCTCCCTCTGGAAGGAGAACCAAGCGGTGAGTGAACCCTGCGGGCCAGGCCTGGGTTCCCTCGTGACCTGTGCAGCCATCGGGGCTCCTGAGGAGCAGCAGGGAGAGAGCAGATCCTCAGAAAACTGAAGCTGCGGTTGGTAGTCTCCACTGCCTACAGTACCGTCTCCTTTCCCCAGTGTGGCTCTCTGGCTCCAGCCTGGCTCCCTGTGAGGGATGGTGGTCTTGAGCACAGGTTGAGCCCGCTCAGGCTCTGGCCCTGCCCCACGCCCGGTGTGAGCCATACGGGACTGCTCTGCTCCACCACATTGTGGCACTCCCTGCACTCCAGCTGTGCCCTCATTGTGTGCATCCCTTTTATCCCTGTCTCTTCCATCTCAGTGTCCCAGCTGTACTGCCTGGAATAACCTCCCCCTCCACCTCACCCACCTAAAGAACTCCTATCCATCCTACAAAGTCCAGATGAGCAGGAACCTCGCCATGGTGCTGGCCCTGTCTCTGCAAATCTGCCCTGAGCTTCTGAGGGCAGTTCCTGGGTGGCTGTGTTGTCCCTGCTCACAGCACGTGGGGGCAGGGTCAGGCAGGTGCCAAGAACCAGACTGGGCCTCCCAACACTGCTGCCTATGACCCGGCTCCCGGCTCTCCCACCGCACAGGAAACGGGAGAACAGCCTCCAGGAGGACAGGGGCAGCTTCGTCACCACGCCGACCGCAGAGCTGTCCAGCCAGGAGGAGACACTGTTGGGCAGCTTCCTGGACTGGAGCCTGGACTACTGCTCCGGCTACGAGGGCGACCAAGAGAGCGAGGGCGAGAAGGAGGGCGATGGTGAGTGCCAGGGCTGGAGACCACCCGGTGCTGCCCCAGAGGGGACAGCGGGCAGGAGGGCCCCCAGCCTGAGCTGCAGGAGAGTGTGTCCGGACACAGGTAGACATGAGAGAGCAGAGCCCCTGGAATACCAGCCCACAGGGAGGATAGGATGTGGGCCCAACCTGCGCCCAGCTCCAGCTGGACCTGTGCTGGTGGAAGGACCTCACCAGGTCAGGGACAGAGAAATAGACCTTTCTAGAAGGTTGTGTGAGATGTGCCCCCTGCTGGGCTCTGTCCCTCAGGCACCCATCTAGGGCAGGCTGCAGGAGGCTCTGTCCCCATGTCTCATCAGCCATCTGCACAGGAAGCCCAGTTCGACAGCTTCTGTTGATTTTCCAACTGCTATTTTTGTGTCCACTCAGGGGATTAACTAAATTATTAGATGGCCAGTTTGTTGTCACTTCCTACTGTCCCCTAAGTCACATTGGGTATTACCCCAAGTTTGAAAGGAGACACTTCACCCCCAATTTCTTACGTAAAGGAAAGGGGACTGTCCAGCGAGGTTCAGGATGTGCGGCCGAGAGCTGGACCCTGGGCTCCCCTGGGTCCTGACCGAGCACGGAGTCACCCTGATGCTCAGGCTATGGCCTGACCTCTCCCCCATCTCCCATAGTGACAGCTCCCAGCGGTGTCCTCGATGTCACTGTGGTCTACCTGAACCCGGAACAGCACTGCTGCCAGGAATCAAGCGATGAGGAGGCCTGCCCGGAGGAGGAGGGGCGTCAGGACACACAGGCGTCAGCACCAGGCAGCCAGACACCTTGGACCCCAGGGCTCGAGCGCTCTCTGTGCAGCAGGAGGGGGGCAGGCAAGGACATAACGACCTCAGGGTACTCCTCTGTCAGCAGCACAAGTCCCACAAACTCCGCAGATGGCTTGGGGGGCCTTGCCCGATCTACCTCAGTACTGTCCCCGGGCAGCGACTTGAACACACAGCCTTGCCACCATCACGCGAGGAAGTCGTGTGTACAGTGTCGTCCCCCAAGCCCCCCGGAGAGCTGTGCTCCCCAGCAACAGGTGAAGAGGAAAAACCTGTCTGCCCACAATGAGGAGGAGGAGGACATGAACTTGGGCTTTTTGAAGCTGTGAGTGTGTCAGTGCGTTTGCTGCAGTGAATGTTGGCTGAAGTGAATGTTTGCTGAGGCAGGGCTGCTGTTGCACTAGCAAGGGGGAGGGGGGCGCTGGAGATGGATCCCTGTAGACCCCTGGTGGCAGTCACACGGAATAGAAAGGAGAACTTGGGGCAGTAAGTTTCTTTCTCTAGGGGAGCCCACTGTGAGCCATCAGAATGTCTAAATCACAACAAAAACTCAGTTCCTTCTCTCTGGAAAGTTTAGCCTCAAAGCAATCATGCCATACTGTGTGAAGCCTATTTCTCTGTCCCCTCCCATGTTTGTCCTGCTTTCTCTGGGAAACTTAAGCCCACGTCCTGAACTTCCCAGCCCCACGGAGCCCCAGGCACCGCGGGAGCTGAGAGCTTTCACAGCTGAGAACATGTGTGACCCAGGTATCCTGGCACAGCTCACCCCCTCCCACATTTATCTGGTTCGGGGTTCCACGGGGAGCCAATAGCTCTGAGCACACCATCCCTGCGCCCACATTGGCCTGGCCTGCCCTGCCCCAGGCAGCCGTTCTTTCCTCACTGGGTGGTGGGTCCTATCGTGAGGGAACTCTGCCCCGCGGATCGTTTCGGACTGCGTGTGAATACCGGGTGAGTGGGCCCTGACATTTTTGCAGGCCAGGGCCTTGATGTCTTGGTCACAGGCTCTCTTCCTCCCATATTCTCAGCTCATTTTAGAAATCTGCCCCTTCTCCTGTGATGGTTTGTCTGTGTCCCCAACAGATGATGTCCGTATGAACATCGGAATGTCTGGGCCATTTCTTTCCCTGTCTTTATTTCCATCCTCCATCCCTCTAAGATAAAAAACAAAAGAAAAATTAAAAATAGAAGATATGAGGGCTTCCCTGGTGGCGCAGTGGCTAAGAATCCACCTGCCAATGCAGGGGACACGGGTTCGAGCCCTGGTCCGGGAAGATCTCACGTGCCTCAGAGCAACTAAGCCCGTGCGCCGTAACTACTAAGCCTGCGCTCTAGAGCCCGCGAGTCACAACTACTGAAGCCTGCGCGCCTAGAGCCTGTGCTCCACAGCAAGAGAAGCCACCACATCAAGAAGCCCGCGCACCTCAAGGAAGGGTAGCCCCCGCTCGCCGCAACTAGAGAAAAGCCCGCGCACAGCAACAAAGACCCAGCACAGCCAAAAATAAATAATAAATAAAATAAATTTTTAAAAAAACATTAAATATATAAGGTATTAATTTTTTTTAATTCTCAACATTATTTAGGCTCAACTAAAAAAAAGAAAATTCGATTCAAACCCCTCAGTGCTATCCTGACACTGTATGCAAAACCAATTTTCCCAGAGAGGTTAGCCAGAAAAAAAATTAAATGTCATTTGTAACATCTGAGGTGACCAAGATACAGAAGAGCAAGATTCAGAGGACCTGTTTGTTGGGTGAGGGTAGATCTGCTGTGAGTTCCTGAGAATAATGACCACAGGGACTTGGGATCTGACGAAGACTGACCCTGACCTCTCTCCCCTGCTGACACACTCACCCTGCTGATAGCTTTTTTTTTTTTTTTGGAAAAAAATGTTTTATTCCTCTTTGCGCAGAACAGTATATGAAGGTGGCTATCATGCTGACTCCGCACACCTCTTACACAAAAATGCTCCCTCCAGGATGCCCAGTTACCCGCCCCACTTGGAGAACTGGCAGTTAGTGGGTGGGGACAGGATGCTAAGTCTCAGGAAGGTTTCTTGTGACATTTTTGTGGGAAGTTTTGGGTCAAGGGGAGAGATGACCCAACAGTGGGTGTCCCATCCTCCGTCTTCCTGGGGAAAGCCAAATCCCAAAGGTCTTCTGAAGAAAGGCACCTCTCTCAGCGACCTAGGGAAGGGAGGCGCCCAGACCTACTGCCCGGATGTAAGGCTGAGGCAGAGGGAGGACAGGGTTAAGCAGCAGAGATCGCAGACCCAAGGCAGAGGAGTGAGGTGCATGTGGGAGAGAGAAGGGGACTGAGAGAGCCCAGAGGCCCAAGTCATAAATTCCACCCTATCCCCAGTTCTGAGCAGAAACTCTTCTTCCCAAGACTGGAATGGCATTTTAGATCAGGGACTGGCTTTGCTCCAGGGCACAGACAGGGCAAGCCAGGCAGAGCTCGCAGGGGTAGTGAAGGTGGAAAGTTAAGGTATCAGACGGAGAGACAGACACTCCCACACCGAACACTCACAGACCACAGCAGTTTTGAAGGTATAAGCCAGGATGAGGGTAAAAAATGCAGCTGTGTCTGAAATACAGAATTTTATAAGCTCTGTCCAATAATATTTAAATCACTGCTCCTTCCACTCTGTCCCCTGACTATGAGCTGTTCCCAATCTTTTTTCCAAGGCTGGAGGCCTGGCAGTAAAAAGGAATGGGAGAAAATACCAAGTCCAGCAAGCGGGGCTGTGGCTGAGACTTCATATGCCTCTCCCCACCCGCACTCCTTCTATAGAAAAGAATTCTCTCTCTCTCCCCTTGCTGGACATATGGACTGTTGGGATGAAGGCCGGGTAAAGGCAAAGGGAGGAAAACACTCAGCACATTCTTTCTCCTGCTTTGATCTGAAGTGTAGCTGCAGCAAAGGGCACAGAAGTGGAGGAGAAAATATGGGGGATAGGAGAGCATGGGAGTATAATCCAGTCGAGCAAGGAAGAGGGTGCTTCCCCTGCCCTGTGTCCAAATCTGCTAAGAGCTTTACTCCCAGGACTGCAAAAAAGAGTGAGAAGGAACGGGAAGCGTATACGGGTTTGCGAGGGGGCAACCACAGAAAGGATGGAGATTTAAGGATCCCTGTTATCCCCGAGATGACCCTGAGAGCATCATTTGTGGGGCTGGATGAGAAGTTACAGCAGACATGTGGATTTTTTGAGGGAGTGAGGAGCCAGGAACAGTGGGGTCTTCACCAAAGGAGTGACCACTTGATCTGTTCTTTGGCTGACTGCAGCACCTGAGACACGGTCTGCTCTGTAAGGGGTACATCTTCTCCCCTTAATGCCACCCAGTGTATCACTTGCTGGGGATCGCTCTCCAGGATCACCCCTCCGTCTACGATTTCATCCACAGCCAAGAAGAGCCCCTCCATGTTCTCCAGCAGAGCTCGCTTTTCTACATTTTTTCTCAGCGTCTGGCTCAAGGAGTCAAAGAGGCAATTCAGAACAGCCATGAGCATCAGCTCATTTTCACAAGAGCTGCAGATCACATAGAAATAGAGATCGATGCTGCTTTTGTATACCACTGTCAGGCCTTCCAAGAGGGCAATTTCACTGTCAGTCCGGTGGGTCTTGTTGAAAATGTTCTTCTCAAAGGCCTTTTGCTCCTTGATACTGGGGTAGGTGTCATAATAGTACTTGGCAAAAAGTCGATCTCCATCATTGTCCAGAATCAGGATGGCTTTGACAGTATACAGGGAGGGTTCCAAAATCAGCGCTTCCATTTTGCCCCGCAGCTGGTGCCGACGTGGAGCCCTGCTGAAAGCTTTTGCTTCCTCTCGAAAATGTCAGAAAGAACCACTTAGCCAGGAGTGTCCCCCAAATGCTCTTGAACCAAAACGACAGGGACAGGGAGATGCTGACTCCGTGAGGCTTTTCTGGGTGTTGATTTCCCTGTAGGAGCTCTTTTTGCTACTGTAGTAGAATTCTGACCATCCTGGGTCAGGCATGGTTGAGTAAGGGAATCCCAGCATAGGGATTGCAGACCTCCCTGTTGACTGTGTGCCCCTAGGCATGTGTGAGCCTCAGTTTCCTCATCTGTAAGATGGGGCAATAATACCTACCTCACAGGGGTGTTGTGAGGACTAAATGTGATGAGGGTAGTAGCAGCCACGTGATGTGCATGACTGAACTGCCTTCTCCCACTCCAGTGGGGACCTAGTACCACCTGACCGTGGGGTGGGGTGGGGTCTCCCTGCATCTTCTAAGCACTGACTGAAGCCCTCTTCCCTCCCCTCCTACCTCACAGAGAATCTCATTTTAGTCAGAATGCTGTCAGCCTCCCCGCACTAGGCAAGAAAACAGGCCACTACCGATGGAGGGGCCCACCCTAAGGGCAGTCCCAGGGCTGCCTAGGTCCTCACCCCCTTCTCCTTCTCTGCCTGGCACCCTCAACTCCCCTCCTTTGTGTCTCTGTCCTCTGCTGCAGCACCTTCCTATCAGCACTGTGAAACGGACACCTCGCCAACTTGAAACAACCCCTCCCAGGTTTGTCACCTGTCCTGCTCTCCCCTGAGATTTCTTGGCCCCTGAGGGGTTGGCATTCATCTGTTTTTCCTGTTATTTCCAATTACAGTGGACCCTGCTGCCCGAACCACTCCTCCCAGCCAGCATCTGTCCCTACAATCCCTCCTCGCCAGGTGTCTCCTGATTCTCTGAAGGCCCCGTTCCCCCAACCCGCAGACATTCCCTCCTGGGATAGCCTCCTGTGGTTTCTGTGACACCAGGCTCTGCTGTCCCTCCACCTCTCTGGGCTCCAGCTCCCCCTCACCTGTCCCCATCCATGCACACCTTGGACCAGCTCGCCCAGGCCCGTTGCTCCATGTGCCACATCCTTGGCTCCTGGGCTTCATTCGCCTCTGCCCAGGTGCCCACTGATGCCTCCCCTGGATGTCATCATCTCACCAACATATCCAAAAGTGAACACTCCCTCCTCCCTTGTCCCTGCTCCCAACACACATGTAATCCTCACTTCTATCGACTGCAGTAAATACCTACTGGGCCACTCCATGTGCCTTGCCCTGTGCTAGGTGGCCCGGGGTCAGCAAGGCAGCAGGGCCCTGCTTTAGAGCGCCTTCACTACAAAGACGAAGCCAACCGTTAAGCGATCACAGGTGCCACCATCTACCCGGTTATCCAACCCAGAAGCCTGCGCGTCACCCGAGGTCCTCAACCGTGTTCCCTCCGCTGCCCCCGGCCCGAGCTCAGAACCGGAGTCATGGCTTGGACCCCGGGGAAATGGGGGGCCTTGAGGCGGGATCATCATCGGGTAGGGCGGGCCCTGAACTCTGGGCTCGGAATTGGGCAGTCCGGCCGGAAGGGGCGGTCTTCTAGGCCGGAAGGGGCGGGAGTTGACGGCGGCGGCAGATCGCGAAGAATGGATACCGCCTTCACGTTGCTTGCCGGCAGCTCGCGCCGGTGGGTCCCGCGCCGCTGAAGGGGGCGGGAGGCTGCGCGGCCCGAGGCTGGCCAGGGTGCTGAGCCTCTGGTGCGTCCTTTCCAGGCTAGTGGCCGAGCTGCGTGACGCCCTGGACTCCTGCGCCGAGCGACAGCGGCAGCTGGAGCGGAGCCTGCGAGTCTCCCGGCGGCTGCTGCGTGCCTGGTACGCGGACCCCGGGACCACCCGGCTAGGCCTCCCTCGGGCCGTCAGAACCCCGCTTAGCGACTCCGGGCCGGGAGGCCCGGCCCAGCTCTCACTTCGGAGTTGCGGGTTGTCAGTGCTCCCCGCTTTTTCTGCAGGCTCTGAGACTGCGGGTCTGCCCCTAGGCCAGGCGGCCTTGGGGGCCTGTTGGGCCCTGGCCGTGCCACGGCTGCCTTGTGTCTTCACAGGGAACCAGCCGAGACCCTGGCTCCGGAGCCAACCCCAGGGCCAGAAACTAATGAAGAGGCCCCATCTGCAGGTAAACCTCAGCCATCTACCTTCTCCAGGTGCCACCTCTGGCCTGTCTTCAGACATGAAGTGGTGAGGGACCTCTACATGACTCTTGGTTTTTGCAGCATGCATACCCAGCCCGCAAGACCTCAAGGAGCTGGAGCTTCTGACCCAGGCACTGGAGAAGGCTGTACGGGTGCGAAAAGGCATATCAAAGGCTGGAGAAGGAAACAAGGCCCCCAGCCTGAAGTCTGGATCCATTGCCACTTCCCCTGCCACCAGAGCCTCTTACCCACCCAGCACCTCACACAGGGCTGGCAGCCGTGCATCAGAGACAAAACCTCCCAGGGGCATCCTCCAAACCAGGGTGCCTACCAAGGACCTCCCTGAGCGCAGGCTTCTGTCAGTGGGGGATCAGGCCTGTATGGGGCAAGGGGCTGGAGCCACCAAGCCTAAATCAGGCCTCAGGAACAAACAAATAGTCCTGTCGGCTGCTTCTCAGGCCCCAGAAGCTTTTACACTCAAGGATAAGGGGTAGGTTTCCCAGACCCTCACTAGAGGAACTACTGTCTCTACCTGATCAGATCCTGGGCAGCAGCAGGAGTCTGGGTTTGGGGTGACAGGGAGGGCAGGGCATTGAGCTGGATGTGGGCCAGGGGAACCCCAGGATGCCACCCCATGAGGGGTGGCAAGCCCAGAAGCTGGCAGAGTGGAACAGCTGGCTGTGAAGGTGCCATGTTTGATGCACTGGGGCGTGACCTGTGCCCTATCCACTTATCCACCCAGCCCCAGGGCTCCACATGAGCTCTCGAAGGCCTGGGCTCTGCTTTCTCTTCTCTCTGCCAGGTGGTACCTGGACTGGGCTGGCTCCTGTGGTCACCCTGGAAGCCCTGTCTGAGGGGTGGGTGAGCTTCATCTCTCACTGGGCTCTGAGTAGGGAGTGGGGCCTACAGCCCCCAGAGTGAGACAGAGCTGCTCTGAGCACCGGCTTCCCTGACAGGATCCTGCTGCAGCTGCCTGAGGCCTTCAGGAAAGCGGCTTCCCGGAATTCCCGGTGAGGCTGAGTCTTGTGGCTGGGTGAAGGGGGAGGGGAGACCAGGGGAGTGTGGAGAGCAGGGAGGCTGAGGCTTCCCACTGGTAAGACTTCCCACGGGTCCCTTGGCTTTCTTTGCTGGGTGGTGACACTCCACATTAGGAGAGTCAGCCTCCCTAGGACGGCTGTAGTCACCTTAGACTCAGCCAGCAGCTTCTGAGGCCCCAAGGCACTTAGTGTCTCCAAGTCCCCATTTGTCTTCCTTGTGAAGATGACAATAATAGTACCAGCTTCTAGAGGTGTTGTAGGGGTTAAACGAGGTGGTGGCTTTTCGGGTGCTTGTGCTGTGCCTGGCACAGAGCCAGCATCCAAAGCTCTTACCAGACATTTTGGTCACCAGGCACTGCTGGCTCCTCTCCCCTTTTCCTTGAATTCTCTCCTAGCATTTCCCAGAGTGGGTCAGCTCTGTCCCCTTTTCATGGACAGTGTCCCCCTCGGTTCCCCAGGACACCCAAAGGCCCCTCCTGACATTCAGAAGAGCCAGACACCCCAGGCTGGGGCTGCTACCCTGGCCCTTGCCTACTTCTCGTGGCCCAGCCCAGCTGGCTGTAGTAACCACGTTGCTTTCTGGTTTGTGGGCTGTGCATGTGTGTATCCCAGCCTGTGGGCCCAGCTCAGCTCTACACAGACCAGTGATTCTGTGGATGCTGCTACCACCGCCAAAACGCAGTTCCTCCAGAAAATGCAGACAACTGTATCCTTGCGGGGCTTGGGGGAGTGAGGGGTGGGGGGCAGAGGTTCTGGCTCTAAACCTGGCGAGTCTGAGGAGGAACAACTCCAGGAAGGGCCAGAGCTACTCCAGGACCCAGCCCTTGGGGAAAGCGGAGGGGCCTGACCACAGGGGACTTTCCATGACCCGCATGCAGTCAGGCTGGCCTGGCCCCAGGCTCAGTGCCACCGAGGTGGAGGCAGAGGTGCGGCACCTGCAGAAGGCCTGCTTGCTGCTAAGACTTCGAATGGGGGAAGAGCTCACGGCAGGTTAGTGGGCCCTCAGTTGCGTCTCTGGTCAGGGTGGGGAAGGCTTCAGGACCGGCGTGGACCTGGCCTGCTCCCCCTGGCTCTCGTGTAGACCCCAAGGACTGGATGCAGGAGTACCGCTGCCTGCTCACCTTGGAGGAGCTGCAGGCCATCGTGGGGCAGTGTCTCCACAGGCTGCGGGAGCTATGCACAGGTGAGGCCTGCCCCGCCCGTGCTGAAGTCTGGGGTCAAAATCCTCTAGCCACGGGGTGGTGTTGGGACTTTAACAGCAGCTTGGGAACGGAGGCAGGCGGGCAGGACGGCCCTTCCCTGTGTCACCCCACTGCATTCTGAGTTCTCTGCAGTTGTGCTGTGGAGCTGGCCAGCACAGCACCCCTGCTCCAATTTCTCTCCCGACACACAGACCCTACCACTCCGAGTAGCTTACTTATTTATCCAGTTATTGAAAAAGTGCCTTGTGACAATCAGAGAGGTACTGGCAGATGCCTGGTATTGCAAGAGTTAGTTGTTTATGGACAATAGGGCTTCATACAGGAGGCAAGGGGAGACTTTGCACCCCCTTAAAGGGGCCTGGGGAGGAGGTGCCTGGCTTGTGCCCTGTGAGGCCATATCCCCTGTCCTCGCAACAGTGGTGGAACAGCAGCTGGGGCCGTGGCCTGAGGGGAGGTTCCCCAGGGCCTCCTTGCCCTGTGGAGGAGGAGCAGACCCTATCTGGAGCCCCCAGTTGCTTCTCTACTCTAGTACCCAGGAGCTGCAGACCCTGGCGGCCGTCAGGCTGCGGGTGGCCATGCTGCACCAGCAGATCCACCTGGAAAAGGTACTTCTAGAGTAGGGAGTGGGTGACTGAGTGTCGGGGAGCCGTGGGCCCTGGGGAGGACTCTAGGTCTGGAGCCTCATGAGGGCTTGGCCTTAAGAGCCTATCTGTGCTCCTCCCACCAAGACCCACCAGGGAAGGGTGGGAGCTGCTGGGCCTGTGCCCCTGTGAGGGTGCTGGAGCTTCTGGAGGAGGGATGGGCTGGGGCATGGTGCCTCAAAGCCGGCCCTGGTTTGAGCCCTCCTCTGGGGGCCCTGGGCCAGCTGGGACAGGGCCCCCTTGAGACCTTGGTCTTGCACCACCCACCAGGTCCTGATGGCCGAACTCCTCCCCCTGGTGAGCAAGCAGGAGCCGCTGGGGCCACCCTGGCTAGCGCTGTGCCGGGCTGTCCACAGCCTGCTCTGTGAGGGAGGCCAGCGCTTCCTCACCATCCTACGAGAAGATAAGCCTGCTGACTGAGCCCTTCCCATGGCCAGGCCCACCCCCAGTCCCCCAGAACCCTGCAGCAAAGGCAGGCTGGCTCTGCCTCTAGCCTGACTGTCGGTGAGAGCCCCCCTTCCCTAGGAGGAATCAAATGAATGGGCATTGAGGGGACTTTCACTGGTACAGTGAGCCAGGGGCCCAGAGATGCCTGTACCCGCTTAGGAAACCAGGTTTCCAAGGGGCGGGGACTGCCCCCTGGCTCTTCCTGAGGAACTTAGGGCCTTTCTAATGGCTGCTAAAGCTGCTGGTCAGGGCTCAGCTTGGCTTGGCTTTCCACAGGCTCAGGAGACCTGAGACTGGTGGGGGCTTTTCTTAGCTACTTCTGTTTTCTCTTGCTGTACACTTAAAAGCTACTTGTGTGACATTAAAACTACTTTAGAAAGTTTATATATTTAAATCATACCAAGGTGCGACTTGGTGCATGTTTGTTTTCTTCTTTGTGTTTATTATATACCAAGAATATATCAAGTATATTTACCAAGAATAGGCATATCCCTTGTGTACTGAAGGGAGGGGGCAAAGCCACTCAAGGTGGGCTGCCCTGGGGACTTGCCTCATGCACTGGCCCTAGCATACCTGAAACCTCTCCCCACGAGTGCCTACATTTGTACGGGGCTTATCAAAAGACAAAAAAGCCACAAGCCAGTATTGCAGTGGACGTCCACTGTCTGCCCACAGCCATCTTTCCTGGCACCCATGCCCACCACCTGCTCCTGTGCCATTGCTGTGGCTTACGTGGGCCCCCCAGACTGAGTCCACCCCTCCCCTGCTCCACTGTCACTTCCAAGGCTCCTACCTCCCCTGTTGAAGGAGGCACTGTTTCTTGGAAGGCAAGAAAGTGTAGAGGTCAAGGTCACAGCTTCTGGGTTTACAGGTCACACATCTTGGGTTTACATCATGACTTGTTTGCTGCTCTGGGACTTCCAGCAAGATTCTTGAAGACTCTGAGCCTCAGTTCCCAGTGTTGTCCCCACTGTCATACTGGGGTAGTGGTTATTACCACTGGGCTGAAGATGAATAAGGTGGTGTTAGATGCTTCACAGCTCTGCACCCTGGTGAGGGCTTTGAGGCAGCAGTGTCCCTTTCATGAGCCTTTAGTGAGTACCTGTGTGGACCAGGCACAACCCTCAGAGCTAGGGCAGTAGCCCTTTGTGTGGACAGTGATGTGAGACCAAATAACACCTGCTTCTGCCCTGAGAAGCCCAGGCCCAGGAGGCAGATGACTCCTGGAGAAGGCCAGGTTTTCTGCAAGCCTGATGAAGTGCTGCAGATATGGGGGATGAACTGGGTGAGGTTGAAGCCGCCTCAGGGTAGCCCCACCCTGCAGGAGGCCCTACTTGTAAAGGGCCCCACAGTCCAACAGGCCAGAAACCTTGGACATGGAGTCCCAGGTCCTTGGAGCTGCTGGGGACCAGATGACAGACCAAAGTAGAAAATGAAAAATCAGGGCCCTCACTGCACTAAGGGGGCCTCCAGGGAGTGGAACTCCAGAGCAGGAAACCAGGGAAGGGGGAGAAAGAGAGGGAGGGAGCCTGGGGTACAACCACCTCCTTCTGGCCACTCCACTGCTGCCTCCAGAGCTTATGTCCAGGTGCTGGGATCTGGAGGAACCCTTAATCTCCAGGGCAAATCCCACCACCCCCCTGTTACTGGCCACCCCAGAATCCGTAGCAGGTGGTCTTCACTGCAATTATTTCACCCACTGGTTGTCTTAGTTTATTGTGCACTTTATTGTCAGGGATGCTGTCCACCTGCATCTCTAGCTAAGCGCAGATGGGCACCCAGAGGTTGTTGACTCAATGACCCACCTGGCCAGTCCTGGGCACTGGTGGTGTCCTGCGGACCTCTGTGGGCACCTGGGCCTTCATGGGCAGGGAGGTGCCAGCAGATAACATGAGGGGAGAGATCTGGGTAGGTCCTAACACAAGGCACCCAAAGCAGAAAAGGGAGACCCCCTGCGAGTTAGCGCCCGCCCACCTCGATTCCACACCACGCCAGGAGGCTGCAGCGAAGAACTGTCCCTGTGGCGTCACAGCATCGCCGGCCAATCTGCTCCGACGTGGCGGGCAAGCGGGGTTGCAGGGGGCGCCCACACCCACCCGGAGCGCAGACCCCGCTTCGGTAGCATGAGCGCGGCCGAGCGCTCGCCCCCTGCGCCTGCCAAGGCCCCTGAGACCCCCGGGGCCCTACGCTCGCTTCTCTTGGCCACCGGCGTCGCGGGGGGCTCTTGGCCGCGCTGCGTCTTGCCGTTCGGCGCCGTGGTTCTGCTTGCAGGCGCCGCTGCCACGGCCATCACCTTCTCGCTGCGTGGACCCCGCCTGGACCTGGCCCAGGGCTCGGCGCGGGCCTCGGGCTACTGGCCGCCGCCTTCCTGTGCTGGCGCGCATGGCGGCGGTGGCGGCAGAAGGCCGGGCGCGGGGGGCGGCGGGAGCCGGGGACGCCCTGAACCCACGCGCCAAGCCCTCTCCCCTGCGAGGTCACGGCGAGCCGGCGCCTCCTCCCTCCGGATCTCGCCTGGGCCCGGCTGGCGCAGTGCCAAGCGCGTGTGGCGGAAGCCTCCTCCCCAGACGCCGTCCCCAAACTGTTCTGAACCCTCAGGATGCCCAAGCTTTGGGCACTTCGAGCCATCTCCCTCCCCTCCCCCGACTCAGCTCTCCCGCTCTCGCACCCGCCTCCGCCCGTGTTGCTTTTGAGCGTTTCGCTTGGCGCGCAGAGCCGTCCTGGCTGAGCGCGGGGCTGGCGGCAGTCTGCATGGCACGGGGGGCCTGCAGGGTATGCAGGGTCCTGGGCGGCGGCGGGCCGGGGACTTGACGTGGCTACCCTCCTCGGGGCGAGGCACAGTGGTCTGTGTCCTCCTCCCCTAGCTGTCCAAACCCCACTGGTTTGGAAGCCCCTCGAGGCAAAATAGGCGCTCAGTAAATGTTTGTGCTATATATGAACAAGTGGTGGCTTGCAAAAGTCTGGTGGGGACAGTAAGTCCTGGGCTAAGCCGGGAGTATTTTATCAGTTGGCCTTTTAAGAGAAAGACCCCAGCCCCCTGAGACATATCAGGACCCCCCTCGGTCCCTTTTCCCCCAGAGAGGTTCCTGGAGCCCCAGAGCTAGCAGCTGTCACTCTGAGTGGGGGCAGGGGAGGGGAGGCCTGCAGCAGCCTGAGGAGTTGCAGGTGGGGAACTAGAGGCTGAGCCTCTTCTAAGGTGCCAGGAAGGGGCAGGGCCAGCAGAGAGATGTGAGGTCTGAGAGGCCCTAGTCAAGGACTGGGGACAGATGGCTGAGTCCCAAGGAGCACTGAGCCTGGGTGGGGGGCTGTGAGGAAGGCCCTCCCTAACTCCCATCACACCATCTGCCAGGGCTGCCCCCGGGGCCAGAATAGAAAGCACACCTAGGGCCACTCCAGAAAAGAGCCTGGGCTGCCTGCAGCCACCTCCCTGGGGAGCTAGTGGGGCAACGACGCTCTGGGCCAGGTACCTGCCTGCTGACCCCGATGAACACTCTGCAGGATGAGCCCTGGGGGCCTTCACCCACACCAGAGGCCACCAGATGTTCTGCACACCCTACCCCCAACTCACAAGGAGGCTGTGCTGCACACAAAGTCTGCAAGGCTCGGGAGGGGGAGCTGCTCCCTGCTTTCCTCCTTCCCAGCAGGAGTCCTGAAGTCCAGACAGCCAAGGTTTCCCTGGAGTCTTGTCTCAGGCCCTGGGGAACCACTGGCTTGGGCCTGGGCATTTCTCCCCGCTGTGGCCACCTCCTTGCTTCTAACAGTCTGAGAAGGATCTATCGCACCTCCCTCTCTCCCACCAGAGCTCCCCCCATCCCAAGCATGTTTGAGGCTGATGATCAGAAGAACCTAGAAGAGAATGGTTGGGAAGGTGCTCTTTCTGAACTTGACCCATCCCAGAGCAGAACGGTGTTCCCCGCCAGCTACCTCATTCGTGCATGGCTGTTTGTTATAAGGGACACATTCTCTTTATTGGGAAGTTGAGGGACAGGCCCCAGTGGCACCTGCTTTGCGGGGTGAGGGGCACCCTCAGCCTTCCTGTTGCTGCCAGAGAAGAAGAGAGAGGCCAGCAGCCCCTCTGGCCCTCCTGGCTTAGTCTTTCCAAAGTCT
The DNA here is from genome assembly GCF_003676395.1 of Aethalodelphis obliquidens. Lineage (NCBI taxonomy): Eukaryota > Metazoa > Chordata > Mammalia > Artiodactyla > Delphinidae > Aethalodelphis > Aethalodelphis obliquidens. Next base: position 11,493,925 of record NW_020837962.1, on the reverse strand, counting down.
CCTATTATCCCTCCAGTCCCTTCACCCCTCACCCCTGCATTTGTGCTGGTTAGGCCTGGTGAAGGGCCTGACCAGAGAGTGTCAGTCACTCCAGGTAGCCCATCAATCACCCTGTCTTCCTGCTGCTCCTTCTCCAAGGTCAAGCCCTCGTGTGTCCTCTTCTCCTTCAGTGTCCCCTGGGAGGCTTCTATGTCCTCCTGCTCCTCCTCTCCTAAATAGCACAAGGATTCTGCTTCTCTCCATCCTCTTCTTATCTGTCCTTGCAGTGTCTCTGGCCCAACCGAAGGTGGCAGCCCCGCCTACACAGACACACCCATGTGGTGTCCTCCACTGACAGCTGGGCTTGGCCTGGGGTCAGCCTCCCATCTAGAACTTCAGGCCTCAGAGCTGCTCCCAGGTGGGATATATTCCCATGTTCCCTGCCCCCTTTGCATGGGGCTGACCCTTCCTGGGATGCTTTGCCTCCTCCATCAAGGAGAGACTCCAGTCTGTTGAGCTCCCTGGCTACATCCAATACCTATGTGGCTCATGAAATCCCAACAGCTTGGCAAAGTTGAATAATAGGCATCTGGCTGATGAGGAAACTGAAGCTTGGGCAGGTTGAGGAACTGAAACCACACAACTAGAAACTGAAGCAGCTTGGATTCAAAATCAGACCTGGCCCCAATCCTGGGTTCTTTTTACTACAGCAGACTGCTGCCCTGGGGACACCCCACAACCACCAGCCCAGCTTGGCTCCCTCTGTGCTGAGTGTGCCCTGTAGGGACCAATGGGAGCATGAGGGTCCCACCTTCAGATCCAGGGCCCAGCCTGCCTGATGGGCCTGAGGGAGGAGGCAGCCAGACCCCCACCCGGCACGTGGCACAACCCCAGGAGCAGTCAAAGCCTGGAGGCAGGCCGGGGGCCGGCTGGGTGGTCCCCCACGGGCTGCGTGGCTGAACCACCCCCTCCAGAGCCCTCCCGCCAGCACATTCCTGGCTCCCCGGCCCCTCCCCCGGCTCCAGGGCCTCCCAGCCCCCTCCCCCGCTGGCCCAGCCAGTGTCTGAATCTGCTTCTGATTCCGGCTCTGCCGACGAGGCCCCCTCCCCGGCCCCCTCCCCTCCCCTCCCTCCCTCCTTCCCGGCCCGAGCAGCCCCGCCCCCGGCTGCGCCCAGGCTTGCGCCTGCTGCGCCCCCCACCCTCTACTGGCACAGCTTGCCCGCCCTCGCTGCAGCCGGGAGGAGGCGGCGGCCGGGGCGCCCCAGGCCCCGCCCGCCCTCGGCCAGTCCCGGGAGGCCGGGAGACCTGCTCGACCCGGCCCTCGGTGGGTGAGTGCGAGCGGCGGGCGGCGGGTGGGGCCTCTGCGGGCGGAGGCGCCGAGAGCGGGGGCGACGCCTGTCAACGCTCCAGGCCCAGCGGGAGGACGCGCCGACATCCCCGCTGCTCCGCTCGGCCCGGGGCGTAACGGCGGCTGCGCCCACCTCTGGGCCCTGACTGGAGCGGCCCGGGGCTCTGGTTGCTCGGCACCGCGGGCCAGCGGGCAGAGCCTCGGATCGGGCTCTCTCTCCCGAGGGCAGCGGCGTGGGCCCCCGGCCGGCTGGCTGACCCACGGCGGCTCCGGCCATGCCCAGCTGGCCCTGGGGGCTGCTGCTGGCCGCGGGCACAATCTCGGCCGCGCTGAGCCCGGGGCCGCCGGGGCCCGCCGACCCCTGCCATGACGAGGGGGGCGCGCCCCGCGGTTGCGTGCCCGGCCTGGTGAACGCGGCCTTGGGCCGCGAGGTGCTGGCGTCCAGCACGTGCGGGCGGCCGGCCACGCGGGCCTGCGACGCTTCGGACCCGCGGCGGGCACACCCTGCCACCCTCCTGACCTCCGCAGGGGGCACCACAAGCCCGGTGTGCTGGCGTTCGGACTCGCTGACGCAGGTGCCCCTCAACGTGACCCTCACAGTGCCCCTCGGCAAGGCTTTTGAGCTGGTGTTCGTGAGCCTGCGCTTCTGCTCTGCACCCCCCACTTCGGTGGCCCTGCTCAAGTCGCAGGACCATGGCCGAAGCTGGACCCCACTGGGCTTCTTCTCCTCCCGCTGTGGCCTGGACTATGGCCGCGTGCCTGCCCCTGCAGATGGCCCAGTTGGCCTGGGGCCCGAAGCCCTGTGCTTCCCTGAGCCCCAGGCCCAGCCTGATGGGGGTGGCCTTCTGGCCTTCAGCGTGCAGGACGGCAGCCCGCCAGGCCTGGATCTGGACAGCAGCCCGGTGCTCCAAGACTGGGTGACCGCCACAGACATTCAAGTAGTGCTCACAAGGCCTACCATGCTGGGGGACACGAGGGACGCCACAGCCATGGTCCCTTACTCTTACTCAGCCACTGAGCTCCAGGTGGGCGGGCGCTGCAAGTGCAATGGGCATGCCTCCAGGTGCCTGCTGGACACCCAGGGCCATTTGATCTGCGACTGCCGGCATGGCACCGAGGGCCCCGACTGCGGCCGCTGCAAGCCCTTCTACTGCGACAGGCCATGGCAGCGGGCCACAGCCCGGGAAGCCCACGCCTGCCTTGGTGAGGCCTTGGAGGGTGGCCTGGGGATCTGAGACCAGGCCAGCCTGTCCCTGACTCATCCCTCCCTGCAGCTTGCTCCTGCAATGGCCATGCCCGCCGCTGCCGCTTCAACATGGAGCTGTACCGACTGTCTGGCCGCCGCAGTGGAGGTGTCTGCCTCAACTGCCGGCATAATACTGCCGGCCGGCACTGCCACTACTGCCAGGAGGGCTTCTATCGAGACCCAGGCCGTGCCCTGAGTGACCGCCGCGCTTGTAGGGGTGAGCCTGCTGCCAGCTACCTGCACACCCTCACCTTCTGGTTTCCCACATCCCTAGATGGGCTTCTGACCATCCCACTTCTATCCTCAGCCTGTGACTGTCACCCTGTTGGTGCTGCTGGCAAAACCTGCAACCAGACCACAGGCCAGTGTCCCTGCAAGGATGGCGTCACTGGCCTCACCTGCAACCGCTGTGCCCCTGGCTTCCAGCAGAGCCGCTCTCCAGTGGCACCCTGCGTTAGTGAGTGATGCTGCCCTGCTTAGACCACCTCAGCCAAGGTCAACCCAGCTCCCTGCTGCTGCCTACCTGGGCCCCGCAGATCCCCCTGCCCCCCTCAACTGTCCCCTGAGCCCTGCAGATTCCCTTGGCTCCCTTCAAAGGAAGGCCTTTATCTCATCCTCTCCACAGAGACCCCTGTCCCTGGATCCACTGAGGAGAGCAGCCCTGTGGAGCCCCAGGGTGAGTGGAGGTTCCAGAGGGGGCATGTCCTTGGCTGGAGGGGGCTATGGATTTCAGGAGGGGAGGAGGAGAGGGTGGGAGAAGGAGGTGCAGATCGGTGCCAACCTCCTCCTGCGCCCTCCTCCCAGACTGCAACTTGCACTGCAAACCTGCCCGTGGCAGCTACCGCATCAGCTTGAAGAAGTTCTGCAGGAAGGACTACGGTAGGCCACCCTCAGGCCTCCTGCCCCCGTCCTCCTCACCTTGCCCTACTTTCTCTCCGTATACCCTGACCCTCGCTGGACCCCAAGGCCATCCCCTGGCCCTCAGGTCCTACGCTGTCGCCGGCCCCGCCCTGTCAGCCCCCGTGGCCTCTTCGTGCTCCCGCTGCGGCGTGTCCTCTTTGTGTTCCTCCTCCACCCCGCCTCCCACCCCCGCGGGCGCCGTGTCCCCCTCTGCGCGGCCCGCCCCCTCCGGGCCCCGCCCCGCCTGACCCCGCCCCCTCTCGCCTCCCCCGCAGCGGTGCAGGTGGCGGTGCGCGCGCGCGGCGAGGCGCGCGGCTCCTGGACGCGCTTCCCGGTGGCCGTGCTTGCCGTGTTCCGGAGCGGCGAGGAGCGCGCGCGGCGCGGGAGCAGCGCGCTGTGGGTGCCTGCGCGGGACGCCGCCTGCGGCTGCCCGCGCCTACTACCGGACCGCCGCTACCTGCTGCTGGGGGGCGGACCGGGGGCCGCGGCCGGGGGTCCCGAGGGCCGGGGGCCCGGGCTCAGCGCCGCCCGCGGGAGCCTCGTGTTGCCTTGGCGGGATGCGTGGACGAGGCGCCTTCGGAGGCTGCAGAGGCGCGAGCGGCGAGGGCGCTGCGGGGCGGCCTGAGCCCGCGGGCCGGGCGGGGGCCGGGCGGGGACCGGGCGGGGCGCTTCTCACACATCAAGGCACACGTTCATCCAGTGCAACCGCCTCACGAGAAGTCTTTGCTCGCGTCGCGCGCGTCGCCATCTGGGCCCCCTGCCCCGACACTGCCCTGCGCCTCCTTCGGTGCCTCGAGCTCCTGCCCAGGAGGGGTGTGACGGACGCAGGGACACCCCCGCCCCAACAGAGGGATGTGATAGCCCCAGAGAGCTGCTTTGAGGCCCCCTGGAGCACCTGTCATCCAAAGGACCCCTTGGCCCCCCCACCCTCAAGCTATCTGCCTTCTCAAAGGCTGTGAACCCCCTGTGGGGCCGAATACTTAGAGGCTCTGCGAACACCTCAAGGGCCTCTGTGACACAGCCCCCCGTGATGTCGTGGTCCCTCAGCGTTCCCACCTTCCTGAAAGGCACTGACACCGCCCTCAAATAGTTATGAACCCCCTTCTGATGCCAGGACGCATAGAGATCTGCGAATACCCCAAGGGCCGCTGAGACTCCACCCGCCCCCGGACTCTGATCCGCCAGAGAGCGCCCTGACTCCCCAAGAGGCACTGTGGCTACCACAGACGCCTGTGGACCCCCATGGAGCTCGGTGACACTGGCTCCCCCGCCCCCTGTCAGGACACGCAGAGGGCGCTATGACTCCTCCCCCAACGAGGACGGCGGCCTCTGGTTCCCGTCTGTCCCGTAGGTCACCTCTGCCTGTCCTGTCTCTGCCGGCTGGGCGTCCGTGTCCCTGCCCCCCGCTGTGTTCAGCCTCTTTTTTGCCCCCTTGTGTCCCTGTCTCTTGTCTCCGTCTGGCTGTCTATCTCGGCCTCGGCCTCAGGACTCCTCCACCCAGGTCCCACCCGGAGGTCCCCCCATGCACTCCTCCGCCCGCTCGGGACCGGACGTCGTGCCCACGCGGGCGCGCGTTCCCAGGTCTACGCGTAACCCGGCAGCGACTCCGGCGGGCACCCCTGCCGACCCCCGATACCCCAGCCTTGCCCACAGCTGGGCCTGACAGCCACCCGCCCACTCGCGCGCGCCCCTCGCCTCTCATCGGGACCCGTGCTGAGCCGGCGCATGCTCCTGCCGCCTCGCCTCGGGGCGTCAGCGCGCATGCCCGGAGCCCGCTGCCCCAGAGACCCGCGGGCGCCGCGGGTGGGCAGCCGGCGGCGCGTCTCGGCGGGGGCGGGGCCGCGTGCGCGCGTGCGCAGAAAGGCCGACGCTCGGGAGCTCAGCTAGTTGAGGAGAAAGCGGCGCGGTGCGGCGCGGCGCCGGGAGGTGGGTTCTCGGCCAGCGCGGCGGGCGGTGGTAGGTGCGCAACGGGGTGGGCGGGGGCGTGACGGCCCGGCGCGGGGGCCGCGGGGTCGGGTGGCCGACTGTCACCGCGTCCCGGGCGTGCTGACGGAGGGGGCGTGCTGACGGAGGGGGCGTGGGGGCCTGGCTGCCGGGCCTCCGTCCGAGCGGGGCGCGGGGACCGGCCGCGGTGCGGGTGGCGGTTTCGCAGCCCGCGCGCCCTGGGCCCGCGACCGCCCGCCGGGCACTGCCCGCCGCCGCCGGCTCTGCCCCGCGGCCCGAGCGCCGGGCAGGGCGCGACGTGGGTCCGGAGCCGACCTCGGACCCGCGGGACACCGACCCCGGGGGTCGCGCCGGCGCCCCTCACCAGGCGCTGTCGGCTCTCCGGCCGGCTCCGGGCGAGGCGGCGGTGGGAAGAGCTGGCTCTGTGTCACTCCTTCCTCGGGCGCTTTCGGTCTCTGCGGGGTAGGAAATCCTCTTCTAGACTCGAAATTGCAACAGATTCTCTGATAACGTTCTGTCTTCGAAGACCTGCAGCTGCTCCCGTCCTGGTCCTACGCTTGCCCCAGGATTACACGCTGCCCACCTGCCGCCTAGGTATCTACCCAGCCTCTGGGTCCTGTCCGGCGGGTGCCTCCTGGGGTGGCCGCTGTGCCAGGCGGCAGCTGTCCGCCAGGCTGTGCTGGGGACGAAAGCGTTTCCACAGGGCCCCTGGGCGCTGTGCTCTCTGAGCCTTGAGTAAGCACAGCTGGAGGTCGGGGATGGGCTGCACTCGGTCAAGGTCCTCTTCTGGCAAGGGCGCTGGTGGCCTGGTGGCCTTACTCTGTAGGGAACAGACGAGCGGTGGGCTTCCTGGATTACCACTTGCTGGGCTGACACTTAAGACCAGAGGCTGAAGACCACCTGGGCAGTGCGGAGGCGCGGGTCAGCTGTTAAGATAGCGATGTGCCTGGGAGGCACAGACCTGGTGGCCGATGTGGCTGTGGTTGTGATGCTTGTGTTGAGGTCTTTACCTAGCTGCTTATTCCTGGTGAGGAGTTTGCCTGCCTTTCCAGGGCCAGTAGAAGGACTTGAAGGTGGTTTTCCTTAGTTCTGTGTGTGTTTTCTCCCAGGTCTGCAGGAACATCTAGGCAATTACAGGGGGAAAAAAATCCCATTATTCATTAGATACAGCGGTTTATTCCACTTGAGGCAAGGGCTCCGCTCCATCTTCACTTTCTAGCCCCAGTACACAGTAGCTACCTGTAAACATTTACTTAATTGCCTTGAAGACAGATGTGCTGGTTTTTTCTTTTTAAGGGATACAGTGTTGGAGAAACAAACCCAGGTAAGAAAAGATCAAGAAAACTCGCAGAGGTTTTACAGTTTCCATTTCTAGCCAGTGGTACAACCCCCACATATGCATCCTTTTATCCTGAAGGTTGGTCCTCGTTTAGTCTTCTCAGGTAAAGCCTGTATGAGAAGTACTTATCCAGTAGCGAGTGCTCTGTTTAGAAGCTCATCTCTCCCTATGAACAGGGCTGGAGCCACGTCGCATTCATCTTTGCTCCCCCATTGCCTCATATGGAATGGGCCAGGGGTTCTCCCTGAATGGTTGTTGAAATGAACCAAGGTGCTAAAACTAATGCAGTGGTTTTCATCTGGATGAAGGGTGACCTTCAGAGGATGTAGAAGTAATCTAGTAATCTAGGCAGGTTTTTCATAATAACAAAATTCACACCCTGAATTTGCAAGTTCACCTGCTGGTGAGCCATGCTAGCTGTCGCTGACCACACCTGCCAGGACTGTCAGCAGGCCAAGTGACCTTGGGCATGCAGTGTTGCGCCTAATTCTCATTACAGTCTCAGCCAATCTCAGAAGACATATTTAAGTGTTTGCTTTTAGATTGTTTCTGGTTTGAAGTACATAAGGACAATGAAGCAGGTTATAAAAAAGCACTTAATATTTACCCTGTTCAATGTTTTACCTGTTTGAGCATAGCTTCTCTGTTATGACAACTCTGTGCAGGGAAGAAAAAAAGCCTTTTCAACTTGAAGCAGCAGTTTCAGTGGCTGTTTCAAGTGTCACTTTCCAAATGGAGATAATATCAGAGAAACAACACCTTGGGCTTTTCACTAAGGACCAACCTAAATTCATTATTTGATGATTTTTGTTGTTCTTTCAGTGCAGGTTTATCCAAATCATAATTCACATGATGAGGACTTGTGCCCGGTATTCTGTGGCTACAAAGTTGAGTGAGCCTGTGCCCTTGAAGAGCTTAGGGTACAGTGAGGAGACGGGCCAGTGAACTGTGGCACTGTAGTCGGCGCTCTCACAGAGGCAGACGGAGCTTGCTATGGGCACAGAGGGGTGGAGTCCAGCTGGCCTTTAGTGGGGGCTCCTGAGAAGGGCTCGAATTAAATTTTGAAGAACGGGGAGTTCCCTGGCGGTCCAGTGGTTAAGGCTCCACGCTCTCATTGCCGAGGGCATGGGTTCAATCCCTAGTCAGGGAACTAAGATCCCACAAGCCTCGCGGTGTGGTAAAAAAAAAAAAAAAAAAAATTTTTTTTTTTTTTTTTTAAAAACGAATGGGAGTGGCAGGGCCACATGAGGGAATGAGACTTCTAGGCCAAGGCACAGTGTGTGAAGTACAGGAATACAGCTCCCACCCACCGGCTGTTGGGAGAAGGGCAGTGGGTAGCTCCAGTGGTTGGGGTGAGGAGAGGGAGATTAAGTTAAGGAGCTAGGCTGGTGGCAGTCAGGAGAGGCCTTGAGTACCAGTCCCGAGTTTGCATTTTACCCTGAGAGTGGTGGGGAGCCGCTAAGGGATCTCGGGTTTGTGAGTGACTGGTCAGATTGTGCCCTCATGGGTGACCAGGCAGTGGTGGCCAGGGTGGGTTGGTGAAGTCCTGCACTGAGGGCGGTTAACAGAACACGGGGATATACCTGGCGGGACAAAAGGCCCAGCACCAAGGAAGGGCAGTGGGGACAGAAAAGAGAGCAAGACCTTGAGACAAGTGGCTGCAGGGATGAGAAGGACCAGGGATAAAGGAGGACTTAGGGAACATTCCAAGGTTAGGTGACTGGCAGCTGGTAAGGCTGTGCCACACAGAGTGTGCTGGAAGGGACAGGCCTGGGAGTGGGTGATGACTTGCGGTGTGGAGATGTTGAGCTGAGGGTCAGTAAGAATTCCTGGATAGAGATTGGTCTGGAGCCAAGGAGAGCAAACACAAAAGTGTCCTGGGTACTACTTCCTGTGTGGCACTGAAGCCAGGGAGTGGGGTGGTGTGGAGTGAGAAAAAGAAGACTGAACCTTGGAGATGCCTGATGTTTCATGTCTGTAGAGCAGAGTAGATAAGGTAACAAAAATCTGATTAATGATCTCTTGCCTTTTGGGGAGATGGGGGCAGGATAGTGGGCTTTTTATTTCTGTCGTAGAGCCCCTGTTTGTTGGTTAAACAGCAAAATGTAAGATACTAAAGGTGCAAAATCACATGATTGATTCCCGGGGCTTCCTGTCACATGTGTGTTTATTTGCCTTTTGGGAAACTTCCAGATTGTCACTCATCTCAAAGGACCTCATTCCCCTCCAGCCCGACAGTTGGTCCTCTCAGGGCGTTCTCACAATTAGATCTCTGAAAACAGGCCTTCTCAGACACAGAGATAGATCCAAGGTCGCAGAATTCTCTGGGTCCTGTCGCTCTTCTTCCAGGACCCCAGTTTCTGTGTAGTGCATCAGCATTAGCAGCAGGTGGGACTTTGGAAAGACTCTTGAAGATACAGAGGCCAAGTGTATAGTGCCTCCTCCGTAATCTTTCCCCCATGCTGAGGGGCCACACGGGAGAGGGTGAGGAAAGGCAAAAGGAGTTCCTCTTTACCCAAAGGAGGCGCATGGCCCCCAGGGCTGTCCCGGCCTCTGGATAAGTGCTGTTAGCAGTTATCTTCGTCTCTTAGGGAACCTGCTCAGTTAGGGGTATGTGCAACAAGCTCTCCTTCTATCTTGTGCAGTTATGGTCCCCTGCCTGGCTGTGGGACCTTATCCATCTCCCCTGGGTATTGCCCAAGGAGCTGCTGGCAGAGGTCACGTGTGCGCGGTCATGGTTTCTCCCTCCATCCTGCCCAGCCTGCACTCTCCTCTTACAGGCCATTGAGAAGCCGCTACACATGGCTTGGCCTGTTTCGCATAACCTGAAACTGTGTGTCCGCCTAATTGTTACACAATTTTAATTGGGTACCAATTGATTACCGATGGGTGATTCTGTTACCAATAAAAGCCCTTCCACTGTGTAGCATTCTAAATGTAGCTCATTACCTGTGTCCCACCAAAAGCTTCCCTGGCTTCTGTCCCTTCAGCCTTTCCTTGAGTCAGTTTGTCCTCATTCCCTAATTATCATCTGTAATTCATTTTTCAGCAAGGGTCATTCCCGCCTTCCTATCTTCCTAAACCTGTGGGCCTTCAAAGGATCCAGGGGTATACGTTAACTCCACTTGCCTCTGGTTTCTTTCCCTGCCTTCCTGGGCCATCCCATCCCCACCTCCCAGCACACAGAAGCACTGTCCTTCCTCGGCAGCCTGGTGAACCCCAGGCCTCTGTCTTGGGCCCTTTGGCTTCTTAGAGCCCATGAAGCTGGGCTGTAGAACTGTCTTTGAATCTGAGCCATGAATGACACTCACTGGCCCTAAACAGCTATGCTCTCCAAGGCCCTGTCCTGTTCGCATGCTGTTTCTGCTGCTTCCTGGCCGAAGGCCTCCTCAGCCTTCAGGTTCTAGGCCAGGCAGGTGCTGGCTAGGGAATCCTTCCAGACCCCTCTTTTCTTGTAGGCTGGGGGCCCAGACACCCTGTGCTTTTCTCTCATAGCATCTGCTCCTGAGTTGGCATGGTCAATACACCATGTCCTCACATCCAGAAGCTCATTGAGAGCTAGGACTGGGCCTTGCATCTTCATATTCCAGCACTTGATACACTGGTGTTCAGGAAGTGTCTTGAATGCCTACTAAAATGATTAAACCTGCAAGATTCCCTCCCAGCCCAGCTCTGTTGTCAGGCCTAAAGATACTTGCTGAGAGCCTGCCATGTGCCCAGCCTTCCGAGGCACACCTATCACAGGCACCTTGCTTAGAATTCAGACCAGTCAAAATTCTAGCTTCTGACAGCTGGGTTTTCTCTCTCTGCTTCTCATTCTGTGTAGCTAGTTGGTTTCTCCTATGCCCTTGGGGGCTGTTGTTGGGAGGACCTTTTGAACTCAGAAGGTAAAGACCTTGAATTAGCAGAGCCCCCTTGCAACCCCAGTCCCTGCTTGTGGGTGGACCAAACCAGCAGTGAGCGGGGGTTGCTCCTTATTGTGGTGCGCAGGCTTCTCATTGCAGTGGTTTCTCTTTGTTGCAGAGCACAGGCTCTAGGCACGGGCTTCAGTATTTGCAGCGCTCGGGCCCTAGAGCGCGCGGGCTTCAGTAGTTGCAGTGCATGGGCTCAGTAGTTGTGGCGCACAGGCTTAGCTGCTCTGTGGCATGTGGGACCTTCCCGGACCAAGGATCGAACCCGTGTCCCCAGTCCGCGTTGGCAGGCAGATTCTTACCCACTGCGCCACCAGGGAAGTCCCAGCGCCAAGTCTTAACCACTAGAACGCCCGAGTCCCTGCAGGAAACCTTTCGAGTGGCTAATACGGTTAGGACTCTGCCCTGCTCGGGTCCCATCCATAGGCTCAGTTGCCACTGGTAAGACCTGCATTTGAACTTCTGACCAGCGGCAGCAGATGGGCCAGCCAACTGGCCTACGGTGCTGTGACTAATGCCTCCTTAATGGTTACGCCCCTTTATACCTGGCACGTGCCCTCCATTATGTGCCATCAGCAAAGGGCCCACTATCAGGTTCCGGGTAACTGGCAGCCTGGCAGTCACTGTGGAATGCCAGTTTCCATTAGCATTTGAAAAATCCCAGTGCTGCTTCAGGGCTGAGGCGGAGCCCAGTCTGCCTTCTCGTCATGTGAAGATGTCTGCTGGGAAGGACACACGCCTAGAACAAACAAGTTGGCAAATGGCCCCTGTTATTTAGAGTTAAATTTCCCTCTTGGGCCCAAGTGGTTTGGGATTTTCCCGAGTCTCCATCTGTTTCCTTCTCTTGCTTCCTCCTTCCTGGGTACACTGAGTATATGGTGTGAGACACCTGGGCTCAAAGTCACAGTAGAGTAGAAGAGCTTGATTCATAAGCAGCTCATCACAGAGGCCTGCCAAGTTCAAACAGACTTGGACAAGGAGGGGTGGAGTGTGGGGAGGTTGCCCTCAGTCCTGCCTGTGAGGTCAGGAGTCTAGAAAGGCTGGTGAAGGAGGGGGCATTGGGCCGAGGCTTGAAGCAGACTGGCCCGAGAGGAGGAGGAAGAACAGGTGTGTCCTGCCTTTCCCCCTTCCCACTGTCAAGACTCCTGAAGCTGCCCTACGTGGAGGGCAGGTAGGGCCAAATCCTGAAAGGAGGGGGGGTAGGGCGGTGGGCGGGAAAGGGTTTCAGGTGGAGAGCTGGGGCAGAGCGGGTTGGGAGTCAGAGCTGAGCTACGTTGGAGTCACATGAAGTGTGTGAAGGTGGGGAGACTTCAGGAAAGCAGTTGGAGGTATGGGACCTGAGAATTCTTGGCTGAAAAGAAGATGGATTTCTGCAAAAGGGACATTTGAGGGACAGGGACAGGAGCAGCAGCAGCCAGAGAGGCAAGGAGACAGACAGAAGGAGTTTCTGGAGGCCTGGGGAGAGGAGAGCTGAGAGCAGTTGGGTCAGCTCTGTGTGATTCAGGGAGATAAGGGCTCAAAGGTGTCTGTTAGGTCTGGCAGCCAGGCGTGAAGGGCGAGGGGGGAGACATACAGCCTGCTCTCCCCGGGAGCTTGACTGGGAAGGAAAGAAGGAGGAAAGGCTTAGCTCAAGGGGAGTGTTGGGTGCTGGGGTTGGGGGCCTATCTAACAGATCCAGGACCAAGGGTGGGGGTGCATATCAAGGGCCAAGGTCAGACAGGAGAGGATGCTTCTTGCGTGACACTGGGTTCTCAAGGAGAGTGGTAGATGTGAAGCTGTTGGCTAGTGTGGGGACCAGGGGCGGGTGCCACGAGGCATGCTGAGGGCTGCCAGGTGGCTCCAAGGGCCACGAGCAGGGCAGTGTGATTTTCTCTCTATAGTTGGTCAGGCTGGCCTCTCGTGGGGCTTCTGGGTAGCTGAGACAGGAGCATGGAAGTGGTGGAGTTGAGGCTTGGAGGGTCAGGTCTAGGCTGAGCAGACAAGGAAGTAAAGTCACAAAGGATTGGCGGTGCGGGGAGATAGAGTTATGGCGAGTGGGAGGAGGGCAGTGAAGAGCTTCAGGACAGTTACAAGAGAGTGGGGTTTTTGTGATATGCACTCACTGAGTGGAGGAGTTTCTGGGGCTGACCTGGGTGTAGATGAAGCATCAGAGATGTAAAGGTTTCTAAAGTTGGGGAGCTTTGGGCTTCCCTGGTGGCGCAGTGGTTGAGAGTCCGCCTGCCGATGCAGGGGACACAGGTTCGTGCCCCGGTCCGGGAAGATCCCACATGCCGCAGAGCAGCTGGGCCCGTGAGCCATGGCCACTGAGCCTGCGCGTCCGGAGTCTGTGCTCCACAACGGGAGAGGCCACAGCAGTGAGAGGCCTGCGTACCGCAAAAAAAAAAAAAAAAAACCCAAAAAGTTGGGGAGCTTTGAACCAGGTCTGCCTGCTTGACCCTCGAATGCCCTGCAATGAGGGCAGCTGAGAGGAGGAGGCCAAGAACTGGAATGAAGTGTGTGGCACGTCCTGGGGAGACCCTGGACAGAGGGGTGTCAGAACCCTGGGGAGACCCTGGAGAGAAGGGGCAGGGTCCCAGGGAGAGCCCCCTGCTTTCTGGCCTGGAGGAAGGGTGCATTAGGGGAGAGGATGAGGAGGTGGGGGATTGTTTGCTACAAGCCAAGTTCCAGAGCAAGAAGAGATTTGGGAGTTGGGAGTGAGGTCAGTAAAAAGCAAGGCAGCAAAGGAAGCGAATGTGGGGGATCGGTGACCGTAGTCACCCCAATCAATGACACTGTCACCACCAGTCATCCGCAGAATTGGGAATCATCCTATTGCTGAGGCCTTGGGCAGGGAGATGAGTATCCTCGACCTAGGACTCCAGACAGAGTCTTGAAGCTGTGTCTCCGAGGCCTCCAGCAGATCCTTGGGAGTGGGGTTGGGCATTTCCCTGGCCTCTCCCTATAGATGGACGGGAGCACTGGGCCTCTCCTAAGGAAGTCAGACTTGGACTTGAGAGGAAGGTCCCAGCCTGAGGAGAGGGTGGAATGCATCCTGCTCCAGGCCCCACCCACCCTGCCCCTTCTGGGTGTGCTAGGTGGATGGCCTCAGGAATAACTCCCACCCCCCACCTCCATCCACCTTCTCTGCCTCAGAGCTCCACCTGCCATACCCTACTCACCAGCCCAGATTCCCTTCCAGGCTGTCCCACCTGCCCTGCTCCTCTACCCAAATACCCTACAAGCAGAGCCACAGGCGGGAGGTCATCTGCTCTTCCCTGTCCTGCTGCCACATTCTGTGCCTGGCACCCTGAGATCTTATCAGACAGTGACCATGTCCTGTAATTGCTGTGTCTTTCTCATCCCCAGACCTCACATACCCTGAGGGCTAGAGTGGGGCCACTAGTTGTTTGAAGGATTCGTCATTCTGCTGCGTCCTGGCTGGGGACCAATGGTCTCTGAGGGTGAGGGGCTCCCTAGAGAGCGCGTGCTCTGAATTCCACCCTGGGGAAACTGCCTGAGAGGAGCATACGTTTCTTGGTCACGTGGAACTCCTCAGGCCCAGGACCTAGCGCCTCTCACTGCCCCTCCTTCCCATCTGTCGCCCCGTTCTTGGCGGGTCGGCAGGGCTGGAACCAGCCTCCTTCCTCTTCTTTCTTTGTTTCCTGATCTCACTCTCAGGAAACAGATGTGGGATTGCTCAGAGTGAAGGGGAAGAACTGAGACACAACTGTGCAGCACCCTGTCCTGTGGTGCAGTGACTAAGGCCCGGCCAGGCTGAGCCCCGGTTGCTTGGGCTATGAGCTATTCCTGCAGCCAAGGGGGAGGGTGGGGAGTGGTCAGGCTGGGCTGGGCAGAGGTCAGTAGGAGTGGGTAGGCTTCCTGGGGAGCACCAGGCTCCCTCTGCACAGGGCTGACTTTTTCCACCTGGGCCACAGTTGGCTCTTTGGTGGCCTCTGGGTATGTGGAGGGGCCATCTGTGAAGCCCACTGGGTGATAGAGGAGTCCAGGAGCCAGTGTAGGTGTCAGGGCTGAGGGGTGGGTGTCTGGGCAGGATCTCAGCACAGCAGCCCAGGGTTCTGCCTCACCTAACCTGCTCTGGCATTTGCCTGAGAGGCATCTGTGTCATAACAGGCACTTTAAAATGGAGCACTTCCTCTGCCCCACCAAAACCCCACCCCTGGGCCAGAATTCTCTGTTCTTTGCTTGGGTCTTTGCCCCCCACCCCGAACAGGTCACCTCATCTGGTGGAATCCACCCCATCTTCTGCATCCTCCCTGGCCAGCTCAGCCCAACCCTCCTCCTGCCTCTGCTTCTGGACTGTGCCCTCCTTCCTCCTTGGCCACCAGGGGTTTTTTCTAAAATGCAGATATGATATGTCACCTTCTGCTTCGGCTCTTCTCCTCCTGCTCCCTCTTGTGTGGGGGTGATGTCTGGTCTTCTAGTGCAGCTGGCACAGAGGGCCATCAGCCCCTCCTGTCCCACCTCCGGTCACTCCCTACCATCTCTCTGAGGCTCCCCGGTTTGCCGTGCTCTCCCTCATGCATTTGTCCCCACTCCCGTCTTTGTACGCTCAGGTACTATTGTCCCCTCTGTGGCACTCACACCGAGTCAACGCCTGCCTTGGTGGTCTGCCAGTGCCCCGCCTGGGCTCTCGTAGTCTCACTGTGGATGCCGTGACCACTGGTCTCCTTGAGAGCTGTCTTTTACCCTCGTATCCCCGGTGCCCTGCCCAGAAAAGGAACTTTGTAGAAGTTTGTCAAATGAATAAAAGTTTGAGTCAAGGGGAGGCATGATGGGGTGCTGGGCCCTCTGGGAGAGGCAGCCTGTAAGGAAGGCATAGTGCCGAGTGTTGTCGGGTGGTTAAGATGGAATCACCCAGGCTTAAGGGGGGTGGGGGCGGTCTGTCACATGCAAGTGAGTTTTTTTTCAAATCCAGTTGTTTGGGAAAATCATGTTCCCCACTAAAAAGGTGAGAAAGGCAGAGGTCTTGTGACTATCAGACCATGGGTAGTGCTTTGGGATAGCAGTGTGGCATTAAGAAGCCAGCCCTCAACTGGCTGAGGAGGGAGTGCAGTGGGGCTGGCCCTCCTGGGTGACCTGCGCTCCTGAGATGGGAGAGGGGTCGAAGACACTTGTGGGGTCACTCTGGAGGCAGAAGTGGCGGGTATGGGGTGGGAGGGCTTCTCCCACCCCACTGGCCGCCTTCCTCTTCCTGTGGGCACACTTTGGGGGTTCACCAAGGAGAGCAGAGTTCGAGTTTATTTGACCTCCCATGGGGTGTTCCCAGCCAAAGTGTCATGTCACAGGAACTCCCCTCCTCAGAAAAGCTTCCTGGCCCAGGGTCCATGGGACTGCAGTCCTAGAGCTGCTGAAGGGGCCCCCTAACACCCCTAAATAGAGGTCACTTAGTTCCACTTAACGTTTTTATTTTTTCTTTTTAAGGAATACTTGCTTTCCATTAGGTAGCTTGAACTCTCAAAACAGGTATAGTATTTGTGAGTAAAGGGACATGACGGTGACTGGAAGGGGCTTCCGGGTGGGGAAGCAGTAGCACAGGCAGGGAAGGGGAAGAAGGGCCCTCGAAGAGGCCATTCGAAGGGACCATCCCAAAGAGAGCAGGGGCCTTCTCGGCCCGTGGGAGAACCTTGGCAGCAGCCTCCTGTGGCTGCACTGCCCCCTTAAGGAGGGGCACGGTTCAGCTTCACCACAGGACTGATCGGGCATTAGCATTGACCTGCCTGACCCCATCACTCCCCAGACGTCCCTGAGCCAGTGCCAGACCAGCAGAGCCCAAGGAGCAGTAACGACGAGAGGCCCTCGGGACTTCTGAGCTGCCCTGGTGAGCCAGGCCGGGCTGAGTGCCTTCTATAAACAGGCTCAGTTAATCCTCACAGCAGTCAGCTTTTAAACCCGTCCGTTGGATCACATACCTTCCCTGCTTCCCACTGCACTTAAAGTCCAGGCTCCTCCCCGTGCACGATCCAACCCATGGATGTCTCCGCTCTTCTTTCTCACTGTGCCCTGGCTGTACTGGATGCTTTTCCCTTTCTGGAGCAGGCCTCTTCCTGCCTCGGGGCCTTTGCACGCAGTCTTCTCGTGGTCCAGAGTGACCTCTCCTCAGCTCTTCTGGCAGCTTCCCTCTCATCACTTCAGCTCGGCAGGGAAGCGGTCCTCCTGACAACCCTAGCTGAAGTAGCCGCCACCCTCCAGACACACGGCGTGGTGTCCCAACTATCTGAAATGGTCACTGTGTGCAGTTCTTGTGAGTCTAACAGGATGCTGAGCAGAATTTTTCCTGTTTTCCCAGAATTGCAGGTTAGGCCCAAAGCTAAGGACAGAAAACACAAAGTTCTTTCCTACATTCTAAATTCAGGGAGCTGTGGGCAGCTGGGGCCAGCCTCCTCCCACAGGGCTGATGGAGAGGTGCCACCCCAGAGCCAGCCCTGCCCCCACCCTCTTCTTCTGCAGTGAACTTGAGACTGGGGGGGGGGGCGGTGCTTAAGGTGAGTGCAGTGTTTGAGATTAGAATTCACTCCCTCCCTCCCCTTCCTGAGGCTGAGGGAAAGTGGTTTCCTAGTGCACCTGCCGCCAGGGCCCCGCTGGCAGAGAAGAGTGGCTGTTTGCCCTGGGCTGCCACAGGGCAAGGGGGAGTGGAAGAGAGTGGGATGTGCCTGTGTGTGGGGTGTCACCCACACCCCAGCCAGTGAGCCCAGAGTAAGAGCTTAACCCACAGGTGCTGTGTGGGGATTAATGTCTGTCCAGTGGCTTATATTCATTGGCTCCATTTTAGAGACGGGCACCAGCTGTTCGGGGAGGAGGCATGGCTTATCTGAGGTTCAGCCCAACAAGCGGCAGAACTGGACTCTGAGCCCGGCCTGTCTGACTTTAAACTGGCTCGCTTCCCGAGTAAACTGCTTCCCTTCTCTACCACTGGCTGCCAGGCATGGACCAGGGAGCACAGCCTCCTTCCTGGGCCTGGCGCCTCAGTCAGGAGCTGGGGGACTGTGGGGAGCCGGTGAGGCCTTGTTTCTGAGTGGGAGCTGGAGGTGTGGACAGTGTTGCAGGATGGCTGCAAGCTGCAGGTGGGACAGCTCGGGGAGGGTGTACCTTCACCTCCACACGGTGAGTGAGGGTCCAGCCCAGCGACTTTGTGTTTTTGATCCGTTTCCCATCTCCTGACTTCCCCTTCCCAATAGCCAGCTTAAACTATCTAACTGGGTTGTGGATGCGTGTGCACGTAAATGAAAGAAAAAGGTTTTGAAGGACATGCACTTAGATGTGAACAGTGATTACCTTAGGTAGAAGAGGGAGTAGGATTGAGGGGGTAACTTAAACAGGACTTTACATTTTTACTGTATAATTTTGTATTACTGGATGTTTTCATGATTATGTGTTTATGTAAAAAACAAACCAAACAAAAACCTGCCCTGAGACCTGGCTTTATAGATGCCTAAGGAGGTCATCATAAGCCTTGTTTGCCCTGCTCCACAAACACCATGCTGTCTTTTCAGGTGGGAGGAGGCCTGCAGGGATCCAGGACCTCCTTCAGGGTCTTCTGCACCTGTCTTTGCCTCGGAATCCCCAGGCTGCAACAACTTGCTACAGCAAATAAAACAGTAGGGGACTTCCCTGGCGGTCCAGTGGTTAGGACTCTGTGCTTCCACTGCAGGGGGCGTGGGTTTGATCCCTGATCAGGGAACTAAGATCCCACGTGCCCTGCGGCACAGCCACAAAAGAACAAACAAAAAGTGGGTCTTGGGCTTCCCTGGTGGCGCAGTGGTTGAGAGTCTGCCTGCCGATGCAGGGGACGCGGGTTCGTGCCCCGGTCCGGGAAGATCCCACATGCCCCAGAGCAGCTGGGCCCGTGAGCCATGGCCGCTGAACCTGCGCGTCTGGAATCTGTGCTCCACAACGGGAGAGGCCACAACAGTGAGAGGCCCGCGTACCGCAAAAAAAAAAAAAAAAAGTGGGTCTGCTTCTCCCTGAAGGTCCTTTCTGAAGGAATTTGCAAGGTGCAATAACCGTTTTTGGAGTTTCCAGTTTAATGTTCAACCTGAATCTGAGGCCACTTGAGCAAGATTTGGCACTGTCCTGCCTAGCTCTTATCCTGTTTATAAACACTTTTTTTTTTTTTTTTTTTTTGCGGTACGCAGGCCTCTCACTGCTGCGGCCTCTTCCATTGCGGAGCACAGGCTCTGGACGCGCAGGCTCAGCGGCCATGGCTCACGGGCCCAGCCACTCCGCGGCATGTGGGATCTTCCCAGACCGGGGCACGAACCCCTGTCCCCTGCATCGGCAGGCGGACTCTCAACCACTGCGCCACCAGGGAAGCCCATATTCTGTTTATAAACATGTTTATTGCCCTGACAAGGAGTGGATTCTATTCGAGAAAAGAGGATAGGCCTGGGGTCCCTCCAGAGGCTAGTGGGCTCAGAGCCTAGAATGAAAGATGTAAACTGTACAGGTAATTCACAACCTGGGGAAATGGGAGAGCCCTAACTGCCATCCCTCCCAGGATAGAGCAAACAGACCAACTGCCATTTGGGATTCTTTTCTGGGGAAGAAGTTTCCAGCACTGGCAGCGCCTGGTCCTGCTGTGGGTAAGGTTTTTCCAGTGGGATGTGTTAAATAGATGTTGTCACAAAACCTTATTTCTGTGGGAAAGTCCCTATAAAAACAGTATCAATGGATATATATCCAGGGACTTGAACAGATACTTGTACCGCTGTGTTCACAGCAGAATTATTCACAACAGCCAAAAGGTAGAAACAACCCAAATGTCCATCGACAGATGAATAGATAAACAAAATGTGTTCTGTCCATACAATGGAACATTAGCCATAAAGAGGAATGAAATTCTGATGTTGCAGGGAGCAAGGATGAATACGTGGAGCACAGGATTTTTAGGGCAGTGAAAATACATTTTATGATACTATAATAAGGGTACATGTCATTTTATATTTGTCCAAACTCATGTACAACACCAAGAATGAATCCTCATTGATCTATAGATTTGGGTGATGTGTCAGTTTAAGCTCATCAGTTGTAACAAATGTACCATCTAGTGGGGAAGGTTGATAACCGGGAGGCTGTGCATGCGTGGGGGCAGAGGGTATGTGGGAAATCTCTGTACCATCCTCTCTAGCTGTGAACCTAAAACTGCTCTAAATAATAGTCTTAAATTCAAAAAATATATTCTCATACATGCTATAAACATAGATGAACCTTGAGGACATAATCAGTGAAATAAGCCAGACACGAAAGGGCAAATATTGTATGATTCCACTAATATGAGGTCCCTAGAGTGGTCAAATTTGTAGGAAGTAGAATGGTGGATAACAGGCTGGGGGCCAGGGAATGAGGAGCTCATGTTTAAAGGATGCAGAGTTTCTATTTGGGAAGATGAAAAAGTTCCAGAGATGGATGGTGGTGATGGTTGCACAGCATTGTGAATGTACTTAATGCGACTGAACTGTATACTTATAAATGGTTAAAATGGTAAATTTTGTTAGGTATATTTTAACACAATAAAAAAACCCACCGTATCAAGGTGATTTCTCAAGACATCTTCTTGAATATAACAGGTTTTACATTACAATTCTTTCCACTCAATATTTTTAAAATGTTACTTTTAATATTTTCAGATAAATGTTCTTGATGCAAGCAGAACCAGAATGATCTGGTCATTTACCAAAACTCACTGAAGCAAACCCTTGTGATAACTCTGGACAGTGTACCATCCCAGGTGGAAAGGTTAGAGGTGCATGGGCAGACTATTGTACTTTAGTGTTGAGGACAGTAGCCTTTGGCAAAACAAATGTCAGATTGCGGTATTCTGAACGGTAGACTTCTGTCTTGCTGTCCACATGCAGCCAGAGACTCTCAAATAGCACATTTTATCCTTTTTTTTTTTTAAATGTCTGCACAAATCTCAATAGTTGCCCAAATCCCCCAATACTTCTGGTTCATTTGGTTCCAGAAATGTCTAATTTTGAAGCTGTGACACCTTCCATTTATTTCTCAGCCCTCATGTCTACTCCCCACCACTGAGTCTTCTCGGAATACCTGCCCGAAAATTAGCTGTTATTTTTAGAGAATTAAGAGCTGGCCTCCAGATTGCAAGCCAGGGGTCTTGGGGCAGAAACGCAGCATCTGTTGACTTCATGGAGTCTTCTTGACTAGCTGCTCCTTTTACAAGGCCTGCAGGGTGAAGCGTGGGGGCCCGGTGGGCCACCCACCCCTGAGCAGAGAGTTGTTTACAGTAGAGTCAGCCTCTCGAAGCCCTTTCTCATGACCCAGAATCTATGTGACCTCTTCCAGTATCTTCATAAGCCCCAAGGAAAGAAGTTATGCTCCAGAGTTCGTAGTGAATTCTCAGAGTATCCACTTATCTTAAATGGAAGCCCTACTGATACTTTATAGAAAGACTAAAACAGGACTTCCCTGGTGGTGCAGTGGTTAAGAATCCGCCTGTCAATGCAGGGTACATGGGTTCGAGCCCTCTTCCGGGAAGATCCCACATGCCGCGGAGCAACTAAGCCTGTGCACCACACTACTGAGCCTGCACTCTAGAGCCCGCGAGCCACAGCTACTGAGCCCACATGCCACAACTACTGAAGCCCACATGCCTAGAGCCCGTGCTCCACAACAAGAGAAGCCACCACAATGAGAAGCCCCCGCACCGCAACGAAGATTAGCCCGTTTGCCGCAACTAGACAAAGCCCGCGCGCAGCAACAAAGACCCAAAACAGCCAAAAATAAAAATTCATTAATTTTAAAATAAAGTATACAATTCAATTTAAAAAAAGACTAAAACAAAAACATGTGTTTTTTTAATGTAAACCTTTATACACGCATACTAAGCATGGTTTTTAATCCTGTAGGATATGGGATGGCAAACAGGTTAGCAGAGAAGCCTCGGACAGAGCACTGGTGGATTTAGCTGCTCTTCGCCCCCTCCTGGCAGCCCTGGGCCTCCTCCTGGGCACGCCCTGCGCTATGGACTCCCCGGGCTACAACTGCTTTGTGGACAGGGATAAGATGGATGCCACCATCCAGGACCTGGGGCCCAAGGAGCTGAGCTGCACCGAGCTGCAGGAGCTGAAGCAGCTGGCGCGCCAGGGCTACTGGGCCCGCAGCTACACCCTGCGGGGAAAGGTGTACCAGCGCCTGATCCGGGATATCCCCTGCCGCACGGTCACACCAGACGCCAGCGTGTACAGTGACATCGTCGGCAAGATCGTGGGCAAGCACAGCAGTGGAAGCCTGCCCTTGCCCGAGTTTGTGGACAACACGCAGGTGCCCAGCTACTGCCTGAACACACGGGGCGAGGGCGCCGTGCGTAAGATCCTGCTGTGCATCGCCAACCAGTTCCCTGATGTCTCCTTCTGCCCCGCGCTGCCTGCGGTCGTGGCCCTGCTGCTCCACTACAGCATCGATGAGGCCGAGTGCTTCGAGAAGGCCTGCCGCATCCTGGCCTGCAACGACCCCAGCAAGAAGCTAATCGACCAGAGCTTCCTGGCCTTCGAGTCTTCCTGCATGACGTTCGGGGACCTGGTGAACAAGTACTGCCAGGCAGCCCACAAGCTGATGGTGGCCATTTCAGAGGACGTCCTGCAGGTCTATGCGGACTGGCAGCGGTGGCTGTTTGGGGAGCTGCCCCTCAACTACTTTGCTCGCGTCTTTGACGTCTTCCTGGTGGAAGGTTACAAGGTGCTGTACCGCGTGGCGCTGGCAATCCTCAAATTCTTCCACAAGGTGAGAGCTGGGCAGCCGCTGGAGTCAGACAACGTGAAGCAGGATATCCGCACCTTTGTCAAGGACATCGCCAAGACTGTGTCTCCCGAGAAGCTGCTGGAGAAAGCGTTTGCCATCCGCCTCTTTTCTCGGAAGGAGATTCAGCTCCTACAGATGGCCAATGAGAAGGCTCTGAAGCAGAAGGGCATCACTGTCAAGCAGAAGAGGTAGGCAGGGGCTACCATCAGGGCCCAAGTGGGATGGGGCTTTGGGGGAATGCATTCTGGGTGCTTGGGGCCTGAGCCTGTCCAGCCAGCCATCCGTGTGTGGATAGAAAGCCACGGGAAAGGAGAAAGGGCCTTCCTGGCTACAGCCACAGGCTGCTGAGGCAACTGTGGGTGCAGAAGGCATAGGGTCCTGTTCCCGGGTACAGGGGCCATGGCTGAGATAGAAGCTGGATGCTGACCATGGCCCCAGCAGGTCCAGCAGTGAGCCAGGCTGTCCTCCTTGGGTCATTTTAGAGCAGCTTCTGCTCCACCACTCTAGCTCTGGGCTCCCTTGCCGGCCATTCTCGTGGCTGCTGAGCGTGGCCCCCTGCCCTGAGCACAGACCCCTGGGGAACAGGCGTGGCAAGGGCCCATGGTGTCCTGAGACCTCGGCGGCAGACACTGTGAGTGTACTCTAGGTGTGGAGGCCTTTCTTGCAGGCCAAAGGCAGGCGTATCCTGGGCATCAGTACTTGCAACTAACCTCTCCTTGTCTGTTTTATTTTTCTTCCTCTTCTCCACGTCTGTTGCTTCCTCCTGTTTTTCAGTGTTTCACTTTCTAAAAGGTAGGTCTGGAAACCATGTCTCCACGCCTGGCTTCCCTCTGTCTTCCAGCCTGGCTGCTTGCTCTGGCTCTCGGCGCTGGCTTCAGCAGTGCTGCCTCAGAGCCTGGCCGAAGTTCAGGCCCTGTCTGTCTGCCTGTCGGTGCTTGGCTGGCCAGGAAGCATTGTCTTTCAGAGCTGACTCACTCTCTATCCCCATTAGAGAAAAGGTGCTTTTGTCCCCACCCAGGCTGGGCGCTGTGGGGGGTGTGTAGCGGGGTGGGAGCAGGACTCCAGGGGGACAGCTCCACCCCGTTTCTTCCTGAGGGCCCCTAGAACCAGGCTCTGACCTGGCTGAACAGGTGAGACGTTTCCTCCAGGCTGAGCTCACACAAGAGGCTCTGCACACCTCCAGGGTGGGGGGCGTGGCCAGGGCTGGGGTTGCAGCTGTGCTCTGACCTCTTCCCACTCCCCCAGGCAGTTTGTGCACCTGGCTGTTCATGCAGAGAACTTCCACTCAGAGATCGTCGGCGTGAAGGAGATGAGAGACATCTGGTCATGGGTCCCTGAGCGGTTCGCCCTCTGCCAGCCCCTCCTGCTCTTCTCTTCGCTGCAGCACGGGTACAGCCTGACCAGGTAATGCCCAGGAGGCTGGGGAATGCTGGGCCTACCCTCCCAAGGCCCCAAGGTATGGACTTCAAGGGCCAGACAGTGCAGAAGGGGTGGAGTGAGCTGTGGAGTTGCCCAGCTTCTTCGTCCTGTCCCCACTTCCGGGAGGTCATGGTGGGCCTGGAAATGAGCCTTCAAACATGAGCACCTGGGCAAGGCCCTGTCTCTTCCTGGGGGGCCCTAGAATTGGGAGCCCCTTTTCTGGGCATCTCTCTCTCACTCCAAGGCCACCCAAACATCAGATGTCATTACAGTACACGCCGTAGCTCCAGGCCCCCACGTAGGCGTTGTGATGACACGGGAGGCAGAGTTTCCCTCCTGGGAGCTTACAGAACTGTCAGGACAACTTGAGGCGGCCGGCCTTGGTTCACTACTCCTCCACCCCACTTCATCAATCCACACACCAGGTCCATGTTGGCCCTGTGGGCTGTGCCGGGCCCTGTACAGGCTTCCCCCAGGGCACACTGTCTCCCAGGGTCACTCTGCCAGGCGTGGCCACCCCCCTAGAGCCTCAGATGGCAGGTAGCTTCTGACCCAAGGTCTGGCTTGGGTCATAGGTGATGCAGTTGGGGCTGGCCCAGCCACACAGCAGGCACCAGAGCTGCGCTGACCTGGCCCCCACCTCTGTGCAGTGTGGGAGGCCTGCTGAGGGACAGCTAAGCAGGGCCACCAGGGATGCCAGCCAACCCCTGGGCACCTGGTGCTGGCACAGCGGCAGCCTCAGTCCTCCTCACATGCTTCTCAGTGCTGCCTAGCTTCCGAGGACGTTCCGAGCTTTCCCAGAGCAGGGACCTGTTCCTCTGGTTCTTGCTTCCCTGAAGCATCTGGCACGTGGCTCTGTCTGCTGGGGGCCCTCTGCCATGCAGCTTCTCCTCTGTGTCACACCAGGGCAGAGAGTCCTGGGACCTTTGACCGCTTGGCCTGCGGACCTCCTGGCCAGGGCTCCATCTTGTCTGAGAAAAGTGCCTGGGCCAAGGTGTTACCATCCAAGCCACTGTGCCTGGTCCCTGGGAGAGGAGGACAAGCAGTTTCCAGGTCCATCCACCCCCAGACAGCCTGGGGCAACAGAGGCTGGCTGAAGTGGCACAGGGAAGGGGTGCAGGTGTGATTGTTACTGTCAGGACTGGCATGTGTGGTCTCTGCCCCCAGGTTCTATTTCCAGTGTGAAGGACACGAGCCTACCCTCCTGCTCATCAAGACCACGCAAAAGGAGGTGAGGAGGGACCAGAGGGAGCTTGGGGTCCTGGCCTCTGATGAGCTCTGGGGGAGTCTGTGCCCCAGAGAGGATGGGTGTTCCCTGATAGCCCCTACCCAGGCTCCCTGGGCTTAGGGGTGCAGAGCAGGGCCAGCCCTCTACAGAGAGGTGAATCTAGCCTCCCCTAGGACCCCCTAAGTACCCAGAGCCTCCCTGTTTCCCCTTGGGGTCCAGGCCCCAAGCCTGACACAGCCTGGCAGTTTAGAGGAGTTTTGCAGGAATGCCTAGTGAGTGAGGCCTCACCTCCTCCTGTAGTAGTTGGCCAGCACCAGGTGAGTTGTCTGCCTTCACCTGCCTCCAGCCCCTGACAGGTAGTTCTCAGGGCCTTGTTCTCTGCAGTGCTGTCATCTGGAAAGTATCTAAGATGTCTAGAATAAAGTCAGAGCTCACGCGCCCCAGTCCTGGGGGTGTCTGCATGAGATAGAGGCTCCTCGTTCAGTGGCTCCCAAACCTGCACCTGTGGGAGTTTCAGTTTCTTCACCCTGTTGCAGAGTCTGCGTCTGGCTCTCCAGGAGAAGCCCAGGCATCTGTGTTATAGCAGATGGCTCTGATTGTCAGATACTTTGGGCAAATCCTGTAGCGACTCAAAGGAGTGACTCTTTAATGGTGAAATCAACCACTTTGCTGGCTGATGGGAGGGTTGGAAAACGTTTCTTGAGCAGGGGTGCTTCCTGGAAGCTTCCATCTGAGGGGCCTCCCTGGCACTGATGCCCACAATCAGAGTGTGGATATGGAGCTTATTCCCATGCTTTAGGGCCCAAGAGGGAAATGAAAATATCCCAACTAAGCTGATGGCAGCCGAGGCAGCCCCCGCGCATGGTCACTGCCAGCCCCATGCCCTCCAAACTCTGACTTTCCCATACTACTCTCCAGCCCTGGCCCTCAAGTGTGAGGGGGGCTGTGACCACAACACCCCCAGCTGTGACTGTACTGTGGCTTCTCAGCAGGTCCTGAGTGAGGGGACACTCCTGCAGGCAAGCAGGGCACAGCCTCACCCTGGGCCTTTCTCCCCAGGTGTGTGGAGCTTACCTGTCAACAGACTGGAGTGAGAGAAACAAGTTTGGAGGCAAGCTGGGCTTCTTTGGGACCGGAGAATGCTTTGTGTTTAGGGTGAGTGGGCCTCCCTGTGGGAGATCACCCCCACTCACGTGACCCTGTTTACTTCTATCAGAGCTGTTACCCTACAGGCTAACCTCGCCGTCTCTCTCTGGTTTGTGATCATTAGACCGTGAGCTCCGTGAGAGCGGGCAGGCCCTCATCTGCGCTGTGTGGCGCCATCTCTCAGCCCCCACTCAGGGCCTCACTCAAGGCACTGATGATGAATTGGGTGGGGTGGGGGGCGGGAAGCTGGCAGGGGCCCTGTGGGCGCCATGTGCCAACTCCTCATGCTGCGCTTTTGCCCTCAGCTGCAGCCCGAGGTCCAGCGCTACGAGTGGGTGGTCATCAAACACCCGGAGCTGACCAAGCCTGTGTCCTTGGAGTCTACCACCATTCTGTCCTCGCCCTGCCACTCTGTGTC
The DNA here is from genome assembly GCF_003676395.1 of Aethalodelphis obliquidens. Lineage (NCBI taxonomy): Eukaryota > Metazoa > Chordata > Mammalia > Artiodactyla > Delphinidae > Aethalodelphis > Aethalodelphis obliquidens. The sequence continues at coordinate 11,467,293 of NW_020837962.1, read as the reverse complement.
CTCAGACCCTGCTGACCGCCTCTCGCCGTTCCTGGCTGCTCGACACTTCAACCTGCCCTCCAAGACGGAGTCCTTGTTCATGGCCGGGGGCAACGACTGCCTCATCATAGGTGGGCGCCTCCCTGCACCTCAGGCTGGGCTCCTGTCTGCCCTTGGTCACTTAGCCTGGGAGGAGGGTACGGGGTCGTGGGTGGCTGAAGCCCCAGGCCAGCTCTTGCTGAGCCAGGTGATAGGTACCTCACCTGAGGGACAGGCAGAGCCCCTGTGATGACGGAGGAAGGCAGTGGGATTGTTGGGGGTGGAGCATGCATGCGGGGCAGGCGTGGGGACCTGAGGCTGTGTGTGGGGAATTGAGCTCACTAGCAGGGTCTCACCAGGAGCCGGGGGACTTTACAGAGTGGAAAGCCAGCCCCGTGGTTTTAGAGAGGCCTCTGGCAGGGCTGCACAGGGACGGCTCCAAGACTTGCCCTGTACAAGTGGAGTTGCTCAGGAGCAGAAGGAGAGCCCCTTGGGGGCAGCGCTGGACAGCGGGCAGCCACTGACCAAGCATCCCACAGGTGGAGGGGGCGGCCAGGCACTCTACATCGACGGGGACCTGAACCGGGGCCGCACAGGCCACTGCGACACTTTCAACAACCAGCCCCTCTGCTCTGAGAACTTCCTCATCGCTGCTGTGGAGGCCTGGGGCTTCCAAGACCCTGACACCCAGTGACAGGCGTGATCTAACGGTGACCGAGCTGCTGCTGTAGGGTGGGGTGGTGGCTGGGCCCCTTCTTCAGGGAGGAGGCAGTGAATGATGACCGCCCCCCCCCACGTGCGTGGGCACCATCAGGGTGCAGCTGGGCTCTGGTGCTGGGCTGGGGAGTGGTGCCAGCACCTCAGCTGGCCAGGCCTGTCCCTCCTGGCCCTTCTCAGACCTGCCCATACTTGCTACTGTCTCCACCTCGGACTCAGGCCCTGGCTGTTCTCTGTGCAGGCATCCTGTGCCCAAGACCGGAAGGGTTAAGTCTTGCAGCCCCTGAGCCTTGGTTCTGTGGGGTGAGAGGGGTGGGGGAGATGAGACTGGAAAGGCAGAGGGAGCCTGCCCCTCGAGTGTGGGTCCATGGCACCCCCTGCTGGTGCCTCTGAGCATGGCTCCCAAGCAGGCCCTGCGGCCTCCTGCCGGGCCTGCTGCTGGTGGTTCCCTAGGGGTGTGTTGGTCTTGGGAAGACAACAGGCATCCTGGGGACTATTCCTTAGCAGGAGCATCTGCCTGAAACTTCTGACTCAGTTCCCTCCTCCCCATACTGGCCTTCTGGGGGTGCCTCTCAGACAGGAACAGCAGGGTGAAGGCAGGGAGGGTAGGCTGTATGCAGGGCTCTGGGCCCCTCCCGAGGGAGGGCCGAGGGCCAGTAGGATGAAGGGCTGCAGGGGACAGTACGTGTCCTTGTGTTTCCACAGAGCCTGATGCTTCTGCGGGGCCTCAGTGTGTAGCCACGCCTAAAGAGGCTGACCAGGGAGGGGCCCTCCGTGACTGACCCCAAACCAACATTTCCAGGGGCCTGCCTGGAGAAGCCTGGACCCCTGGAACCTTTTTCAGCCCTCCTCCTCTCCAGCTCGGGCCCTCCTTAGCTCCACTGCAGTCCTTGCGGCGGCCCCATTTCACTGCAGTGACGTGGCCCAGGATCCTGTCCAGACCCCTCAGCACGGAGTGCTGGCCTCATCCAGGCCTACCCACCTCACCTTCATTGTGCTCCACACACCCTCCCCAGCTCCCTGCCCCCGAGCACCTTCCTGACGCATCCCTCTGCATAGCACGAGTTCTCCTTCTGCGTCTCTCAGGGCTGTGTGAGCCCTGCAGGGAGTGGCCCTCCCACCCCATGACCTCCCTCAGCTGGTCCTGAGGGCCTGGGCACACCCCTGAGGAAAGAGGACAAGCGGACATCCAAGGGGCTGTGCCGAGGCCATGGCAGCCTGCGCCACAGATGCCAGGGGGTCCTGCCTCTCCATGTCCCCACATGCCACGCCTCTGTCCTCCACATCTTGCTTGCTCTTCCTGTGGGGTGCTCATCCTCCCCTGCCCACCTACTCAGATCCCCCCTGAGCCAGGCCAAAGTGATACAGAAGGAAGGACCGGGAACCCTGTGTGGCTTTGGGCAAGCTGATGAACCTGTCTGGAACTCAGTTTCCCCAACTGTAAAATGGGGCCAGTCATCCTGCTGTGCTGTACCCACAGGACTGCTGAGAGGCTCTGAGGGGCCAGTGTGAATCCCTGTAGAAGGGAGAGGTGTTGGGAGGTGGTGTCACAGCTTACCCCCCCCACCAGACCCTGCAGCCCTCGCTGCCCCCTGTCCTCGAGCCCCCACAGCCCTCACCTGTACTTTGGTGTTCATTAAACACAGTCTCGTTACATGAACTCCAGGGATCCCGAGTCTGGTTTCTTCAATTAGGGGGACCTCCCGGGTCTACCCGCCCCTGGGCATGCCACCGAACAGGGTGCAGCCTCCTGCTTGTCAGTGTTCTATCACGGGAACGTCGAAGGCCTTTTAAAAGCACAGCCTTTCAGAAGCAGCTGAAGGCATACCTGAGCGCTATTTGCATGGCCTCCTCTGTAAACTTCCTGAACTGGGGTGTTCTTTTTCTGCAGAGTAAGTCCAGAGGATTCTCTGTGGCTGCCCCAAGGGCCCCCAGAGGTCTGCCAGGGAGGGTGACTGCTGATTAGTCATGATTTCTGTATCATGAGATCTTCATGTGTGCATGTAAAATATTCAGTTTCTTTGAATTTCACATCTTCTTCCTAACTTTTCTGCTAAACTAAAAGGTATGTGGTTATTATCTCTATTTTTTATTCTTATTATTGTCCTTCTTATCTGATATTAGGTGTTAATACTCTTATTATTTCTTCCTGATTATTACTAGCATTTTATGTTAAAAATTAGCCAAAGTTTTATGGATTTGCATAATGAGTTATTTGTTTTTCTAGAAACATTTGAAAATTTATTTCAAAAACAAAAAATTAGGGACTTCCCTGGTGGCACAGTCGTTCAGAATCCACCTGCCAATGCAGGGGGCATGGGTTCGATCCCTGGTCCGGGAAGATCCCACATGCCGTGGAGCAACTAAGCCCGTGCGCCACAACTACTGAGCCTGCGCTATAGAGCTGCAAGCCACAACTACTGAGCCCGCGAGCCACAACTACTGAAGCCTGCGCACCTACAGCCCGTGCTCCGCAACAAGAGAAGCCACCACAATGAGAAGCCCGTGCACTGCAACGAAGAGTAGCCCCTGCTCACCGCAACTGCAGAAAGCCCACGCGCAGCAACGAAGACCCAACACAGCCAAAAATTAATTAATTTTTTAAATTTTTAAAAATAAGAAAAGCAAAAAATTGAACATAGATTAAACCAATTCATTATCAAAGTGGACTGTATGCATTTAAGGCTTTAGAAAATCAGTTTTTAAAAAATAATTTGTAATACAAGAGTAAGTCATTTGTATTTTATGAGTTTTTCAGTTTTAATTATTGAATTAAAATAAGTATTTCAATTTTTCCTATTTTTATAAGTTCCATGCCTATTATTTTTTTCAGGTTTTCAGGGCAACTTGTTTTAGAAAATTCTGAAGATTTCACAAGGGCTTCAAATTTCTTTTATCTATTTCCTGAAGCCACAGAGCCTTTATAATAGTCTCCTTACATATTTTATGTTTAGTAGATTCAGTTTTTGTCACTTTATTTTGAAATAATTTTAGATTTACAGAAGAGTTTCACAGATGGTATAGAGCTCCCACGACCCCTCCCTACCCTCCCCCAGTGTTAATAGTGCATGTTTATCAAACCTAAGAAATGACCATTAGTATGATGCTGGAAACTTAAACTACAGTCTGTATTCAGATTCCCTCAGTTTTTCTATAGTCGTTTTTGTTCCAGGAATAGATTTAATTTTTATAACTGTTTACTTCCTCATATTTTAGTTAAATCCTGAATGTCATTAAGTTCACATGACTAACACTGGTCAAAAAAAAATTGCCATAATTAAGCCGTACAGTGACTGTGTCAAATATGTATTCCTGTATCTCAACGGTCCTCCCCCAACTGTCGTGTTTACACAGAGAGGTCGCCAAATGAGGCAGGAGTGCCAGGCACACCTCGCAGGTGCTTCACCCTACGATGTCAAGTTAGAAAGAAAAGTGTTTGCATGTTTAAAAATAACCTGTCGTAAAAAAAAAAAAAGAATTTATGATCTTCGTTATATACATGTCAGACTGTGCTTGAAGTTAGGTGCAGTGTCGTGTGACTCATGTCTGGAGCTGAAATGCCTCCCATGCGTGCAGACCCACTCATTTCACCCGACCGCGTGGAATTTATCAACACCACACTTGGCGACCAAGGAAGCAAAGTTAGTGGGCACACTGTCACACAGACACTGACCCATGATGTGACATGGGACACACCAACTAACAAAAGCTTCCGCCTTAGACCGCTAAAGCCCAGGTGTGGCTGCTCAGTTAGGTTCCCCATTAGATGCGCCCCTGGTTGCAGGGAGCCTGCAAGTCTGATCTTGTCCAGTGATATGGTCGATAACGTGGTGAAGCTAGCTCAACCCAAGCTATCCCAGCCCCTGTTTTTATTTTCACACAAAGATACAGGAGCAAGCCCCTGTTCTATTTCACCCTGAAGTGCGTTGACTGGCAAAGGACACGTTTTGTCAAAAGTTTACAAGCTAAAGATCGAAGAGGAGAGCTGTGTGAATAATTTTACCTTCTTGTTCTTGTCTAGGATGGTTATGGGCTGAAAAATGGATTACTGGACTGACACTTTAGAGCATTTAAATGAATGTAAAAAAAATATTTTGAGGACCTTGTGGAAATACGTGTAGTGAGTGAATGTGTAACTTTGAAGCAAAATCTAACTTTGGAAAAATAAGTGATTTAGTGATATGTTTGGTCAGTGTTAATTTTGAGTCCTAAATAAAATGAATGAGAACATATGGATCAACATCACTGTGAAGTATTTGATTTGAAAATGTTTCAGTGGGATGGGAATTTCTGAAGGAACCACTGGACATGAATTTGAGGGACTGCATTAGCTGATCCTGATCAACGGGGAGGAGTTTCTTCATTCCAGAGATAGATCCTCTGCTGCCTCTGGTGCCAACCAAGTCCTCCCCTGATGGATTTTGTCTACTGTTCTTCACAGCGCCCGGCGTGTGGACGTGCTCCGTAAACGTGAGGAATGGCCATCAGGAAATGTCGCCCAAACTTCTCTGTCCAGAATTGCAAGGATCCCTGTCTGTGTAAAACTCAGTGTCAAAAAGTCATGCTCATTCAAAATAAGCTTATTCTATCTGGAAGTTTATGGAAGTCACTATGAATGTCTTTTCTAATCCCTTGCATTTTAGTTGGGTGTACGTATACAACAAACACGTAAGACCTATTTTCTCTGCCACCTGCACACACCTGTCCTTCAGTTCCTCCCAGGGCTGGCGGATTGCCAGCGGCCCTCCCATCCTGCCGGCAGCCTTGGCGGCTCTGTCGCGCTCTTGCCTTCTGTTCCTCTTCCCCACACTGGCGGCTGGACACTCACTCCTGCTGCTCCCCCTTCCTTTGCCGTTGCCTTCCAAGACCTGCGTGTTCCCGTCATCCCTTTCCTGCTGCCACCTTCAGATGGCTTGGCCCAGGTTCCAGAAATCCTGGGCTGGTAGGGGAAGAGAGGCTTGGCCCCAGTGCTGCCAGCTCTCTGACACCAGCTGTTTCAGTTCCTCTTCTGAACGAAGAGACTGGGCCTCTGGACCATTTCCCATCCATCAGTGGGCTGCGTGCCCCTGCCCCAGTACCCCTCCCCTGTTGGCCTGTGAGAGCAGGACCCCCCTGTGGTGCTGCCCATGCTGGTGTCCATCGGACAGTTCTGGATGGGGATGGCTGTGCACCTGTCTCACGTGTCAGTGTGTGTTCCTGGGGCCTGCGGTTGGGGATGCCCCAACATTCCCTGCAGTCCCTTCTTACTGTAAGTGGGCTTAGGCCCATCTTATGGTTGACATTAAGACACTGTGACCCTGGGACTTCCCTAGTGGCGCAGTGGTTAAGAACCTACCTGCCAGTGCAGGGGACATGGGTTCGAGCCCTGGTCCAGGAAGATCCCACATGCCACAGAATAACTAAGCCCGTGAGCCACAACTACTGAGCCTGCACTCTAGAGCCCACGAGCCACAACTACTGAAGCCCACGCGCCTAGAGACCGTGCTCCGCAGCGAGAGAAGCCACCGCAATGAAGAGTAGCCCCCGCTCTCCGCAACTACAGAAAGCTTGCGCACAGTAACGAAGACCCAACACAGCGCCACCCCCCCAAAAAAAAGGACACTGTGACCCGGGCCAGAGTTGGGCAAGATGCGTTCCCTGGGTGGGGGGATGGAGAAGGCCCCCATAGGGGAGGTAGGGATGCAGGCCTACATCCTCCAACATTTTGGAGGCCTGCCTCCCTCAGGCTGGGCCAGCTGTGGTGGCCACGGTGTCTGCCCAGAGCTCCACCAGCCTGGGCTACCTCTCTTCTCCCAGCACCACCTCACGTGGGCCCCTTTTTGGGCCTGGTCCAGGGTAATCGTATCTCAGCTTGTGTTCCCATCTGTAGCCAGCCATGGAAATGCTTTGTTTTATTGTCCTTTTAAACATTCAAATGGTTAAATTCAAAGTGAGCAATGCAGTGGCCCTTAGTGCCATCACAGTGCTGTGCAACCACCACTGCTATCTAGTTCCATGACATTTTTATCACTCCATAAGGAAACTCATTTAAGCACTTGCTCTGCATTTCTCCCTGTCTCTTGTTTTTTTTAAAGGTAAAATATGCACCTCGTAGAAAATCAGTACAGTACGGGAATATCCACAGGGGGAGGTCTCCCTCCCAGTCTGGTCTCGGGGACCCACCGCTGTCAGCAGGGTCTGTGCACTTCAGGTAACCCACCTGTGCACTCTCCCCACCCTGCTGCCTGTCACTTAACTGCATCTCAGGGGTCATCCACCTGCTTCCATCTCATCAACAGCTGCCCAACTTTCTGTGGTGTGGATGGTCTGTAATTTAAGCACAAACAGGATCCTGTCTCTCCCCTGCTCAAACTCTCTTTATCTTTTGGGACTTCCCTGGTTGTCCAGCAGTTAAGACTCCATGCTCCCAATGTAGGGGTCCCGGGTTCGATCCCTGGTCAGGGAACTAGATCCCACATGCCACAAATAAAAGATTCCACATGCGGCAAAGAAGATCCCACATGCTGCAACTAAGACCCGGAGCAGCCAAAAAAATAAAAAATATATATTTTAAAACCCTCTTCATCTTTAAAAAATATATATTTATTTATTTAGTCTGTGCTAGGTCTTAGCTGCAGCACATGGGCTTTTTAGTTTTAGTTGCGGCATACAGAATTCCCTGACCAGGTATTGAACCTGGGCCCCCTGCATTGGGAGCGTGGTCTCAGCCACTGGAACACCAGGAAAGTCCCTCTCTTCATCTTTTAAGCCCTCATTTAGAGATCACCCGCTGGGGGCCATCTGAGCTTTCCAGGCTTCTCCCTCCTTTGTAGCTGATTTGGCACTGGGATGTCATTTTCCTTGAGTCCAGACCTCCCAGGTAGGGTAGGAGCTGTCTTCCTCAATCTTGTATCCTCAGAGCCTAGCTCAGTGCCCGCACACGGTAGATGCTCAATTAAGTGCCAGACGAGTGGCTTAGAGTTGAAGGCTGACTGTTGGAGTGGAGGGAGGTCATACTGGCCTTCAGGGTGCTGGGCCCAGACCAGGGCCGATGGTGCCCACCAGGGCTGAGGATTCATCCAGCGCACTTTCTGAGAGCTTGCTCCCTGTGCCTGGCCCTGGTTTACTGTAAACCCATAGGATTCCCCCTTCCTTCCTCTGACTGGCCCAGGGAGAGTCACACACTGCCCCCTGGCTGTCGGGGCCAGCCCCTGGGCTTCCTGCCTGCTGCCAGTCTGGTTCTCAAAGAGTTTTAAGAATCAGTCAGGCTGGGAATTTCCTGACAGTCCAGTGGTAAAGCCTATGCGCTTCCACCGCAGGGGGCCTGGGTTTAATCCTTGGTCAGGGAACTAAGATCCCGCAAGCAGCTCTGCTTGGCCAAAAAAAAAGAGAGAGAGAATCAGTCAGGCCCTTTCTCATCAGCCCTCAGAGTTGGGGTCAGTGGGAAGTGGGGGGCTGCTCCATCTCTGGGATCACCCCAGTCCTCCACCTCTTGCCTCTCTCAGGGCCTGACATCCAGCTGGAGCCACTCAGGAAAACACAGTCTCCCCTGCAGGACTGGCTGCCCCGGCTGTGCCCCTGTCCTGCTTGTACATAGACATTTTTTATTTAAAAAAAAAACACCTTGTATCTTTTTGTAAGCTCCAATTATTTTAATTATACCAAAAAGTCATCTTTATGCATCCCGCCCCTTCCCCCTCTGATATCGCAACTATATTTTTTGTTCCATCTCCTCCCAGCCTTGCCTGGGCCACACTTAGCTCTTATCTATCAAGTCAAGAGAGCCTGGTGCCCTCTCTGAGCATCACACCCTATGGTATGTCTTCATGGCTACTCGGAAGAATGGGACTGTCCGCTGGGAGAAGACGCTCTGCTTGGACACCTTGTCTGCAGTTTCCTGATATTCTTGATAAGACTGCCATGTCAGGCTGCAGGACTCTCTCTTCTTTGAAATGGCTTCCTCAGGATTCTAATTCTAATCATTTGAGGCCCTTTGTCACTTTATTCGTGGTCTCCATCTCCCCAGCCATCTCCTCCTTCCCTGAGGTCTCTGGAAAGTGCCATTGGATTTCTCTTTCCCACCATCTTTCAGTCCAGACAATGGGCCTGTTCATCCCCGTTAGAACCCTCGGGGAAGTTGGGACCTCACCCCGCATCTCTCTATACCTCTCCCTATTGGGGTCTCTGGCTTGAGTTTCCCAAAGCCCCTCCTTCTTTATTCCTGGAAATTCCCACCTGCACAGTGACAGGCCAGGGGCTTTTGACACTGTGATTTCACTCCAGGGGCTGCACAACTGTGAGGGAGAAGGCAGAGGTGTGTGTCCCTGGCCATTCCCTTACACATCCCCTGGCCCACCCCATCCCCGGGCCCTGCCTGATGCTGGGAGGCCAAGGGGAAGGTGACCTGGGTCTCTCCTGTCCCTGTCACTGGTCACCAGACACTCCCTGAGCTCCTATGCAGGAAGCAGGAGGTGTAGTAAGCCGCACAGGCTAGGCTCAGCCTGTGGAGTTTGAGTTTCAATTCCACTACTCGCTAGCCGGCTAACCCTGGGCAAGGTACTAAACCTTCCTAGGCCTGTTTCATCCACAAAATGAGGGTAATGGTTATATCTTCCTCAAAGGATCATTATGAGGATTAGATAATGCCCCCAAATGCTTAGAGGGACATTGAAGGATTCCGGGACCAGAGTAACTGGTCAGATGTACCAGTTAGGAAGCTCCCATGGTGACAGGGTGAGGAAGACTGGACAGGCAGACCAGGTTGGAGGCTGTGAGAAGACCCAGGCCAGAAGTAAAGGCCTGCCTCAGGGGCAGCAGCAGCAGTGAGGCAGGGGCAGAGCTGAGAGCTGGGAAGCCACAGAATCTCGGGGCCTGGTGAGTAATGAAGAGGGAGCTGTGACTCGAAGGCTGCTGGTGTGGCAGTGGCTGATGGCTGTGCCTCTTGCCGGAAATGGAAACAACCAAGTGGAAGCTGGTGGTGATACGCTGGGAGGTGAGTTCATTTTGAGACATGCTGGTTTGAGGTGTCAGCACAGCCCCACTGGAGACCCACTGTGACTTCTCACACCAGAACTTCGGCAGAAAACTAGAGGACGGTGAGCAAAGCCGACCTGCCCTCTGAGCCTGAGGGGGGAACTGTATCCCTGACCTCCCAGCCTCAGGACTTCAGCTGTGCTGGGGTTTGTGCGCTTTGCCACCACTGTGCTTTTGGCTGTGCAGCTTCCCGAGGGGGGCTGTCCTGTATCTCCTTTCCTTAGTCTGAATTCTGCCCCTGCATGCAGCCTCCCTGCCCCCCAGCCAGTGACAGCTCCCTGGTCTGGGCTCCCCGGGCCCTGGACCCTGAGTGCCTGTAATTATGGGGACTGGGCCTGGGGCAGACACTTGGGCATTCACTTGCTCGGACAGCTTCAGGTCTGGAAAGGTGCAGGTGATCACCCAGGGTAGGGCAGGGCAGGGAGAGCCCTGGGAACACCCGGGACCTGCAGTGAAGCTGAGGCTTCAGGGCTTGGGTCCGTCCTTGCTCCTCCTTGTGACTCCAGGAAGGAATGAGGGCATCAGGGCAGATGGTGGTGAACTGGAGAGAGTGGGGTGTGGGGAAGTGGGCAGCAGGCCGCGGCAGCAGAGAGGCCCATTCAGAGAGCCTGACGAATGTTCCTCAGCTTAGAGAAATGGCGGTCACCAGCAACCTTGGCAAGGACAAGGAGCTGGGGAGGAGGTGGAGATGCTGAGTGAAGATTCCTCTTTCCAGAAGTTGGTCAGGTGGCAGAGGGTGGTGGGGAGGGCTCTAGCAGAATGGTGGCCTCCTCTCTTTTGAAACACGACAGACATGGCACTTTGAGGGCTGCAAGTTCAGAGGGGGGCAAACTCAGCCTCACTGAGAAGACGCTGTGAGGGAGGTTCCTGTCATGGAAGGTGGGTTTGAGAGTCCAGTGGGAGGGCCAGGCCAGGGGAGGTGACCCCAACACCCACATGGAGAAGGCTGATGACAGCTACCGCTCAGGCTGTTCAGGGAGAGTGCTTTAATGCTGGGACAAGGGCTTGGGGCTCAAGGGAGACCCAGGACCAGATGGCAGCCACCCAGGGCTCCTGAAATGCATGGGACAAAAAGGCAAAGGGAACCAGAGCTGGTGGGCAGAGATAAGGCAGCCAGTTGGGATGCCAGGATGGTCACATGGAATCATCAGGGTGGGGCCAGTCCCAGGCCAGGCTGCCTGCTGGGCTGAGAGGGAACCACTTACTGCTGCTCCAGAAATACGGGCAGCCCTGCATTTGCAGGGTTTGTGTGGGAACAGGGAGAACAGGAACACCAGAAGATGTAGAAATCCGGGGAAGTCTTCACAGGTTGCAACACTGACAGGTCTTCAGACCAGTCATGCTTACATTTTGAGGGGCAGAGACAACCCCTCCAACTGTAGTCTGGGTCCCTGATGCAAAGGAGGGAACAGATACGGGGGAGGGGGCTCCTCTTCCTCGGAAGCCAGGAGAGAAATCACCAATTGCTCGGTTGGGGCCTGGTGGGTCTCGAAGAGTCTGGGGACGGTTTCGGCGGGGTGGGGGTGGGGGGCAACGGGAGACACAGGATTTCGGCTCCGCCTGCTTGGACTCTCAGATCACCCCAGGAAGTATGAGGACGTTCGGGGTAGACGGTAGTACTGGGTCCCTGCGCTCTGGGCCGTGAGAACTCCTCGGCCAGCCTGCACACTGAGAACGCAAACAGAAACGACGCTCGGAAGCGAACACCGAAGAGTGCCGCGCAGCCGCAGAGGAGGTGGGACACCTCGAGCCCCGCCCCATATGCTAATATGGCGCGCCACCGCCCCGCCCCGGCCCGGGGACCGGACGGGCCCAACGGCGCGGGGTTCGAGAGGCCGGCGGCGCCCGACAGCGCACCTGAGGAGGCCGAGGTGGGGCGGGGCGCAGGGGTCCAGGCCGGCAAGGCGACAACACAGTGCGTGGGCAGTCAGCGGGCCGCTAGGAGGCGTCCCGGGGCCATGACGCCCCCTACCGGCGCTAAGTGGTATGGCCCGCAGGGGCGGGGCCCGGGTCATGTGACGCGGCCACGGCCGCCATTTTGTTCTGCGGTGCTGGTATTTAGAGCGCAGCGGCTGACGGCCGGGATCGCTTTCCCAGCCGCCTGATTGCTCGCTTCGTACAGCTCGGTGCTCGCAGCGCCCGGCCCGACCTCGCCCCCGCCTCACCGCAGACATGTCCGAGGCCAAGAGCGGCCCCGAGTACGCTTCCTTTTTCGCGGTCATGGGCGCCTCGGCCGCCATGGTCTTCAGCGGTGAGCGCCGTGGCAGGAGGGACCCGGGAGGCGGGGGGCGCGCGGGGCTCGTGCCTGCTGCTCTCCGGGGTTCGGCGTGTGACGTCACTCTGACGTAATTTCGAGCTGTTGGGGGTCCCGGGTCTCACGTGACTGCAGGCCTGGGCCGGGGCCCTGAGGGCTGCAGGGGGCCGTCGGGTGTCTGGAGGGCAGGGCATGCGGGCTAGGTCCCGGTGTGGGTCCCAGGGTCTCCCGGGGGTCCCCGGCTGGCCCGCGGCCAGCCGGTCGTGTCGGTGCGGGGGTGGGGCGGCGGCGCCGCTGCCATCTTAGCCCCTGGAGAGGCGGGAGCGAGGCTGGGGTGGGGGCTCGAGGTCCTGCGTCTGCTCCGCACCCGCCCCTCTATCCTGCGGGCAGGTGTGACATCACACCTCGGAAAGATCCCCCGACACAGGGCCGACCCTGTCCGTGGGCGGCGGAGGTGGGGAATCCGGCCCTGGCGCTCCCCGCCGTGGTCCACAGCCCTCGCCCTTGTGGCGGCCTGGCCCGTCGGCGGGGGTCAGGTGGGTCTGCACCTAGGCAGGTGCTTCCGGTTAGGGCTTGTCGGTGTTTCCCAATACCCCTGTAGGCGGTGTAGGTTGGTTAGAAAAACTGGGTTGAGAGGTTGGTCTTGAGAGCCGGCAGGGACCCAGAGGTGGGAGTGGAGTTGGGGGGTGGGGGTGGGTCAGACAGGCCGAGGGTGCAGTATGGATGTCTGGGAGACAGGCCACCCTCAGCACTGCGTTTGCAGACGCTTGTCGGGGTGAGCGAGGTAGCATGAAGCCTCAGTGTTGAGGGGATTGGTTTTTTTTCCATAGAAGGAAGTCTTCAGTTCAGGCCTGAATGAATGAATGACCTTTCTCCCTTTCCCTGAGGCCTGGAATTGGGAGGGGCTGCCCTAGGAATGGAGAAGGGACCTTGCAAGGTTTTTGATGGCACCTTGGTTTTGAAGTTGGGTCTTATCAGTCCTGGGATGTAAAAGTCAATGAAAATGGGCCCTTCTGGGAGAATAGCACTTGGGCCCGGCCAGGAATGTGGGACCCAGGGAGGTGAGTCCTGACCCAGCTGCAGCCCTTGTGGACTGGTCTGGCCTGGTCTGGTCTAGGCCTTCTGAGGTAGGTCTGGTTTTGGGCTTTGATGACTCGCCCTGCCCCACCCTGTGTGGTGGACTGGAGAGGCTCCCTATGCAGGTATGTGGAGGGATTGAACTCTAAACACTCTCTGCTGACTATAAACACTAGTGGGGTGGGGGCTTGGGGCCTCCCTCTGCCCAGGCGGGCCTGCCTGCTGGTCACAAGCTGCTGAGTGGGCCCTGCCCTTCCCATCATGTGCGAGTAAGGGATCATTTGTGGTGGGAGAAGTGGCCTGTACTTCCCCTTTTGTCCTAGGCGATGCCTACTATTTCCACATCTTCCAGAGCTGCCTGCTCTCCCGTGCCTCCCAGCAGGCTGCTGTACCCTCTTTTCCCTCACCGTTTTCTGCTCTTTGCCTCCGGAATGCCTCCAGGGCCAGTGCCTGGCCACTTGTGGGTTGTTGATTGTCTGTCATTGACCATTCAGTAATTCTCCATTGAGCTCCTACTATGTGCCAGGCACTGGGGGACATCGGTGAACAAAACAAGAACCCTGCTCATGTGGAACTTGAAATCTGGCAGAGTTTACACCCGAACCCTTTTTCCATATCCAGCTCCTGGCCTCCTTCTGGTCACCAGGTGCCTCTCTTCCTGTCCTTCTAGAACTTACTTGGTACTTTTGAATAGAGCCTGACCAGCAGGTCTTTGGAAGTTACTGAGACAGGGTATCACTGGTCCAGAGGTATTTTGCTTGCCCCAGGCTCCTGGGAATTGGGGCCACCCGTTCTGGTTGGCTCGTATGCAGCTTCACTCCTGCTCCCCTCCCTACATGGGGCTTACTGTGGCCCTACAGTAGCTAGCTTCTTACTTGGTCAGTTGGGTCAGACTCTGACTTAATTTCTTTCTCTAGAACCTTTCTCCAGGGCCTGTCTTCGTCTACTTCCTTGTGCCTTCCTGAACAGTTCTCAGGCCTCAGGTGCTGCTGCTAGGGTGAGTGCAAGCTCTGTCCGCGGCTCCTGGCCCAGATTGCCACTGGCCTGCCTAGCACTTGGCTGACTGGGCTTCTTACGACTGAATGAGGTCCACTCCCTCTCCCAATCCCCATCACCCATTCCAGCTTCCCTTTTTTTCTTAACTTACGACCCAAGTCTTGTATATTTTTTCTTCATCATGTCTTCCATGGAGCCATCAGTTGCTCCTTTTCCATATCTTCTGTGACTTCCTCCCTACCAGTGAGCCACTGGTGTTTGGCGCTATGTTCACGGAACTGTGTCCTGATTCCTCTTTCTGTTCCCTGCTCCATCTGGAGCACCTTCAGGCTTGGACTCTGGAGCTGGCATCCAGGGTCTTCCCAGCCCAGCAGCCTGGGTCAGGCTGCTTTTCCCTCTTGATGGTCATCCTTGTTTCTTCCCTTTGTTCCTCTTGTGGCTTCCCCACCCCCAGGGGAAGCACAGCCACATGATCTCCATGCTGCACTCTACAGAGAAGGGCCCAGCTCACTTGCCAACTCTCACCCGCTCCAGCCTTGCAGCAGGGCTCACTGCCTGGGGCGCTGGCTTCCCTGTAATGGGGTCTCACCCAGTGCCACCTATCAGTCTGTGTCCTCGTCCTTGAGTAATGAGCCCTGGCGCTGGCCTGGTGTGGTGCTGGGCCCGTAGTAGGAGGCTGAAAAATGCACGGTTGCTCCGGAGCAGCTTGGTGAAGATTGGCACCTGAAGGCTGGATGTCGGGGGTGTGGAGGGGAAGCAGTGAAGGTCCTGCTGCCCCCACCACTGCCTCCCTCCCTCTGCTCCCTATCTGGTATCTCTGCTCTGTGTGGTCTGGAATCTTCTTCCTCTTGCCTCGCCTTTCTGTGACTACCTACTCACTATCAGCCCTCCACTCAGTTGTCACCTCCCTTGTGAAACCTTTCCCCAGACCTCCCCACTCTTCCTGGAACATGTTACCATGCTTGGAGGGGCTGCGTCTATCTCTTCACCAGGCTCAGAGCCCTGGGAAGGCAGAGCCCCTCTGACCTCATCCCTGCTCTGCAATGAGCACAGATTAGTCATCTTTTGACAGCCCAAACAGGTGAGTCAAAGATGCACAGGAATGTCTGGGATTGTCCTGGCCCCTTCCACCTCTAACCCATGTCAGCATCTGCTCAAGCCGCACATTGGGAGCCTCGAGGGTGGCGACTGGAGTCAGAACAGCTGCCTGGGGCCCTGTGGTTGTCTGTTGTACTTGCAATCGTTTTTCCTAGGCTTGGAAGACAGGCCAGGAGAAGGGGGGCTTTCAGGAAGGCAGCCCACCCTGGGAAGAGGGAGGAGAGATAGTGGCAGGGGAGACAGGAGTCCTGCAGTGCCTAGAGCCTCCCCCCCACCCCAGTTACCAGAGGCCTCAACACAAGCTAGGCTTCTCACAGGTCTGCAGGGGCCTTGGGGTTGGCCTGGGTGATGGCTTCGCAGCCCACTGTCTTTCCTGTACCCTGTCCTCTCTTTGACTTGCCCTTTCTCTGGTTGTTCAGAGAGGATTCTCCCTGAACTCAAGGGTCCTGGCCTGCTCTGTGGCTGAGGGTGCCGAGAGCTGCCTTTTCTGGCAGAGCATTCAGCCTGTTGACAGACACACTAGCCCTTGCTGCAGCGTGTCCCTGGGCTGGGAGTTGTGGGAAGTGTGGTGGGCAGGGTGGGGAGTGGGCGAACCTCTGGCCTGAGAGGACAAGAATTGCCAGGCCAGCTTCCCCTGACCCTGCACTGCAGTGGCTCTTCCAGCGTGTTGTCTCTGCACTTAGTCCCAGGGCTTGTGGGCTGACCCAGGCTCAACATCTGGGCTGTTGACATAGCTCGTGTTTTTCCAGGCCTTTCCTGACGTGGGAAAGTGCCTGGTGGGACAAAAGGTGCCCAGAATCTGCAAGGCTTCTGTGCCCAGCTGCCTGTTTCCCCACGTGACAGGGCAGCCTGTCACGGCTCCCCCTTTTAGGTCTGAGGCTCCATGGAAGCATGGGATCTATGTAGCAGGCATGGGGAGTGCTGTTGAGCCTGGGTTGGGATTTCACAGGAAAGCAGGAGCCCATATGGGCCAGACAGCCATGAGGGTATCTGGTGGAGGAACCCATACCGTGGGTTCCTTGAGTGCCCAGCTATGGCTGTTCCTCTGAAAGCCACCTGCTCCTGGCTGAGTGCCACTTTCATCTTGCCCCTTGCGGGTGATAACTTGCGTTGGCCTTCAAGTATGCCAAAAGCTGCCCCCAGGGTTCTGGCCACAGGTGCTCTGGGCTCACCTCATCTTCTCCCCCTCAGCCCTGGGTGCTGCCTATGGCACAGCCAAGAGTGGCACCGGCATCGCAGCCATGTCTGTCATGCGGCCGGAGCTGATCATGAAGTCCATCATCCCGGTGGTCATGGCCGGTATCATCGCAATCTATGGCCTGGTGGTGGCAGTCCTCATTGCCAACTCCCTGAATGATGGCATCAGTCTCTACAGGTGAGGCCTGGGTTGCTCTCCCTACACCCTGCCTGGGGTAAAGCCACTGTGCGGAGCCAGGAGGGGTCTTGGGTGGATGGCTGGTGACCCATGCCTAATGCCTTCCCTGGCTGTTGGCTAACATCCATCCTGTGTACTCTCTCCCCCAGGAGTTTCCTTCAACTGGGCGCTGGCCTGAGCGTGGGCCTGAGTGGGCTGGCAGCTGGCTTTGCCATCGGCATCGTGGGGGACGCCGGCGTGCGGGGCACTGCCCAGCAGCCCCGGCTATTCGTGGGCATGATCCTGATCCTCATCTTCGCCGAGGTGCTCGGCCTCTACGGTCTCATCGTCGCCCTCATCCTCTCCACAAAGTAGCCCCTCCGGGCCCACCAGCCACAGAATATGATGTAAAGACCACCCCCTCCTCATTCCAGAACGAACAGCCTGACACACACGCACGGGGCAGCTGCCTGCCAGTAGTTGGTCTTGTAAATGCGCAGTGTCCTAGTGCCCATTGTCTGTTGCCCCCAGCCTTGCCCCTGCCCGCCCCGTGCCGTGGACATCTGGGCCCACCACTCCCGGTCCAGGCCCCTGACCAGTGAGGATGCAGGCCTCTGGCCGCCCCCCACCCATCTGCCCTAGAGTGCTCTGTGTATAAGGATGAATTAGAGTTGTCATTTTCTCTTCACTGGATGTTTATTTATAAAGATTTGACCTGTTCATACGTCTATGGAGCAGCCCTCTGTCTCCCAACTCTATAGTAATCTTAGGTAGACTGTTGCGTTGTGCGGTTACCGGTTACCGTTTGCCCTGAGACGCATTGGATGGAACCACCTCCTGCAGCTCTGGCTGCCAGGGCCGTGGCGCAGTGTGTTGGGCCCACTGGGCCCTGGCGCCGAACCGTGTCCAATAAAGTTCTCGGATGTGACTGGATGCCTGGGTGTGGGTCGCTTGTTGGGTCCCGGGGCTCGCGGGTGGCAGGGCCGAGAGGGAGGGAGGGGCCGAGGGCCGAGGGCCGGGCCACCCGGGAAGACGTCACCGCGTCATTGTGTACTGCGCTGGTCACGTGGGTGCCCGAATCACGTGGGCACGCCTCAGCTGAGGGTCACGTGCGCCCGGCCAAGCTCTAGGCCGGAACTCGGCGCGGAATCCGGCGCCTGCCGCTTGGTTGGGCTCAGGATGCGCGGCGGGCAGGGCGCGGCGCGGGCCCCGGTGATCCAGTTCACCAACTGTCGCATCCTGCGGGGCCGGGCGCTGCTCAGGTGGGCGCGGGCCGGGGCCGGGGCCGGGGCTGCCCTGGTGGGCTCCGGGGCCGGTGATGCGAACCTCCGCCCCGCTCTGTGCGCAGGGAGGATCTGTGGGTGCGCGGGGGCCGCATTCTGGACCCGGAGAAGCTGTTCTTTGAGGAGCGGCGCGTGGCTGACGAGCAGAGGGACTGCGGGGGCTGCATCCTAGCGCCCGGCTTCATCGACGTGCAGATCAACGGTGTGGTCCGGAGCCCGCGGGGCGGGGACCCAGAAGAGGAGCTCTGAGCACCGTGTGATCCCCTCTTGTCTGTACCGCAGGTGGGTTTGGCGTTGACTTCTCTCAGGCCACAGAGGACGTGGGTTCGGGAGTCGCCCTGGTGGCCCGGAGGATCCTGCCGCACGGAGTCACCTCCTTCTGTCCCACGTTGGTCACCTCGCCACCGGAGGTTTATTGCAAGGTGAGGTCAGGCTCCCGGCCTCCAGTGAAGGAGGCCCCAGGAACACCCAGCCTCTTAATTTTCAAATCTGATCTCTTTCCCTCACGAACACCCCTTGGCCCTTGAGTCTGGCCTCACCTGCTGGCCTCCCTCCACCTGGGCTTGGGGGTCCCCTCCCCTGGGCTTTCTCATCCAGGTGTTCCTCCGCCTGGTGTGCCACTGCAGGTCTGACTGTCCCCATGGGCTTCCGCATTCGCTGCCTCAGCCACCTGCCATACGCCCTCCCCACCCTGCAGTCTGGCCGCCTCCAGGCACCTCCTTGACTATGGCTGCTGGGGACTCTGTGATTGCCACATCCTTAGTTGATCATGCCCCACCACCGATCTGTGGTATGCGGTGCCAGTGGACAGCTCTCCAGGAAGAAGCTCCATCGCCTGCCCCAGGCTTCCTCTGCTGGTCCCGCATGCACCACCACACTTCTTTCTCATCTGCAAGTCTTGGGATTCAGTTGTCCACAGTCCATTTTTCTTTTAAGTTTTGCTTTGTACGCAGGTTCTCCGGTTTTGCTCTTTGCCACGTTATGTTATTCGATCTTGTTTTCTCTGTTTGTATATTGTTCTGTTTCTCTGAATTTCTGAATTGTAGTTGGCACACAACATACGTGTTTGCTCCTTAGTATTTACCCTTTTCTTAAAAGCATGGGTATTCCTTTATTCGAGTACCATGGAGTCCTTGAGTTTTGGGAATTAACACGGTTTCCTTTTAGTCTACCTTTTACGTTCTAGTTTTGTAGTTTTTCTCCAGACCAGGATCCATCCCAGGATCCTGGATTGTGTTGCCTGCTGTGGGGTCCCCTCCTGGGTGTGTGCACGCAGACTCAGAGCCTGGAGCTGGGGGAGGTTGGCTGTGGACCCGGGTTCGGTCCTGGCCCCCTGACTTCGTGTATCGTCTCGGAGACTCGGGACAACGTTATTTGTTTCTGAACCTCAGTTTTTTCAAGCCTTAAGTAAGAATAATAACGGAATGCATCTCTTAGGATTGGGCGCTCAGCACTATGCTTGGTTCATAGTATGCCCTTGGTAAATGTCAGCTATGGACATCTTTCCGGAAATTTCCCCGAGTCTCCCACGACAGAGTCAGGTGTCAAAAACCAATCTCATTTTCCTGCTGCAAACTGGCCCCTAGTTCTGTGTTTTCTCTTTCAGTCATCAGGCTGTAATTTCCCTGCCCAGGATCCAGGAACATGCCTACCCTCTTGCCCCCCCTTCTTTCTCCTCCCCTCTCCTGGTCCCCAACAGTGAGGCTTAGTGACTCCTAACCCAGTCTCCCAACTGCTCTCCCAGCCCTGAGTCCTGCCAGAGTGGCGTTTCCTAGGTGTCAGGCTCCGCACAACACTCATGTTTCCCCCAACCTCCTGCAGGGTTGACCAACCCTCCTGAGCATTCCTTCCCCACCTGCATTTCAGCCATTCGAGGCAGCTCCCTCTTCTGCCCCCAAGCTCTCCGCGTGGAAGGCCTCTGCCTCTCTCTCTCCGTCCTGTGTAGCTCCTCTGCTGCGCGCTGCCCATGCCGTGCTGTCACCCGCTGCCCTTGATTTCAAGCAGCACCTTCGAGCATCATGATATGAACTGTGGGGCTTCTTCCATAGGGGAAGGAGTTTTGGGCCAGTAGGGCTTCTGTCTTACGTTTTCTTCCTGTCACCCTTCATAAATGCTTACAGGATGAAAGCCTTGGGAGGCATAGAGTAAACTGATTTATGGTGGAAATCGTGGAGGGCTTTGAATATGAAAACTTTGATACCAGTATCACGTTAGAAACCAGAGAACTGTTCACTTGGATGTCCCCACACACGCCCCTCCCTTCGTTCTGCCCCATCTCCCTCCAGGGACGTTTCACAGTGGGCGGAAACAGATTGCTACTTTGTCAGAAGTTCTTCAGGTCCACTGAGACCACCTGCTCTTTTTCTGGGGTCTCCTCCTCCAGTCTTGCCCTTTCCTACCCTTCCAGGAGGAGGGTCTGAGCGCGTTGTTCTCTGCTTCAGGTCCATTGTCTGCTGAGTCAACATCAGGCACCTCCTCAGGGTGGCAGCCAGGCCCTTTCCTCAGGCCCCAAACGCCCTCTACACTTTCACCTTTTCCACTGCTTTCCTGCCTTGAACGTGCCTCATTCCCTTCATCTCCAGACTGTTCTGTCTACTCAGTGCTTTCTAGCATTCCCTTTTAAAACTCTGTTCTAGAAAAACGCAGCCATTATTTCTTTTTTTAATTTTAATTTTTTTTTTTTTTTTTTTTTGGCTGTGTTGCGTCTTCGTTTCTGTGCGAGGGCTTTCTCTAGTTGTGGCAAGCGGGGGCCACTCTTCATTGCGGTGCGCGGGCCTCTCACTGTCGTGGCCTCTCTTGTTGTGGAGCACAGGCTCTGGACGCGCAGGCTCAGCAGTTGTGGCTCACGGGCCCAGTTGCTCCGCAGCATGTGGGATCTTCCCAGACCAGGGCTCGAACCCGTGTCCCCTGCATTAGCAGGCAGATTCTCAACCACTGCGCCACCAGGGAAGCCCTAATTTTAATTTTTTAACCCTTTAGTGAACTTACGTGTATCACACGGTTTGTTAGGAAAAACAGCAGCCCTTTGTTCCCACCAGTTCCCACGTAGAGGTAATCACTTTCAACTCAGCTGACCCTTGGAATTTGCCCCCGTATCTCTAGAAAATGTGCTAGTACTCCTGCTCAACTTTTTGGTTTAGGGCAGCGTAAGTGTTGCTTTCCACCAGGAAAGATAAGAGTTAGCTTTCTGTTAGCCCTTTCAGGCCCATCTCCTGCCCTCCAGCCCCCCAATCTCCCCAGAGAGTCACACAAGTGACTTTGCCCCTGGTGTCCAGATCCGGGCACAGTGTGGCTGCGCCATCGGTGCCTGAGCTCTCTGGCCACCAAGCCCTGCTTCTGCCTCTTGCTCTGCCTGGACTGCGTGCCCTCCTCCTGCGCCAGCCCTGCTTCCTGGGCCTGCAGCTCAGCGAGGCCAGGCTGGTCATCCTGTCTAGGTCCAGACCCTTTGGTGCGCGGCCCGCTGCGTCCTAGCTTCTGTCTGACGGGGCCCTTGAGGGCCTTGGTGCCATGTGCCTGCCCCCTGCTTGGGAGCTGTCTCCCCGCCTCTAGGTCCTCTCAGGCAGGGCAGGTTTGCATCCCTGGGCACCTGTCATTTCTTTCTTTTTTTTTTTTTTTTTTTGCGGTACGCGGGCCTCTCACTTTTGCGGCCTCTCCAGTTACTGAGCACAGGCTCCAGACGCGCAGGCTCAGCGGCCATGGCTCACGGGCCCAGCCGCTCGGCAGCATGTGGGATCTTCCCGGACCGGGACACGAACCCGTGTTCCCTGCATCGGCAGGCGGACTCTCAACCACTGCGCCACCAGGGAAGCCCACCTGTCATTTCTTGATGTGCTGTGCTTTCCCGTGGTTGGGGCCTTCGACCATCTTCTAACACCTGAGGGAAGGCCAGCAGGGGCTGGGCTCTGAACTCTGACCTCTGACCTTGACTGGGCTGTGACCTCTGGGTGCTGGGCCGTGGGGGGCAGGGCTTTAACAGCTGGTTCCCCCCAGGTCCTTCCTCAGATCCCCGTGAAGAGTGGTGGTCCCCATGGGGCAGGGGTCCTCGGTGAGTGGCTGACCCTTCTCCCCACCCCTACCCTGGGAGGCTCCTTGGGGACCTGTTGGCAGCCCCTTGCCTTCCAGATGCCCAACTGGGGAGGGAGGGCGGGCAGGCAAGAGGGGCCAGGGTGGGGGCTGCAGGGCAGGGGGCCTGCTGGAATCATCCCCTCCCCTCCCCCCAGGGGTGCACCTGGAGGGCCCATTCATCAGCCACGAGAAGCGGGGTGCACACCCCGAGGCCCACCTGCGTTCCTTTGAGGCCAACGCTTTCCAAGACTTGCTGGCCACCTATGGGGGCCTGGACAACGTCCGCATCGTGACACTGGCCCCCGAGTTGGGCCGCAGCCACGAGGTGATCCGGGCATTGACGGCCCTTGGCATCTGCGTGTCCCTAGGTAAGGGGGTGTGTCATCACCTTGGGGGCCAGCCCATCCGGGGTCCTGGGCTTGGTGCCGAGTCTGAGTCTGGGTCGCCGCAGGGCACTCAGTAGCTGACCTGGGCACTGCGGAGGAAGCCGTGCAGAGCGGGGCCACCTTCATCACCCACCTCTTCAACGCCATGCTGCCTGTGAGTGCCACCCCAGCTCCTGGCGGGAGGGTGCAGGGGTCCTGCTGTTGCTCAGCGCCCCCCGCCTGCCCCTGCCCAGTTCCACCACCGTGACCCAGGCATCGTGGGGCTCCTGACCAGTGATCGGCTGCCCCTGGGCCGCCACATCTTCTACGGGATGATTGCTGACGGCATACACACCAACCCTGCCGCCCTGCGCATCGCCCACCGGGCCCACCCCGAGGGTGAGCGGCCATACAGGGTGGGAGCCAGTAGGAAGACCAAGCTGGGCAGCTCCTGAGGCCCCTTCCCCTTGCAGGGCTGGTGCTGGTCACTGATGCTGTCCCTGCCCTGGGCTTGGGCAATGGCCGTCACACGCTGGGGCAGCAGGAAGTGGAGGTGGATGGCCTGACAGCCTATGTGGCAGGTGAGTGACCCCTGTCCCGAAGACTGCCGGAGTGAGGATAGCCTCTCAGCCCCTCTGGTGGGATATAAGAACCTGGGTGTCCCCTGCCGACCCATTGGGCCCTCGGGTGGCCCAGTGTGCCTGGTGCCCTTGGCCTCCCCAGAACCTGCCCTTTCTGCTCCCAAGGCACCAACACACTGAGTGGCAGCATAGCCCCAATGGATACCTGCGTCCGGCATTTCCTGCAGGCCACAGGTTAGTGAGGCTGGGGTGCGTGTGCCGCGTGTGTGTGTGCGTGTGTGTGAGTGTGTGTGCTGGGGCAGAGGCTACATCTGGGAGTAGCTGGAGGGAAGAGTGGGGACCACCAGGGCCTGTCTGTGTCTGGTGGGGTCCCCAGGGGATGGGCACTAGGAATGTGGCCAAGGTCCCGCCTGCAGGAGCTCATGGCAGAGGGAGAGGGCTGCGAGCAAGCGGATGGCTGGAACCCACAGTGACAGGCACTGAAGCCACGGCACCCGAGGGCAGGGCCTTGGCCTGGGGCCTGTGGAACTGCAGGATTGGCAGGTGCAGAGCTGTGGAGGGCAGTGGGGTGGGGGCAGCACTCCAGGCTCCAGGGTTGGGCTGCTCGGGGGCCTCTCAATGGGGTTGGCATGTTTTTGGGGAGGTGAGGAGGGTGTGTCTGGCAGAGGCTGTGGTGGGCCAGGCCCTGTGGGGCTCTTGGCAGTGCCTTGGGGCTGGGATGTCATGCAGGGGGCCGGGGGTGGGGGGCACCGAGGTCCAAGGTGCTGTTTGGAGCCGCAGGGAGACGAATTGGGAGGCACAGACAGCTGTTGGCCTGGCTTGGGGGGTGAAGCAGGGGATGGAGAGAATTGGGGTACCCAGCAGTATCCTCAGGTTGGGGGGAGGGGAGGGCCTCATCACCCTGCTGCGGAGTCTTGGGGTGTGACCTTAGGATTTGGAGCTCTGGGGCTGGGGGGGGAACCCTGCTGGGTACCCTCTTCCTGCCACTCACCCATCCCAGCCCTGCAGGGACCTCACTGACAAAATGCTCTAGACCCAAATGTCTGCAGGCCCCTCCCCTTGGCTTCCAAGGAAAGCACCCCTCCAGAAAGGAGGACCCCAGGCATCATGAGGCCACCCAGGACTCGGTGCTCTGCTGCTGCACCCCCACCCCCCGGCCCTGCCTGCCCTGAAGTCAAATGGCAGAGCCAGCCAGGGGTTGGGGGTAGTCACCCATTTGTGCTCCCTGAGCAGGCTGCAGCGTGGAGTCTGCCCTGGAGGCTGCGTCCCTGCACCCTGCACAGCTGCTGGGCCTGGAGAAGCACAAGGGGACCCTGGACTTTGGGGCCGATGCAGGTCAGCGCCCAATGAGGGGCGGCCTGGGAGTTCCTGGGAGGCCTGGGACAGAGCCAAGGAGGCAGGTGGGCAGGAGGTGGGCTCTTCCCCTCACCTAGGTGGCTTTGCCAGGCCAGTGGCCTCGGTCCGGCCCCCCTTTCCCATCCGGTAGGCTAGGCCTTCTGGCATCTGAGATGGGCCAGGCAAGGGTCTGCGGGAACATTGTTGGCTGTTCTCTGCTGCCCGGAGTCTTGCTTCTGGGGCCTCAGTCTGTGATGGGCTGGGATGTCCTGCACAAGTCGTGTGCCGGGCCTTGGTTTCCTGCACCCGGGCCTTGGGGTGGGGACGGTGGCAGCCCTGCCCCTGCCTGCTTCTCACCACCCACCTCTGACCCAGACTTTGTGGTGCTCGATGACTCTCTCCACGTCCGGGCCACCTACATCTCGGGCGAGCTGGTGTGGCAGGCGGAAGAAGCCAGGCAGTGACTGAGGACCGCCGCTGGAGGGGATGCCCAACCCCAGCTGGACACTGTCGGCTGGGCCATCGAGGAACTGGTCTCCAGAGAGTGGTGGGGGCCTCGGCCCGGAGGCGGCTGGCTTGGATAAACATGTGCCCCGTCGGGACTCGCCTGGTCTCTGAGTTTTTTGCTTCAAAGTGGGGCTTTTGCTGTTTCTGTCCTCACCTTGGTGGCTGTTGGTGGTGGTGGTTGGGGCTGGTGTTTGTGGCTCAGGGTTGGGAGTGGCCGGATTCCAGCTTCACCCTGCCTGTGGGGTTTATGGGGCTCAGTGGGGGCAGCAGGTCCCCTCTCTGTTAGACAGATGTGTCTGAGGCCTGCAGACCCACAGGCAGATGAGCTAGCTGAAAATGAACAGAGGGCAGGAGGGGGAAGCCATGGACTACAGGCTGGAAATCCGGCAGGAAGGGGCTTGGGGAGTGATTGTTCAGCTTCAGCAGTTTGCCTATGGGGCTGAGCTAAAGGGTAGGTGCACCTTGGAATGTTTAACAGGAAAGAATGGATCAATGGTCATGGAGACAAGTTAGGGAACAGGCTGGATGGAGCCGAAGACAGGAGGGGCCTCGGGTGGGCACTGCAAAGGGTTTGGGAGGCTGGTGTGTGCGGGTGTCCTGTGGGTAGTTCTCTGTACCCCTGAGTTGGGTGGGCCAAGTGGAGGCCCAAGGCCACAGCGCTGGACCTGGACACGGCACCGGGCACTCCTCTCCAACCTTCAAGAGGAATCTGCACTGGCCTTGGGGCCCCTGGGCTGAACCCGGTCAACTTGCCCAACCAGAGTTTCTACTGCCTTGAGCCCTCAGGATAATTGAGGCTCCATTTCTTTTGGCTTCTTTTCTGAACAGCTCTACTTCCTGACCCAGCTCCTGAGTGGGTAAAATGATCCGCTTGTGCCCTGGTGTTTACACAGCTGTGGGTGACCCTGCCTGGTGCTGGTAGGCAGCTTGGGGGTCCTCGGTGTGTATCCTGCACCCTGCCACTGTGTTTGTCCATTAGTGTCATCCTGCAGCCTCCGGTGTCCTCAGCCTTGGCAACAGTCCCCCCACATTGGGAGCACAGGCTCTTGGGCTCCCTGGGTAGGACAGCTTTTTTTTTTTAATCTCTGCATTTTAATTAATTTTATTTATTTTATTTTTGGCTGCACTGGGTCTTTGTTGCTGCATGCAGGCTTTTCTCTAGTTGCGGCAAGTGGGGGTTACTCTTCTTTGTGGTGCGTGGGCTTCTCACTGCGGTGGCTTCTGTTGTGGAGCACGGGCTCTAGGCACACAGGCTCAGTAGTTGTGGCTCTCAGGGTCTAGAGTGCAGGCTCAGTAGTTGTGGCGCACGGGCTTAGTTGCTCCACAGCATGTGGGATCTTCCTGGACTAGGGCTCGAACCCGTGTCCCCTGCATTGGCAGGCAGATTCTTAACCACTGCGCCACCAGGGAAGCCCAGTAGGACAGCTTTGAGGCAAGGCGGGTGGGCTGTAGGGGGCCTTGCTGGCTCTGAGGACAGCCACGACACAGGCGTTGGTGAGCCCCAGGTCTGGGGTTGTTGTCTTGACTTCCGCCCATTTGGGTCCTGGGGTAGGCACCCCTCTCCCCCTTTCACACAGGAGCAGCCCTTGGTGCAGGAGGTCATGGGGCACCATTGTATGTGGCCGGGCCACTGCCCCTCCTGCCTCTGCCTCAGAGCCACTAAAGGAAGTGTCTCCAGGCCCAAGGTGACAAAAACGGTTGCAGGTCCCAGCTGTGTTTGATGGTGAATAGGCTGGGAAGAACAACCATGTGATGCAGGCCTGAGGGATGGCCTGGGGTGGGGGCCACCTGCAGGAGCCCAATAGGGAGGAGCTTTTACAGTACCCACCAGTGCCAGGCCTCCTAGTGCTCTAGCATGTACTAGTACTCCTTCCTTCTGTCCACAATCCAAAGGGGTTCCTGTTTGTCATCCTTATTTCTCAGCTGGGGAAACGGGGGCACCAAGTCCCAGAGCTGGTGAGCACTGGGGTGGGGACGTGGCCTGGCCTGCCCAGCTGCCGGGCCTCTGTTAACCCTGCTACCATGCTGCCTCTCTGGGTGGAGAATCACAGAGGGGCTAGTTGAGATGGTGGTCAGCAAGAGTGACACCAGGGAGAGTGGGAGTGAATGCTGGGCTGGAAGCGAAGGGAACTGCCCCACAAAGGCCCAGTGCACAGGCTTAGTGTGTTGATGGAACACAGATGGATGCTAGGGCTGGAGGAGGAGGTGACCTGGGGGCTTTAGTGGAACCACAGCGTGGGGAGCTGGGCCTTGCAGTTGGCCTGGGAGTTTGGATTTTATTTGGGGTGTGGGGGCAGCCACTGGAGTGAGTTTGTTTTGTCAAATATATGTAACATTCACCATTTTAACCATTTTTAAGTGCAAAGATCAGTGGCATTAAGTACATTCACATCCCCATTATCATCTCCAGATCTCCCCAAAGGGGAACTGCACCAAGGACACTCCCACTCCCACCCCACCTCCCCCAGCTCTGCACCCACCTCGCTCGCTTTGGTTTTGAGTTTTGAGTCTGCTGGGTTTTATTTTTTTATTTTTTTGCAGTACACGGGTCTCTCACTGTTGTGGCCTCTCCCGTTGCGGAGGACAGGCTCCGGACGCGCAGGCCCAGCGACCATGGCTCACGGGCCCAGCCGCTCCACGGCATGTGGGATCTTCCCGGACCGGGGCACGAACCCATGTCCATCAGCAGGCGGACTCTCAACCACTGCGCCACCAGGGAAGCCCGACGCTGCTGGGCTTTAAACACAAGGATGCCCTGGCATTTTAAGTGCTCCTTCTGGTTGCTGGGGGTGTGGGGGTAACAAGGAGACCCTGAGGGACTGGCTGTCGGGTGGCAGTGGGGCCAGAGACAAAGTATGGGGACAGGCTTGCTCTGGTGTGGGTGTGGACTGGGGGGGCGGGGGAGGTGACACCAGGTGTGTGCCTGAGTCACTGGTGGGTGCGGGCGACTTTCACTATTTGGAGAAGCTGGAGTGGGATCCGGGGAGGTGACCTGGGGGCTCCCAGCTTCTCTTTCGTGGCTTGTTTGGGTGTGGGTGGGAGGACTCAAGGGCCCAGCGTTGGTAAGAGAGGCTCTGCAGGGAGGTGCTCAGCCCACGCGGCCGCCGCGTCGCGACTCCCCTGGGTGGGGGCGGGGGACACCTGGCTGCCGAGCCTGGGTGCTGCGAGGCTTCCACTGGACGCTTCTGGACTGTGCCGAGCGCCTGCGGTTCGAGTTGGAGTCTCATCGCTGAGGGGTCCCTCCCGAAGCCTCGGGCTTGTCATCGGGATGACGGGCCTCCTAGGCCCCGAGCTCACCAGGCACCATGGTGGGCCATTAATGCGCTCGGGGTCGCACGCGGATTCGTGCAGGGGTTCCGGGTGGTCCCGGCCGGAGAAGTCCGTTTGGGGGTTGGGGACCGACTTACGGGCCACGCCGAACCGGGCTGTGCCTGAGGGGCGGTTCGTCCACAATGAACCTGGTCCAACCCGCTACGCTGCGCGCCCGGGCTAAGAGGACCTGCAGGTCCGGGAAGGGGTGCGGCACCCGCTGACTCGCTCGCCCTGTGCGGGGCTCCTTCCTGTGGGCGGGCTTCTGGCTCTGGCCAATCTGGGCCGCCCTGCGGAGAGCCGCGCCTCCCCCGAGCGATAGGGGTGCGCGGAGCCCTCTGACCCAGTTTAAGGGCGGCCCAGCGCCCAGACCCGCCCGGCCCCGCCTCTTTGCGCCTGTTCCCTCTCCGTTCCATCGCCTGCCTGTAGAACCCCCTGCACCACAACCCTCTTTTCCACGCCCCTCTGCCCCACTCCCCCACCGTTAACAGCTTGGTGTGGTTCTTTACAACGTGACCCTGGACTTGTTTCCACATTTATGTCTTTGTTTTACAACCTGGGATTGCACTGTTTTGTTTTTGTTTTGGCCCGCTGTGTGGATTGTGGGATCTTAGTTCTCTGATCAGGGATCAAATCGACGCCCTCTGCAGTGGAAGCGCAGAGTCTTAACCACTGGGCCGCCAGGGAAGTCCTATACACTTTTAATACTGCTCTAACATTCACTATTTTTTTAAATTGAACAACGTGAAGTGGAGAGCTTCCCAGGTGGGGATGCGTGGATCTGTCTCACTGTTTTAACAAGGTACCCAGTGTTCTCTAAAATGGATGTTCCTTGACCTAATAACCAGATCCCACCATGGACCAGCTGGGTTCCTCCCCACCCACCCCAGCTGCCCTGGGGAGGATGGACCCTGGAGTGATGCACAGGGAACTCTGCGGATTCTGATGCTCAAGTGTATGTAAAAGGCTGAAGGGGGCCCTGCCTGGGCACTCCTTTGGGCCCTGTGGGTTCCTCCTCCATCCTGTGGCCACAGAAGGGTCTTCTGTATTAGTTTCTTAGTGCTGCTGGAACAAATTACCACAAATTTAGTGGTTTAAAAAGACATAAATTATTTTACAATTCTGAAGGTCAGAGTCAAAAATAAACCTCAATGGTCTAACATCAAGGTTGTGGCAGCTCTAGGGGAGAATCTGTTTTCTTACCTTTTCCAGCTGGTACATGCTACTGGCATTCCTTGGCTCATGACCCCCTTCCATTGGCAAAGCCAGCAATGGCAGTCCAGTTTCTCACATTACATCACTCTGATCATGACTCTTTCTGTCTCTTCCATCTTTAAAGGACACTTGTGATTACATTGGCCCTACCTGGATGATCCCCTGATTTTTAAAATTTATTTATTTTATTTTTTGGCTGTGTCGCATCTTAGTTGCGGCACGCACACTCTTTGTTGCGGCAGGCTCTTCGTTGCAGCACGTGGGCTTAGTTGCCCTGCAGCATGTGGGATCCCAGTTCCCCGACCAGGGATTGAACCCACGTTCCCTGCATTGAAAGGCGGATTCTTAACCACTGGACCACCAGCGAAGTCCCTAATCTCCTGATTTTAAGGTCAGCTGCCTAGCAACCTTAATTCCCCCTTTCCATATAAGATAACATATTCACAGGTTGGGGGATTAGGATGTGGACATCTTTGGAGGTGCTGTTATTCTGTTATTCTCCCCACCATACCTTCTAGAGAGAAGGGCCTAGGCCAGGGCTCCCCACTGCCTGGGTCTAAAGGGGATACTACATTACAACTATCAGTGTATGAAGGTGCTAGTTGCCCTACATGCTTATCGACACTGGATGTTTTCAGTCTTTGGAATTTTGACCAGTATGGGGAGTCAGCCCATTTTAAAGTTGGGGAAGCTGAGTTTCAGAGAGAGAAGCTTACTTGCCTGAGACCTCATGCAACTTTCCATTTCCAGACTTTCAGTCTAGGTTTTTTCCTCACATAGCATGATTCACATGGGAGGATATTTACCCAGGTGGCTTGGAAATCGTTGGCGAATTTGGCATCTTTCATCCATCCACCGGCAGCCACGAGCAAACCTCAGCCATGGTGACCAGGGACTTAGTAGGCAGAGGCAGAGACCACGCCAAATATCTTTTTTTTTTGGTTGCGTTGGGTCTTCATTGCTGCACACGGGCTTTCTCTAGTTGCAGCGAGCAGGGGCTACTCTTCCTTGCGGTGCGCAGGCTTCTCATTGTGGTGGCTTCTTGTTGTGGAGCATGGGCTCTAGGTGCGTGGGCTTCAGTAGTTGCAGCACTCATGCTCAGTAGTTATGGCACACGGGCTTGGTTGCTCCGCAGCATGGGGGATCTTCCTGGACCAGGGATCGAACCCATGTCTCCTTCATTGGCAGGCGGATTCTTAACCACTGCGCCACCAGGGAAGTCCCCCCCATTATCTTTTGAGAGTCCCCATGTCTCTCCCTAACTGGATGTGTCCTAACTGGTCTCCCTGCCTCCCCTTTTCCAGGTAGAGCGCTTTCTTCCCGGGCTCACTAAACCTCCGGGGGTGTGGGCCTGGCCTGCTTCTCTCACCTTGTCTCTCCCTGCGTCCTAGCGGGATTGGAGTCCTGGCTCTGCCCTTGACCAGCTGTGGTGGCCAGCCTTGAAGATGGCCCCCAGCGATCCCACCTCCTGGAACTCACACTCTCCTGCAGTTCCTCCCACATGGTACCAGGGGTACCCTGTGACCCACAGACCGTGTCAGAAGTGATGCTATATCGCTTCCAAGATTAGGTTGTAAAAGTCACTGCAGCTTCAATCTTGGGTGTTCTCTAGACTCATTCACTCTGGGGAAAGCCAGCTGCTGTGGCATGAAAACAGACAGCCCTGTGGAGGAGACCCCATGATGAGGAACTGAGGCTTCCAGCAGCAGCTGGGTGAATGGGCCATCTTGGAAGTGGATCCTCCAGCCTCAGTTGAGCCTTTCAGTGACAGCCTGAGCTGACAACTTGCCCACAACCTCATGAGAGACCCTGAGACAGGACCATCTAGCCAAACTGCTCCCATATTCCTTATTCACAGGAACCATGAGATCATCAATGTGTGCTGATTTATGCCTCTAAGTTTTAAGATCATTTGTTGCACAGTACTAGATAATTAACACTAGCTGTGTGATGTTAGGCAGGTTCTGTAGCCTCTGAACCCGTTTCCTCCCTCGTGCCACGAGGGTTACGGAAGTGAGTGAAACATAGGAAACAGCACAGGCCAACTGCAAGCACAGGGCCTGATTTACAACAAGTGCTCCACACACATGGGCCATGTGCTTAAAGCAGCCTTCCAGCCCCCTCCCAGGATGGTTACAGTCATCCTCCTGCCCCTCCCTGGGCAGAACATGACCTCACAACATCAGGCCAAGCCCTTGCACTCCTGGCCTGAGGTCACTCTCAAGCCAGCCAGAGATAGAGGCTCTGGGTAGGGAAGGGACAGATCAGAGCCATGGACCGTCCCTCTCCTTTCTCCAGCTGGGGTGCCAATGAACTGTGCTGGGCCAGGTGAGTCCATCTCCCTTGCTGCCCACTGTCCTGGGATGGGCAGCCAAACCCAGCCCATGGAGGGGGTACCCTGCCTCTCGCAAGGTGAGAGGAGCGGCCTGGCGTGACTTGGGCTTTGCACGCTGGCTGCCTTTTGGCCCCGTGAAGACTGAGAATTGTCCTTCGTTCTTCTTTCAGCTGTCCCTCCCTGCCCTGCCCCTGCTGCCTGCTCGGCAGACTTCTTCAGGGCCATGGCCTCCCCCTCTCCCCTCACCCCTTCCCCTGAAGCTGTGTGTGATCCCCTCCACCTGCTCTCCAGCAGGCTCTGGTGTCGACCACGGACGTTTTCCTCAAGCTTTGTTCACCTCCCTGTTTTTCCTTGCATAACTCAAGATCCCCATTGGCCATGCTTTGGTGTCATAGACTCTAATTTTTAAAAGGCTAAGACTCCAGTTCATATTCTGCAACTTGCTTCTCTGCCCTTACTCTTTTTCTGTGTTAGAGCTTTGCCCTGTGCTTTTCAGCAGCTGCAGAGAATTCAGGAGGAATGTACCTAATTTACTTTACCACTCTCTTGATAAATATTTTGGTTGTTTTTCTTTTATGTTTTTTGCTTCTTATTAAAGCCATGTGGTCATAGACATCCTCACACAGCTTTACATTCACAAGTGAGAGCTTCTTAGAATTTCCGTGAAGAAGATATACCAATTTATTAATCATTATTTGCATCAATGTTTAAGAGGCCAAACAGCCCTAGAAAGGCTTGTAATGAAAAGCAGCAGCCCCCGCCACATAGCTCCCTACTCACAGCCCACTTACCACTGGTGTAAGTGTTCTTCCTATCATTTCTGTCCATCTTTCGAAGTAATGTCTTTGTACTTTATGATTTGCTTTATCACTTGTGGTCATTATCTATTGCCTTTCTGTTAAAATAGGTGAGAATTCTGCTCTCTCATACCCCACTTCCTCTCGGGATCCTGCCAGGGTGGAGTATAGTATTACTGGTTGAATCAGTGCATCTGTGTTATGCCTGTAATATCACTCAGTGCTGAGATGAGTGCGCTCCCTCGTGAACTGCGATTGTGCTTTCTTTCTTTTTTTTATATTTATTTTAATATTTATTTATTTATTTTGGCTCTGTTGGGTCTTCGGTGCTGCGCATGGGCTTTCTCTAGTTGTGGCGAGCAGGGGCTACTCTTTGTTGTGGTGCACGGGCTTCTCACTGCGGTGGCCTCTCTTATTGCAGAGCACTGGCTCTAGGCTCGCGGGCTTCAGCAGTTGTGGTGCACGGGCTTAGTTGCTCTGTGGCATGTGGGATCTTCCCGGACCAGGGATTGAACCCGTGTCCCCTGCACTGGCAGGCAGATTCTTAACCACTGTGCCACCAGGGAAGTTATGTGTGCTTCGTTTTTGGTGTGGCTGTTTTTCTGAAGTTTTTCTCATCTGTCAGCTGCTTCTTTTTTTTTTTTTGCATTACGCGTGCCTCTCACTGTTGTGGCCTGTCCTGTTGTGGAGCACAGGCTCCGGACGCGCAGGCTCAGCGGCCATGGCTCACGGGCCCAGCCACTCCGCAGCATGTGGGATCTTCCCGGACCGGGGCACGAACCCGTGTCCCCTGCATCAGCAGACGGACTCTCAACCACTGAACCACCAGGGAAGCCCTGTCTGTCAGCTTCTTAATTCAATTTTTTAATGTGGTGAAACCTATCATAGAATCTATCATTTTCATTATTTTGGGGGAGCCCTCTGAAGCCTGCTCGCTTCCCTTGGGTCTGAGGAATCTTGGGATTTCTCCCCATTATCCATTTCAATTGCACCTTCTCCCTGGGCACTCCTTGCCCCACTTACCTGATTTTCTTTCTTCCCCACAGGACTTATTACCTTCCAACATCCCATAAGATGTGCTTATTTATTATGGTTGCTGCCCCCCTCTGCACCCCACCGGTGGTATCAGAGTGCCACGAGGGCAGAGATTTTTGTGTTTTGTTCACCAGTGAATTGCCAATGTCTACCACAGTGCTTGGCATGGAGGGGAGGTGCAATACGTGCTTGTTGAATGGACAGTTCCTGGGACTTCCCTTTATTGCCCATCTGTGTGCTTACCCCCTCATTTGGTGGAGCTCATGCTTCAGTAACTTTCTGAGAAAGGGTGCTTGTGATACACACATACACACACACACACACACACACACATATTTTTTGGTCATGCCGCGGGGCTTGTGGGATCTTAGTTCCCTGACCAGGGATCAAACCCACGTCCCCTGCATTGGAAGTGCAGAGTCTTAACCATTGGACGGCCAGGGAAGTCCCAAGATATATATTTTTAGACTCTATAGCTATATATATATTTACATTCACATTTAACGTTGTGTCTGGCAAATTTCTTCAGTTGTAAGATGGTAATAAACATTGAGTATCTCAAGGTTGTGGCGAGAAGATAAAGTGGTTAGCATTCTTTGAGGATAAAGTATTATTACTTTGTGAGGATTGAAATAAATAGAAAATAAGAGTTGTTGGGAGGCAGTTGAGCCCAGTGGCCGAGAGCAGGGCGTCGGTGTTGGTCGGGACTGGTTTTGAGTCCTGTGCTATGTAACCTAGTAACTCTGTGACCAAGAATAACAAAGTCACTGAAGCCTTGCTTTCCTCATGTAAAGAATGGAAATGGTCGTAGTACCTATTGTTTGAGGCAAAATCCAATACACTGCTCTTAATATGCAGTAGTGGTTATTGATGTAGTATAATGTTGGATGTGGCTTGGTATGGGAGCCAGAGCGGTGTCTACCTTGGACCTGTCTTTGTGTCCCCTGAGGGTGAGAGTGTCTCACTCTCAGAGTGGGGTAGGCAAATAGCAATTTGCAGCAAAAGTCCTGAAGGGGATACCGGCATTTTGACCCAGCAATTACGTCTACTAAGAATTTACTAAGGGAAGAAGTAAGCGTGTGCCTGGATTGACATGCAGGGCCTTGTTCATGAGGTAGAAGTCTGGGAACCACTTCAGTGTCAGGAGGGAGCTTGATCAATACATGGATCTATAGACTCTAGGCTTCCTCCAGTGGGGTCCTCTGTAGTCCTTACAACTGAGGAAGGCAGCAATCAGATATCAGGGGAGCTAGACAGGGTACACGATGATACACTGGTAAGTGAAAACAGTGAGTATCAAAACAGCGGCAGCCTGGGCCTCCCCTGGTGGTGCAGTGGTTAAGAATCCGCCTGCCAAGGTAGGAGACACGGGTTTGATCCCTGGTCCGGGGAGATCCCACATGCCACAGAGCAACTAAGCCCGTGTACCACAACTACTGAGCCTGTGTGCCACAACTATTGAAGCCTGAGTGCCTAGAGCCCATGCTCCGCAACAGGAGAAGCCACCGCAATGAGAAGCCCGTGCACTGCTACGAAGAGTAGCCCCTGCTCGCCGTAACTAGAGAAAGCCCATGGGCAGCAACAAAGACCCAACGCAGCCAAAAATAAATAAATGAATAAATTAAAAAAAAAAAAAAACAGCGGGAGCCTTCTGAGGGATAGGGGTTACATTTGCCTTTTTATTAATTAATTAATTTTTGGCTGCATTGGGACTGTTGCTGGGCACGGGCTTTCTCTAGTTGGGGTGAGCGGGGGCTACTCTCTGTTGCAGTGTGCAGGCTTCTCATTATGGTTGGTTTCTCTTTGTTGTGGAGCACGAGCTCTAGGCATGTGGGCTTCAGTAGTTGTGGCACGTGGGCTCAGTAGCTATGGCTCGCGGGCTCTAGAGCACAGGCTCAGTAGTTGTGGTGCACAGGCTTAGTTGTTCCGCGACGTGTGGAATCTTCCCGGACCAGGGATCGAACCTGTGTCCCCTGCATTGACAGGCAGATTCTTTTTTGCTTTTTTCCAACAAAAGGTTTCATATTTATTTCTGAGTTACACAGTGAACAGTGGTGAGGAAAGATCAAAAAAAGAGGAGAGGGCCATTCCATTTCTCCCATCAAACACAGGCAGCTGTTCCAGACACTAGTGATGTTCTGATACAGTAAGATGCAATTGACCTTGATAGCATACATGTGTGCCACCTTATATGTGAAGCTCCTTATAGACCCAGCTGGGTTCTTCTCCAATGTTTTTTCTTGGAGTTGTACCTGATTTTATTACCAGTTTTCATTCGAATCCATTGGGGAATGGGACGATTCTGCTTTTGTTTCTTGGCCAGGAATCGCTTGATCCTGAAAGTCTTGTGAGAAGACATGGCGAGGAGCAAATTCAACCACTCATAGGATGGGAGATGAGAAAAGAGCAGCAGGCGGATTCTTAACCACTGTGCCACCAGGGAAGCCCTAGACATGAAAATTCCTTAATAAGAGTAAGCACCAAGTGAACGTTCGCAGCCATCAGTGCTAATCAACAATTAATTCTGGCCAGTGGGATGAAGGATTAATTTATCTTACGGTTACTTCTCTGTATTGTCTAAATCATTATTTTAAAAAATGAACATGTATTTCTTTTGGAAATAGAAAAAAAGTTATTTTAAAATATGCAAACCTTCAGGTAACAAGGCGATTCTAATTTTGTTTGAAACAACATCATCTTAGAACAAATTGAATGAATGTACTTAATACCACTGAACTCCAAAATGGTTAAGGTGGTAAATTTTATGTGTATTTTACCACAATTTAAAAAAGCAACAATATCATCGTCATCAACAACAATAACAACTACCAAAAAATTCAACATCATCATCGTCAACAACAACAGCTCCAAAAAAATTTATAAGCAGAGTAGAAAGTTCTTAAGGTGTCCCTGGGACTATTAGCAGTGATGAGATGGGATTGTTTCCTGTCTTCTAGCTATGGCTTTAAAGTCTAGATTTCCTTCCGCGAACACTTCTTAGTTTTGCAACTACTGAAGTTGCTCCTCTCGATGTTTTACTCAGAGCCCCGCTCCGGAGTCGAAGCTGCACGGTTGGAGTCCAGCCCCACTCCCCCCTCGGGGCCGACCCCAGCGAGCCTCAGTTTTCCTGTCTGGCAGCCGGGATGACAGCTCGCCCGGTTCCGCGCCCGGCCCCGCCCCGCGGCCCTGGGATTGGCTCGCGCGGAGCTCCCCCCAAACCCCCCGCGCCCGAGGCGGGGCCGAGCCTCTCCCGCCTGCCGGGCCCCAACCCGGAAATGCAGCTCGGAGGCGCCGGCGGGGCTGGCCAGGGCAGCGGCAGAGCGACGGCGAGTCTGGCCAATGGGCGCCGGCGGTGGCGGCGGCGTGGCGGAAGTCCCGCCTGGCGTCGCGCGGGGGCGGGGCGGCTCTGGGGGCGGCAGGCCGCGGGGCGGGCGCAGGATGCGGGCGGCCATTGCTGGGGCTCCGCTGCGGGGAGGAGGACGCTGAGGAGGCGCCGAGCCACGCAGCGCTGCGGGGGAGTCGCCGTGCAGGCGCGGGGCCCATGGCCAGGACCACCAGCCAGCTGGTGAGTGCGCGGCAGCCGCCCGGGTGCGCCGGCCCGTCACCCTGCCAAGCGCGGCGGTCGCCGGGGCCCGGC
This sequence comes from Aethalodelphis obliquidens, assembly GCF_003676395.1. Lineage (NCBI taxonomy): Eukaryota > Metazoa > Chordata > Mammalia > Artiodactyla > Delphinidae > Aethalodelphis > Aethalodelphis obliquidens. Next base: position 11,430,303 of record NW_020837962.1, on the reverse strand, counting down.
GGGGCGGCCCGCGGTCCCGGGGGCCGGGCGGCGCCTCACCTGCGGCGAGCGGCCGGACCTGGGACCCTGGGCGCCGTGGGGGCGCCGCTTGGCTGCTGCAGGAAGCCCTGGCCCGGGTGAGGCGGGCGCCGGCCCGGCGGGGGCGCTGACAGGCGCGCGGAGGGCGGGGGAGGCCGGGGAGGTGTCACCGGCCCGTCGCGGTGGAAGTGCTTGGAAAGTTTGTTTTCGGCGCGGCGCGGCCTGAGTCAGGCCTCCGGGGTTACCTTTCGTTCTTTCTGCAGAGGAACCGCCTCGGGCCTTCACCTGGGACGGGGTCCCAGTGCCTCCGCTCGCAGCGAAAGCGGGACGTGCGAGTTCTTGCTCGAAGCACCTGATGCTCGGGTCCCTCCGAATTCTCGGTTGGGGTGGAGTCTGATACACTCGATATGCTCCTTTCCCGGCCCGGTGGGGTGGCGTTTCGGTGCTTTTCATGCCTTGGGGCTCCGCTCCGGCACCGGCATTGGCGTGATGGGAAGCCTCCTCGAGGCCGGGCTTGAAACCACCACCGCGGGCAAGTGAGCCTGACCGGGCGGAGGGATTTTAGAGGGAAGGAAAGAGATAAAGCACTTGTTGGGTTAAATGTTTTGTTGCAAGTATCGTTAGTGTTTCTGTGTTTTCTCTCTGTTGCTAAAAGTATCCCTAGTGTTTTTATGTTTGCCCTCGGTTAAGTTCGGGAGTCTTGGGAAGATGGTTTAAGGATTTATACCTTGTATGCGAATGTGAAGAATGGAAGAATATCGAGACCGCTTGCAAAGTCTGGTTCAAAAGCCAAATCCCTTAAATGAGGGAAGACCCAAGAAATTTACATTACCCCTTATTTTCCACGGTAGCGGCTGTTAATCTTTCTGAGGGGTCATGGGCCCTTTTGAGAGTCTGACGCAAGATCTGAGTCCCCTCCTGAGAAAACGGCACGGCTTTACTGAATTTTGTAGTTACTTCAGGAGCCTCTTGATCCTTCTGGAGCTGGTCCATGGACTTGAGGTTGAGAACTCCGGTTTGTAGAGATGGGTGATACTCTGAAGTCTGAGAGGAGGAGGACCTGTTCAGTTGAGAAAAATGGTGAAAGGCCAAGGGATGCCTTTGACTCTTGCGACATGTGTGGCTGTACCGCGGGGTGCCTGGGCTAACGCGCAAAAACACGAGTTAGGCTGCTTGGCGGACCTCAGTGGCGGCTGGGGCTGACAGTGATCGTGGAAGTTTGTAAGACGAACTTTCACACAGTGATGCTGTTGCAGTACAAGGTGTGCGCTCTGATGGCGTACAGGGGAAGAGGAAAAGAGCATATCGTGTCATAGTCTTGGAGGTTCCATGTGATGGACACTTGACATCTGGAGTTTCTTTGCAGAAGGCAGCTTTTTAGTACAAAAAGACTGGAATCCAGTGAGAAAAAATGAATTACAGAATACAGGATGGACCTCCCCATCAGGAAGTGAGAGGAACTAGGCTTTTGTGTTTTCATCAGCTACATTTGTCCACATGTATGTGAGAATATGCTGTATTTCCCGTCAGTAACGGCAAAGATGCCCCCAGTAGTGGATTTTTCATCTGGGGACAGATAGATTTGCACTGTTCAAGTGAGTTTGCACCTGGATTTTTAAGGTGGCACTTTAGGAGAGGCCCCGTCCCAATTACTTTCCCTCTTCTTTACATGTGTACAGCCAGCGGGGGAGCAGTATGAGTTGAGAAGTCTGGAAATGGCCCAGCCCAGTTTGGTACTACGGTGAGCCAGAGGCTGTCAGAACCATTTATTGAGCACTTACTTCAAGGCAGGCACTTTGCAAGATAGCTCACACTGTGTTGCTTGACTTCTGTCAAAAGTGTTGTGAGATAGGTGTCGCTCCCATTTTACAGGTGCAGAAACTTCAGCTTCCACAGTGCAGAGAGGTTAAGTACCCACCTAATACATAGAGTGCAGTTTGAACCCATGTCTGAGCGATGGCAGAGGCCTGGGTGCCACCCTGCCCCTCCTGGGAGGGGCGCCCTGAGAGAGGGTCGCAGCCCTCTGTCTGGGGAAGTCCTCAGTACCACTGCCCAGGACATCTTCCTGGGGGTTGTGCGTGTCCTCGGACTGCCGTGTGGGAGGCAGGAGGGACATCTTCTCGTGGAAGGACAGCACACTTAGCTATTTCTTTGGGCAGATGGCTGAACTCTGTGACCCCTGGAGCCTGTTTCAGCCTCACACTGTCAGAAAGCAGCTGTTTGGAAAGAGTCTCTGGTCCCTCCTTATTTGAGGGCTGATATTCTGAATGGGTGAGGTTTGGAATCCTTGCTTCTTAAAAAATTGTGCAACGATTTTGTTAAAGGTAAAACTGTTGATTAGGGAGAGTGGTTCCTTGCACACTCTAGGGTGGCTTTTGCAAGGGTGACTGCATCTGTGTGGGAAACCAGTGGGGAAGGCAGAGAACATGGAAAGAAGTGGGTTCTGATTTTCACACACCCTTTTGGGGAGCTTCTCATGTGGCCTCGTGCAGTGTGATGTATTTGTGACATCCCTACAGTACTTACTGAGCTGAGTCCAGAGGTGGCAAGGTGAGGTCCCTATACTAATAAAAGGTGGAAGTGTAGGTTTGTTCTACTCTTCTGACATGCGTTTTATAAGAAGGATCACAGCAGCAGCTTGTGGTGATATGGGACCTGAAAAGAGGCCTTGGGCAGCTCTTCAAAGCAGGACTTGGCCTCTAGGTTGCCCTTTTTTTTTTTTTTTAAGATATGTAAGGTATATTTATATAATGATAAGTGTAATGGAGAACATACTACAGGATAATGGGTTACAATGACGGAGGTGGGGGGTGGGGTGGACTGGCGGTGGCACTTGAGACTTGAGTCAGTATACACAGTCTAGGCTGCCTTTAGCACACGTTTGCGGAGGAGGAAAAGGCAGCTCCTGGGTGGGTCCCCCTCTTCAATCTGTGCCCTTGTCTGCTGAGCCACCTAACGCGGGGTTTGGGTGCACGTAGGGCAAGTGTGTAATGAACTGGGAAGCGCTGCAGAAATGAGGGGGCGAACAAAGTTGGTCCCTTCTGAGTTGATGGTGTGAGGAGATCCTCCACTGGCCCTACACTTTGTCCCTTCCTGAGAAGTATCTTCTGTGGAAATGGACTTTGATGGAATCCCACGTGATACTTCACTTCTGTGACTATGGAGCAAGGAGCCACTGCTGAGGAACACTTGATGCAGAAATGACTCCCTCAGCAGGTGTGAGGGTTGGGGCCAACGTGTGCTTGCTCTGCGTCTGCCCTTGTGATGACAGCTGGCCATAGGGGTGTGGAGCAGTTGTTTTGAAGGCAGGTTCAAAGGGCAGATCACCGGGGAGGAAGTGCTGGTGTGGAAACTGTAAGTTTTGGACATGTGTTGTTAAGGCCTTTTCAGTAGTGCATTCTTCCGTAACTGGATTGCATTGTTGTTCACTGTGATACCAAACCCTTTAAAAAAAATAACTTGAATATTGAGAACCAGTTGTGTATCCAGTCTCTAGATGAAACAACAGGCAGAGGGCATTTTCTCAAGAGCAGTGGGGGACATGTTCTGATGATGATGTCTTAGAGGAGAAAGGCCTGTTGGGTTCATGGTGGTTCTTAGGTGGGGAGGTCTGTTTTCTGTGCTCGACGCTGGTTGCATTTATATAGTTGCATGAAGTCTGCTTCCATCATCTTGGTCTAGAAAATTTTCCTAATTTAAAATGGAATTTTATTATTTATTATTTGGCCACACCACATGGCATGCGGGATCTTAGTTCCCCGACCAGGGATTGAACCCGTGCCCCCTGTAGTGGAAGTGCAGAGTCTTAACCATTGGACCGCCAGGGAAGTCCCTAAAATGGAATTTTTATCCCAAGAAATTCCAAGTTGTTTTGAATGTGTTAAGAGAGAGAGTTCATTATAAAGCGTTTACATTTGTGGGCTTCAGATCCCTTATCAGAGCAACTGATTCAGGTTTCTTTTTATATAGTTGGATTACACATAGGCTCACAGAAGCCAGAACTGAACAGCACTGCAAACTCTGTGTGTGAAAAAGAGGGACAAATCTGACCTTAGCAGCTCATGACTGGGTGCATGGCCCACAGAAGAACAAACAAGTGTGGTTTCCATCTGTAATGTAGTTGAGGGGCCTGATGAAGGTGGGCACATAGTTCCTGGTGGCCTGGTGACCTCCTTTATCCTACAGATAGGATTGTGTGCCCTCTGTACCAGCCACTTGCAGCCTTCGAAATATTTAAAGATGTGGTTTGAAGGTATGTCTGGAGGTCCCTGTCTTCCGCCTGTTTATGGAGCTGGTGGCAGGTCTGCCCACACTGGAGAGGGCTGATGAGAGGCTGTGTGTGTGTCTCTCTCGGCAGTATTTCGGGCAGAATTCATCCGGGTAAAAGCTTATTTAACAATGAATTCATTGTTAAAGTCTCATTCTTCAACCTGTTTTTCTTTTTTGGAATTAATTTTACTGCAGCAGGAGTTGTATCTCAAAGTGACAGCCTAATATTGGATCCTGTCAAAGATGGTTGATAAGATTCGCTGGGAGGCTTGAAGTCGCTTGAAGTCGCATTGAAATTCTCCTTAGTGCTTTGACCTGCAGTGGAAACCTGTGGGAAAAGGGACTTGGAGTTAACTTTTCTATCTTCCCTCCCTGTTTCTGGAAGATTTGGGAAGACACGGGCTGCCGTGGACCTGGGAACTCTGCCCCGTCCAGGGGAAGAAGGTTTACCTTGCAGACCTTGCTCTTGTACCGGGTCTGAAATGCAGTCGGTTCTTGTGCTCGATGATGGCGTGGCTGTGGACACCCTCCTGCAGTGAAGGAAGTAGTTATGTCTGGAGGGGGATGGCCGCACTGCATGCTCATCACACACTGTCGCTTGTGGGGCTGAAAACATTGACACGCTTTCTTCCTAGTTTTCCCTTTCTTGGTGAGGAAGTGAGTTGCTGGTGGGGGTCCCCAAATTCCAATGCTCCTGTGACTTCCCCTGCTTTTCTTGGCTTGTCACTTAGCTCCTCCTCCGCGAGCGTCCCTCAGTTGCCCGTGCCATGTGGCCTCTCTTCCCAGCCTATAAAGCCCAGGACAGTGTCCAGGATGTTCTCGGCTGCCAGGTTCTCCTCTTTAGGCCCTTCCTCTTTGCCTGAAGAAATTCCCCTCAGTGGAAACACACTGGCCTCCCCACCCCCAGGCTGTGAAGCCTTTTCTGGCCAATCAGCTTCTTTGTGTCCCCTGCTACCGCCCTTTGGTCTGCATCAGCTTTTGTTATATATTCAATGTTCTGTTTCTCTAAAACAGGTTCTGTACCTTGTTATGTATATATCTTTCTAAACTTGGAGTCTAGATGGTTTCTGTTACTCTTTTTCACGCTTTCTCTTCATGGTTCTCATACCCGGCGTATTTGTGACAAGCCTGTCTTACCATTTTTGCCATTTATTAACGAAGACATCTCTGAATCCTGCATGTGTATTCTGACTCCCTGTGTTCAGAGCTGTATGTGTTTGAGGGACGGAGGGTCTCATCATAAACTGTTTGTTGCTTAATATGAAAGCATTCCAAACTAGAAAGAAGTCCGATGGTTAAAAACATGGTCCCATGTACCATTTCTTCATTGTCTAAGGAAATATAATTCAAAAAGGGGATGGCTCTTTTTTCTCTCTATATATTATACCACCTACCCTTTTACCACCTTTCAACCCTTGAAAGGTTGTATTTGAAAGCCATTGGTTCCTTTTTATACTACAGTCCTTCCTGGGAAGTTTTGGTGATCAAATGTCAGGTTAAATCTGGATTAGTAAGTGTTAGTGTCAGGCATATAGTATTCTGGGCTGAGGCTCTCCAAGTTGGCACTGCTACCCTGCTGTGCCAACAGGCAGGGATGAGCCCTGCCATGGACCACTGTCCTCATGTGGTCAGACCCTGAGTATCTAACCTGTAGAAGAGCCAGCGTCGGCTTTGTGGACCTGCAGGTGGGCCCTGAGGATCAGGATGACCCTAGCACATTCTCTGACCAGAAGCCAAGGTGCTTTCCCCTCATGGCGGAAGCAGCCACCCTGCTCTGCGGTCCCTTTGGCACACCTCTCTTTGCTGCTTTGGGTAAGGTCAGAGACAGCTTTTCCCAGCTCTTGGCTTTGCTCTAATTTCTAAGAGCGTCCTGTCTTAAGAGGAGCACATGCTCTGTGGGTGTGTGCAGTGCCACAGCTGTGCCCCTGGCTGTGAGGGGCTCCACCTTCCTGAGATGGTTGTGCGGCTGGTGGTCCTGGGGGATCCCAACACTCAGTGTCTGAGAAGCCCACCTTGTCTTGGGTTTTCCTGCCATGCACCTGTGCACGGATATGGGGTGAACGAGTGTGAGTGAGAGAGCCACCAACCTAGGAGGAGGGCGGGAGTGGATGGGAACTTCAGACCTAAGTGTGTGCCAGCACTGGCCGTGAGCAGTGCTTCTCCTATGGGAAATGGTGAGAACAGCCCAGTCTTTGGGAAAATTGCCCGAATACTGGCTCTGCTCAGGCATGTTCTTAGGAAAGTCTGATCCGTAGCAGCTAGGCCCCGGGGAAGCAGGTAAGTTAGCAAGCCAGGAAGCTTGATAACTGCTCATTTCTGGGGTCCTGTCATTATTAACCGGCTTCCTTCCTAGAGGGTGAGCCCTTAGCCATTCTGCATTTTTCTGTCAGAGTGGCCTGTGGCTTAGCCTGGACTGGAGACTGAGAGAATAAACTGTTTCCTCAGTGCACAGTCTCAGAAGCTCAGCCCATACTACTCTCTTTTTCCATTGTTAACTCATTTTTTTCTTCCTGCAGTTTGGCATTTTTCTTTCATGGGTTTTTTTCATTGATCAAAATTATAGTCTGCCGATTGTATGTACATAGTTGTTATTATCAGATAGACAGTTTTAAAATTGTGCATCTAAATATAGATTTTATTTGCGAATACATTTATTTCATTCCTATAAAAACAAAACTCATACAATTTAAGTGCTTTTTTTTTTTTTTTTTAAATCTTAGAAAACTCTTTTACCCAGAAGCACTGGCACTGAGCTTTGTGTTTCGGAGGGGGGTGGGTGGTGGGTGGGTGAGGATGGTCAGGTGGTGAGTTAGGAGAATAGACATCAACAGAACAGGGCTCCATGCTCATGCCCTGAAGGAATCCTTGGGTGAAAAGGACCTGATGTGCAGCTTAGTGGGTGGGGGGCAGCCTACGTGCGCGCTCTCACTGCTCTGTGACTCCCTTAACCATGGCCGCGCTTCAGGGGCTGAGGGGAAATGGTTAGCAGTGCGGCCAGAAGGGAGGGTAGTGCCCTGCCAGGAGTGGGTGGCCGGCCTTTGTAGGGCTGCTGCAGTGAAGAACACAGCAGAACCTGGCCCCGGGGTGCACCGAGCAGGGGGGCTTTCCTGGCAGGGGCAGCCGGGAGGACAGGGGAGCAGGGAAGTGGCTGACCGTGGAGGAAGTTCAAGGAGGGAGTGCCGTTTTGTGTGCTGGGAAGACCAGGTAGCTGTGCTTGCCTAGTGCTTTCTCGGGGAGACCTGCTGTGCTTTCAAACATGGATGTCTTTTGGACAGTGCATGATGAAGGTGGTGGTATTTGGAAATTTATACTGAATTTATTCAGTGTCAGGTTTTTTCCCTTCCTTTCAAGTGTATTATTTTCCTTTAGTAGCCCTGTATTTTTCAAATTAGTATTCAGTATGGACTCTGAGTCAAGTTGTTTTTTGTTGTTGTTGTTTTTGTTTTTGGCCGCGCTGCACTGCTTGCCTGAGCAGGGACCGAACCCGTGCCCCCTGCAGTGGAATCGCAGAGTCCTAACCACTGGACCACCAGAGAATTCCCCTGAGTCAGGTTTTTTAATGACACAGGATGTTTTCAGATCCTTTAAGTTTGCTTGAAGCTATCAAAATAGCCTCCAAACAAACTTATTTTTAAAATAAACTTGAGGGACTTCCCTGGTGGTCCAGTGGGTAAGACTCCACGCTCCCAATGCAGGAGGCCCGGTTTCGATCCCTGGTCAGGGAACTAGATCCTGCATGTCACAACTAAGAGTCTGCATGCTGCGACTAAACGCGCCGCAACGAAGATTGCGCGTGCCACAACTACGACCTGGAGCAGCCAAAATAAATAAATAAATATTAAAAAAATAAAATAAACTTGATTTTTGGAATAACTTTAGATACATAGAAAGGTTGCAAACACAACACAGAATTCCCATAATACCCATCATCCCACTTCCCCAATGTTAACATCTATACAACCCTGCCACATCTGTCAAAACTAAGACTTCAACATTGGTGCCACACTATTTACTGTACTGCAAACCTATTGGGATTTCCTCAGTTTCCCCCCAATGTCCTCTTCTGTTGCAGGGTCCCATCCAGGGTACCACATTGCATTTGGTTGTCGGGTCTCCTTGGTCTCCTCTGCTCTATGACAGTTTCTCAGTCTTTCCTTGTTTGTCATGAACTTGATGCTTTTGAAGAGTACTGGTCAGGTATTTCATAGACTGTCCCTCAGTTTGGGTTTGTCTGATGTCTTTTGTTGATGAAACTGGGGTTATGGACTCAGGAAGAATCCCAAGGAAGTTGGGTGCCCCTAGTGCATGTATCAGGAGTGCCTGATGTCCACATGACTTATCACTGGAAAGATGAAACAAGATTAGTTCTGATTGACTGGAGTTAGGCCTATGGCCCTGCTCTGCTCTCTGATACTTGTTGTTTGTGTGTCATAGGATGACCACAGTATTTTTATTTTGGGAGGGACCTTCATGCTTACTCAGTTGGATCCTTCTGGTTTCCAGATGAAGACACTTGGGACTTGGTGGGCTTCTGACTTATGTACCAGGTCAGAGCTGGCATGGGGTCCAGGTGCCTGCCTGCTCTGGCCCCTTTATGCAGGCATGGACGCCCCCAGGACACTGTGCAGGTTCAGAGATGTCCCCAGGTGCCGAGTGAACCTGAACCCACTGATAGAAACGCTTTCTAATCGGGGAAGGCCCGTGACCCTCCGGAGTATTTGGAAGCTGCTATTTGTGATCTAATTAGCATTTGCCGTGATCTGCTCAGGTCCTGTGTGCTCAGTCTCTTTGTGCTTTCTTTGCAGGTAGGAGGATAGATCTGTATCACCTGGTCCTTGTGAAAGTAGGTGGTTAGCTTTGGTATGTTCTCTAGCTTTTTTTCTTTCAAGTGAAGCTATGGTGTTGTTTACTGTCTAAAGGTCTTGAGTCACGGCCTGACTTGTGGGCTGTTACTTTGAGACTTTTAGATTGAAACAAGCACAGAGTTTGGAGTTTCTTCTAGCCCAGAACTCTGAAGATAGGCATATTCAGGAAAGTCATGAGTTTGGTTTGTTTTCCCACCCATCTATGGATTTGCCCCTCCAACGTCGTTTCCATATGACCACAGCAAAAACAAGACAGTTGTGAAGGTAGGAATTTGTGGGAAGAAAGAGCAGGGCACTGATAAAAGGGCAAAGCACTATGAAGAAAATGACGGAGAGGCCTGAAGGCATTGAAGTCCCTCCCTAGGACTCTAGGAGTCTGGAGGCTGTTTACATGTTTGGGGTTGGCTAAGAGAAGGTGAAATAGAGACTGGACTGGCCTGGCCTGCTCTTCTTTCCTTCCTCCTCCTCTCTTTGTTTCTGGTAACTGAACTCTTAAGTTGGTGATTGGTGGAGGTGTGGATGAATGTCATGCTAGACAAAATAGATCTTTCTCTGCACACTGATGATGTTGTGAAGCTCTTCTGTGGGAGTTAGCGGTTAACAGTGGGACAAAGTCTCTCTCTGTCTCAGTTGGCCATTATTGTTCCCAATAAGAAACTTGTTATCCAGAATTTGCAGATAAAGGCCCAGGAAAGGAAAGCATCTGTTAAAGGAGCCTTTTCAGGTGTCAGGATAGGCATTCTTAGTTAGAAATAAGCTGGGTCTCTCTCCTTCCGTTGCAAAACCATGTAAGTTTACACTGCTGGAAGGGTGTTCCTGCCAGATGATGTTGATATGTATGGCCAGTGGCATTCTGGGGGCTGGTTTGTTTTTCTCCTATTTCAAAGAGAGAGGAGCTTCAGAGGATTAAAAAACAAAAGTCTGACCACATTAATCTGGCTTTTTTTTAAAAAAAAAAACAGGATAATCTGTTAGGGTGATTAGAACAGTTATCCATATCACTGTGGTTGTATGTTTATGTGTGGGAAACACCAATGGAGGGTAAACAAAATCTAGGGCATTTTAAGGAAGTTCCAACAGGTCCGTTTGCTGCTCTCAAGGATCATGCACCTTGCTGGGGGAGGGGCACAAGCTGTGGGCCGGCAAGGACAGATTACAGTGCAGTCCCCACTGAGGTTGAAGGACACAGGAGGAGGAGAGGGCATGGCTGGTGGGTCAGTGTCAGCAAGGGGAACATAACGGGGCTGCTGAGGATCCCCAGCGCAGGAGAGGGGAAGAGGGGGCTGGAGGGGAGGGGTTGGGAGGGCTGGAACCCTAGAGAACGGTTCTCATTTCATTGGAAGTGCCCATGTGCTCTAGATTTTATTTCAGCCCTTGACCTTTCAGTCTTGGAGGCTGAGGGAGGTTTCCTTTAAGGAGCCGGGGTTGGAAGCTGGAGAGTGGGAAAGAGGAGCCCCAGGGTTCAGCTCCTCTGAGTAGAAGGGGAAACAGCTCAGTACCTGCTGGCCTCACCACATCACCTAACTTTCAAGATAAATTGCTTTGGATCAAGTTAGGTATCACTCAGATTCACAAACTAGATTGCAGGGGAAAAATGTTTGCTGAATGAGTTTAATTCCCAAGGAAAGATTCATATTTAAGTGGTATATAATTAATGTGACTTGAGCTTAGAAATTCAGTTTTTCTTAGTTGGCAAGTTTAATATGTTAAATTATTTTAGTAAAACAGAAGGCGAGAGCTTGTTGATATTATTGTTTTCTGACTAATAATAGATTTTACTGAAAAGCTTTTTCACTAAAGCTTTTAATGCATATTCTTTCTAGATTTCATCCAAGTTATTTGGCTGTGAAACAGAATCTTAAGTATATGGATTGGACTGTCTTTGAATTGCTTCTGTTTTTCTGATACTGCTCTAGGATGACAGGCTTTAAAAGCAGAAATAGGATTTCCACACTGGGCCCCCAGTGGTAGTTAATGATTTCTTCCTCACATATAGGATCTGTATCTAAAAGATATTAATTTATTCATCTACTTATTAGCAAATACTTTTTATACATCGCACGTCTTTTCTGGATGAATTAACTGATGGACCTGGAAGGAAGTGCAGAAGGTCTCTGGGCCCCACGTGGTGTTACCAGTGTCTGTTGAGGACTTAGTGGCCCCTGTGGTCGGTGCGCTGTTGATAAGGTCCCTCAGAGGCCTTCACTGCCTGGAGCCCCTGTGCTGCATCTGCTGACCCTCCTAGGTCAAATTTCATCCCTTGCAGCCATCAAGGTTAATAGGTACTGGGAACCAACTGGAAGATCTATCTTTTCTTCACCCAGGGGTCATCGTTTCTTTTCTGTATTTAAAAAAAAAAAAATCAAATTGGGACCCTGACCATATATCTGAGACAGCTTTGTCTCCTGCTGTTTTTCACTGAGTGTTTTGCATGAGCCACTTCCAGTGGCTGTGTAGTACTCCTCTCTGTGGGTCAACCATGAGTAGCCATTGTCCTGTTGTGGACGTTTACACTGGCCATTTCCAGCCGTTGGGAGTAATTTCTTTCTTTCTTTTTTTTTTTTCTCGGTACACGGGCCTCTCACTGTTGTGGCCTCTCCTGCTGCAGAGCACAGGCTCTGGACGCGCAGGCTCAGCAGCCATGGCTCACGGGCCCAGCCGCTCCGCGGCATGTGGGATCTTCCCGGACCGGGGCACGAACCCGTGTCCCCTGCATCGGCAGGCGGACTCTAAACCACTGCGCCACCAGGGAAGCCCGGAGTACTTTCTTAATGAATGTTTTCATAATATAAATCTTAGTATGAATTTGACTGAACTAGATTCAGTGTAGCAGAAATTGGCAAGTCAGAAGGACTTGAGCCTAAGATGTGATATGGAAGTGGTTACTGAATGCTTCCCAGGAAGGTCCTGCCAATTTGGGACCCTACTTTCTTGTTCCCTGGGTCACATGGAGTATCAGCATCAGACATACCCTCTACCAGCTGGGGAGGGTTGAGAGCGAGTTTGAATCTGGCTTCACTGTTGGGCTTTTGACTTTGGACAGGGACCTGATCTGTGCCTCAGTGCCTCCATCTGTAAAGGGATGCCAGTGGTCCTTACCCCCAAGAGTTGTTTTGAGGACTGTGATAATATGTGTGAAATGCTCAGAAGTGTGCGTGACAACAACAAGTGCTTAATAAAAGTTATTTTTAGAAGTAGAGAAAAATGGCAGTTCATTAAGTCCTTTTAAGCAATATTATTTACAGTTGTATCTATAAGGGGTGTATATTGAGAATTTAAAACAAACTTGCATGTGCCACCACCCTGTTTTAAACGTAGGATTTTACTAGGCTCTTAGAAGCCCTCTGAATGGTTCTGCTGATTGTAATCTCCTCCCTTCCAACCCAGAAGTCACCTGCATCCTGATGTTCATGTTAATCAAGTTAATGGCATGTAAAGTATACCTTTATGCAGTTCCAAAGTATCCAAGGAAGTTAGAAGAGCAAAGAAATCCTGTATTTCAGTGTTTCATAGTATGTTTGTGGTATGCACAAAGTTAATGTTGAAGGTACAGGTTTATTAGCAAAATTCAGACATTGTTTACTGAGTCTTGGGGTCTGTTAAGCCTGTGTACTAGACTTTAGGCGGCTGGCAGCTGTGACCTTGTGTTCTTCCACCTGCCTTTCGTTGGGTGAGAGGCTCCGAGGGGCTGCAGAAGAGAGTGGGAGGACAGATTAAGTGGTCACCCTCGGGGATCACCCACTAGACGCTTCTCCCTCTCCTGGTGCACTTTCTCCAAGCTGCTCCATGGAACAATAGAAAGTCTTACTCGGGTCTTCATTTAAATCCAGTCAGCCATCCACCTGGAGCTCCTAAGTGTAGTTCCATGCTGGTTAGGATGAGCTGCATTTTGCTATGTGTCGAGTTGCACAAGAGCATTGGTGACCATTTGTGTCATGTGGGCCAGCCTCCCGGTCTGCCTGTGGTTGAAGGCTAATGTGGGTGGAGCATGTGGCGTGGTCTGTGTTACAAGCGCCCATGCCCCGCAATCCCCTCCCACCACTTTAGGCAGTAGCCATGCCTGGTCTGCCCTGTGAACACAAGACAGATGTATTTCACAAAGTGACTTTGAGCTCCTGTCTGTTGTGGGCACCCAGCAGCCCTCAAGGGGTGGGTCAGTGTTATACACCTCACTTCACAGAATAGTAAATTACGGCTCAGAGAGAGTGTGGCTTACGCGTAGTTACCCATGATTTCAGCTAAGTCACCTTGGGTCCTCGATTTTGCTCCTTCACTCTAGTTCTTCATGGTAGAGGTCTGGGGTTTGGGGAAGGTGGCAGTGGTTGCTGTCCCTGCCTCTGCCAGGTTTTCTGTGCTGGGCCTAGCTTTGTGGACTTTCTTGAGGTGAGAGAAGGTTCTTACCAGAATGTTCTTTGCCAGTGAGCACGACTGACTTGAGAGCAGTGTCCCTTTGGGGATGAGCTGGTCGGATTTTATGGCAGTCTACCACCCCCCTTTATGCAGGGGCCTAGAGGGAGGTGTTCCTCTGTGCGGTGTGTTGGCTGTACCAGTCGAGGGCCTTTCACAGCACACTCTGCCCAGGCAGCATTTAAAGGCAGCTTAGCCTTTTGAGTTTGAGATCCTTTCTCTTGCTGGCTGGAGTCTTAAGCTGCATGACAGCATCTTGACCATAGAAGGCCCTGATTTTGATCTTGATTCCTCTCCCAGTGTGTTAGGGAGCCCAGCCTTCCTGTATCATTTTGTCTGCCTCACAGTTAGAATTGGGCCTCCTAATTCAGTATATAGTTAATTCAGTTTACTCACAGATAAATATAGTATGTGGAAGGGGGATGGGCTTCATTTTGGTCTTGAAGAGCTTATTTTATCATCTGATGACCCTTGGTTGGGAAAACCTCTGTGTGTGTGTGTGTGTGTGTGTGTGTGTGTTTGTCTTCTGTGTTATTTAATCATAAAACTGCTTATAGGGGCTTCCCTGGTGGCGCAGTGGTTAAGAATCCACCTGCCAATGCAGGGGACATGGGTTCAAGCCCTGGTCTGGGAAGATCCCACATGCCGCAAAGCAACTAAGCCCGTGCTCCACAGCTACTGAGCCTGTGCTCTAGAGCCCGTGAGCCACAACTACTGAGCCCTCATGCCACAACTACTGAAGCCAGCGCGCCTAGAGCCCGTGCTCTGCAACAGAAGAAGCCACCACAATGAGAAGCCCGTGCACCGCAACGAAGGGTAGCCCCCGCTCCCCACAACTAGAGAAAGCCCACGCAGAGCAACGAAGACCTAACATAGCCAAAAATAAATAAATAAAGTAAATAAATTTATTAAAAAACAAACAAACCAAACCAACTGTTTATAGCATGCTCCCTTGGAGTCAGCTTGAGTGCTTTGTATAGATTAACTCATTAAATCCTCACAGCAAACCTGGAAGGTCCTGTCCTCCTTATCCCTGACTATTAGGTGAAGTCTGAGCCACAGAGAGGTGACATAGTGTGTTCAAGGTCAGATGGCCGGTCAGGAGCAGAGCTGGGGTCCCAACCTGGCAGAGTACGAGTTCTCACAGTTTGGTGGTAACTTCTGTACTTGTACCTGTAACTTGTTTGTGGGAGGCAGCAGCTATTCATATGCAAAAGGTTTGGACAGTTTAGTAACTAATGATTAAGCATTTGCAGCTGTTTATTCTTGTGACGTCAGATTCTTCCTCAGCAGGTTTGTAGGTAGAAATTTTAAACTCTTAAGAACCAAGACATGTTTAAAGCATCTAGTTGCAATTGCTCAAATACAGGGTGTGTAGGCCCCCAGGTTTGAATCCTTGGCTCTGGTGCGGAATAACAGGCTCCCTCCTCAGGATGAAAGACTGTTTCTCATCACACCAACCCTGAGTCTAGCTTCAAACTCCCAAGCTTGTTCTTCATATGAAATCCTTGCTTAATTTGCACTTTATCCTTCCTAAAGAGATAAAGACATAAAGAAAGATCCAGAGGGATCTGAGGAACATCAGTCAGCCCTTTTTCCCTGAAGTCAACTCCTCTGCTTCCTGGTGCTGACTCAGGGGCTGTTTGCTGTTTTCTTTTCTCCTTCTAGTCCCTAGGGCTCAAGTAAGATTGGGCTCCTGGTATCTGTTAGTAGAATGAATAGATAAATCACTTTTCATTGTAAAGTGTTTCAAACTATATTTCATAACAGAGGAGGAGAAACCATGAGTCTTCCATCCTAACACAACCTCTCTGAACCATTTTGGAGAAGAAATCATCTCTTCAGCTGAACCCTATCCCATGTTTAGACACAGCAGGAGCCTTGGGAAGCCACCCAGGCCACTGGCTGTGGCTGCTCCCCTACACACTTGCAGTGCCTTCTGAAACCTGCTGAGTTGTGTCCTCTCTCCACTTCCTCATCTGACCCTCGTAATACTGTCTTGCCACCAGGTAATTAAGGTCTGAGGTGCGCTTTACAAATATATGACTATGTATTTTAAAAATAAGCTTCCATTTACCTGGCAGTAAACCTAAGGGTTAGTGAAGTTGTTGTCTGCAGCTTTGGAAGAGGTGAGGTGTCTAGTATAGGAGACTTGACGGAGGTAGAAAAGAAATCTGTGGGTCATTGTTTTCCTTTGCCCCAAATTCATTTGCATTTTAATCTATTTGTCAGTCAAATATTTATCACAGGGCTTCCCTGGTGGCGCAGTGGTTGATAATCCACCTGCCAGTGCAGGGGACACGGGTTCGAGCCCTGGTCCGGGAAGATCCCACATGCCGCAGAGCAACTAAGCCCATGAGCCACAACTATTGAGCCTGCACTCTAGAGCCATCGAGGCACAACTACTGAGGCCTGCATGCCTAGAGCCCGTGCTCTGCAACAAGAGGAGCCACCGCAATGAGAAGCCCGCACAGCATAACGAAGAGTAGCCCCTGCTCGCCACAGCTAGAGAGAAGCCCACATGCAGCAACGAAGACCCAACGCAGCCAAAAATAGAAATAAATCAATAAATAAATTTATTAAAAAAATATATATATATATTTGTCACATTTAGCAGTTTTGAATGTTGGATACTGGATATTTTGATGTTCATATTTTCCTAAGCTCTCTAGTGGTTGAGCAATGTATTGCATAGTTAAATTGAACCTTGATGTGTTTTTGGTGGATACGAAAATGTAAGTCCATCGCAAATTAATTTTCCCTTGAGAGTTTCTACCTCTAAGAGGAGACTGCTGAACTTAACACTCAAAAAGTCAAAGAAGTTGAAAATCCTAAGTTTTTATATACAAATTGTTGTGAAACCAGTTGAAGTCTACAGAAAACGCCCAGTTTATGGACAGTATTTTTACAAGTTCATTTGGAAGTCAGTTGTTTAAGACTTGGGCTTGTCTTCCTGACAGAGATGCTCTTGCAGAAGGGTGTCGTGGTCCTGCTCTGGGGAGGCTGTGAGCACACAGGCGCCCTCCTGCTTACTCAGTCACATGACACGGTGACAGGTGCAGGATGAGGTGCATGTTGAGTGCAGTTAGGGGGGTGTGACCCACTTTTCCAGAGACATCCCAGGTGTTGGATGTTCGTGGCGCTGGTTTTCCTGGCCAAGTTCAGTTGAGAACAGCCGTCCTTCCTTGTTCACAGTAGAGCTGAGCCACAGACATGGCTCCCACTTCATGCAGTTATGGAAGCTTGTTCTGACAGCCACACAGGAAGCAGGAGAGAGGAGCACAGGAGGAGTCCTGTCCTGTGGGGGGATTTAAAGGATGCTGGTACTGGGAAGTGGGGGAGAAAGGGTGGGGGTTGGGGCCTGGCCTGGTCAGTGCGAGGCCTTGGCCACAGGGAGCTACTGGTGTGAAGCTGTTGGTGAGGCAGGCTGCAGCTCCCAGCCTTCTCTTGGGTGTGAGGTGCTTGCATTTGGGGTGCACCTGTGTGTGTAGGAAAGGCCAGCAGTCATGACTTGTGGTGACACAGTGCCTACAGGACCAGGTAGAGAGCTGTGTTCTTGAGAACTTGTGACCAGCTCCATTTTATTAGGGAGGGCGAGGATGGGGGACAGGGTACTGTTGCTTTAAATTTCTCCAGAGACTTAAATTTCAGAAGCTGTTGAGGAACCAGATTGTATTTACTTACCATAATTTTGGGTCACCAAATGGGTGGTAAGCTGATTGGGCTGTGCTGGGAGGGAGTGACTCTCCCAGGGCCCTGGGTTGCCTGGGCACACAGGGCTGCACTGCCTCTGCAGGGCCCCGGGCTGGAGGGCTGGAAGGAGCTCCTCGGGAGCCTGACCCCCGCCTCCACCCCTGGGCCACCGTATAGTGAGTGTCCTCCAGATCATGGCAGACCGTCTCAGAGTGCTGTTTATGCAGCTTAATTACCACCTCAAATGTGAAAAAAAATCAGCCCTTTAGAATAATAGCTGTAGTACAAATAAGCATTTGGGCTTTTCACACTGGAAGAGGGCTTTTTTCGTAGGTTTTTCATTTTATAATTGATGCTTTTAAAGTGCTTTAAAAGGTAATATTTCGACCATCATTTTAACTGCAGAAGTGAAACTGTTCATTAAAACATACCCATGCCAGCGACTTATGACTGCAGGAAGAGAAAGCATGAGCACTGAGTTGTCACTATGAACATCTCTCCATCAGTGAGGGCCCATGAGAGCTGGTCCTGCACTGAGGTACTTGGCTGGCGTGCTATGGCCGAGGCAGGAAGGAAATTGCGGAATTCCATGAAGGAGAAAGGCTGCCATGACAAGTCCCTGTGTCATCACGCCCATAAAGCTGGAGCAGAGCAGATGCTGCTGTGGCGCTTCCAGAGCGGCAGTGGTCTGGTGTTCAGCATCTTCAGCCCAGGTCTGATGAGGGACAGTACAGCCAGGGTTAGGCTGGCATCAGACTCTGGTTCAGGAGGCACCAGGACTCTTATGGCAAGTCCCATTGCTCAGGCTTCCACCCTTGTGGTTTGAGGTGCCCAGAAGTGACCCCAGGAGGAGTGTTTCAGGGACCCTGAGGTCCTGCCTGGCATCCAGAGGTTTTGTCTGGAGGTGGCCCGTCCAGAGGGCCAAGCTGGACTGTTGTGAGTCTAGAGCTGCTCCTGCCTTTGGGCCTTCTCATTGCCCAGTCCTCTCCTGGGAAGGCGTTCCCCACCTCCTTGGGTCTTTGTTCAGATGTCACCTTCCTAGTAAGGGTTTCTCTGATTATTTAAATTTGTACCACTCCCATCTTCCTTCCCTGCTGTATTTTTCTCACAGTTATTTATCACCATTTGACACACTGTGGATTTTACCTGGCTTTTGTTTTTTGGGGGGAGTCTGTCTGCTCCTACTAGAATGTGGGCTTCTTGAGGGCATGGGCTCAGTTTTGTTTTTTGCTGTATCTTCAGTGCCTAGAACAGTGCATGGCACATAGTAGGTGCTCAGTGAATATTTGTTGATGAAGTGGATAAAACAGCGTGGTCTTGAGGGTACTACTGCATTTACCTTAAATCACTGAAGCTGCTATGAAGTGCTGGTGGTGGCCCTGCCGTTTCTCATAAAGCATGTGGTGGAAAAGCAGATATGTGTGTATGTCTGTCTGTATTACATCATCTGTTATTGCCATTTCAAAAATCCGGAGTTCATTCTACACTTCACTTGGATGTTGATTTCAGAATGACTGGTTTTTCCTTCTGACTCATAAAGGCTGCTGAATCTGAATTTTGAATCTGAAACATTAGGGGAAAGTGAAATTTTGAAATGCGTGATGCATGATTAGCTATTATTATATTTCATATTTTGTATGTGAGTATTCCCCTTCCTGCCACTGCAGCACATCTAAGCCGCTGTCACCCTCCCCTGGACCTGCTGCAGCCCTCTGACCGCTCCCCCCCCACCCCCCCAGCACCCTCTGCCAGCCCCTCCCCAACCTACGCTCCGGCCTCACAGCACTCATCCACTTCTGCCATGGCTGCCCTCACAGCTTTAATCTGGTAGTTCTGTAAATGATATTGGGTCTGTCACTGTGTTGGGATGTAGCTTCCTAGGGGTAGGGACCATGCCTGCCTTACAGCGAAGTCCCTGGACCTTCGCTAGCACAGCGGCCATGTTTGTTGAGTAACTGGGTTAAAAATGTGGTTAATTTACCTTTTTTGAGAAACACTGATGAGCAAAATGAGTGCATGTATTTTTATGACATAACAGAAAAGCATGGCTTTGGAGAATAGGGTGTACTTAACAGAAGTCACTCCACATCTAGTCACTCCAGAGCTGTCTGTGCTAGTGAGTTAAAGGTCTTGGCGCTCTCCTTGACCCTCCTGGGACTGTGTGCACTGCGCTGCGGGATGCACTATAAACTGTGGCAAACAGCAAAATATGCCTGCTGTGTGTGGGGGGATGAAGGGGTGGAGAGGTTCCTGGGGGCAGTGGCGGAGTCCTGGGCATTTGAGGTGGAGGGGGATGGTGGTTGTGCTCTGGGGGTGAGGCCGGCAGGTGTATGTGTGTAGACATACAACATCCTCTTCCTGCCCCCTCTCAGCCTGGCCCCAGGGTCATGTTTCCACCTGCCAGCGTCTCCAGAGCACACACTCTGTTTCTCTCCTCTGACTGTAGTCAAGCCTTTTACTTCAGTGCCCACCAAACTGAAGCGGGCGTGGTTTAGCTTAGGCTCCAGAACGTTCTGCACCTGTCCAGAGCATGCTGACAGTTTCAGCCAGCTACCAATGACAGAGAAAGACGGCTTACTAGTTTATGTTAATTTATACTGTTATGTTTAACATAAACATAACTAGGTTATGTTAATTTATAAGGTGGCATGTATCCCTTAAAGAGAGGCTTATCAGCCACCTTCATACCTCTCATTGAAGTTGCGCTTTTGGGCTGGATGAACTTGCCAGGCATCTTGTAAAAGTGAGAGTTGGCATCAGGTGCATTAATGTTTACAGGTGGGAAAATCCTGTGCTCCAACCTTTACCGTGTGACAGGTTCTGGGAAGTATACAGGTAGCCTGGGCATCTTCCGTGGCGCTTATCATGGACGGGTGTCAGGGAGGACGTGAGCAGGTTTTATCCAGCACGATTTTCTACCTCCTACCTTGTCATTGCCCAGCCAGATGCTGCTCGGTGTCATAGGTCTGGAGGCAGGTCCAGCTCTGTTGAGACAGCATGTTGATTTTCAGCGCGCCTCGTGGTTGATTTCTGCATGTCTACCAGAAATGGGCAGAGTTGCGAGTTGAGGGCTGCCGCCTGGTTGGTACCTGTGTGTGGGGTCGGCCCAGTTGAGGTCAGGAGCAAACCTGTATTTTCTAAGGGACAGTGCTCTCCTTTGAGGACCTGTTCTGGAGACCTTTTTTTTTTTTTTTTTCTTTAAATAACCATAGAAACTACTTTGATGAAAAGGAAAGAAAGCTCTCAGAAACATGTACTTGTCAACGAGTGTTTCATTAGACTTACCTTTCACTGTCTTTGGAGACCACTCTCCGTGGGCTGGACGGGTGTTCAGTTATCATTATGGAAGCTGGAGCTGAAGACCCTTTCCTCGGCAAGTATTCCTGAAGCCAGGATAAGCATTCTTCACTGTGCTGGGCCTTCCCAGGGTGTTTGACATCAGGGTCATCTGTCCCTGGAGTAGCCAGTTTGGTGGTGTTTGTCACGCCAGGTCTTGCTTTCCGTGGCTGTGGATGCCTGCAGGCCCTGCCTCCTCATCCTTGCTGCTCTTGGCTGTCACTTCCAGCACCTCCCCTCCCAGAGTTGAGCTTCTGCCCTCCGTGAAGAAGCAGTGGGTTGTCCCTCGCCTGTGCCAGAAACCTTCATGTGACACATACGTTGGCGCCTTTGCTAGAATTGTCATTGGGTCCAGAAGCATGTCTATGTAAAATTACATTTTTCCAGGTCCATGAGTCAACTCATCACGTTTTGCTATTTAAAAACTTCATGTTTGAGATTTTATTCAGTAGTTCACTTGTCAGTTTTGAATTAAAAGCAACATTTGCCACTGTTCTGTGCATCTCCGGTTGTCTTCTTGAGCCTCACTTGGCAGGAGGCTGGGCGCACAGGTGAACTTAGATGAGGTCGGTAAACAGGCCCACACTTGGTGGGACAGGTGCGGTGGGGGTGGGGCACGACAGAGACAGGCGGTGCTCTCCCCTCCCCTATCTCGTTGGGCAGCGATGGCCCCCGGTGGGCCTGTGACCAGGCCTGTTGGAAGCAGTGCTGTAGTGCCTGGGACGGTGCTGTGTGAAGTGCTGGCTCTTTCTGCTTCCCCTCTCTCGGCGTGTGTCCCTTTGGGTCACACAGTCCTGCTGCTCCTCAGTCCCGGGCCTGAGGGTCTGCACTCGGAATGACCCTGCAGGCCCAGGGAGTGCTTACAGACACAGGCCCAGAGCTGTGTCTGGGAGCCCTGTGAGGTTCTTGGTGCTCCCTGGGCACAGCTCTCGGTCATCGTGCAGCTGGCCTGGCTGGTGAGGACAGTCCAGGCCTATCTTGGTTCTTGATGGGCTTCAGCCTGGTGACTGTGACCTCTTCCCCACTTACCACTGCCTTCGAGGACAGAAAGTTCCAGCTAATCTCCAAGGAAGTTATTGAATTTGATTACACTTCTGTTAAGATTGTATGCGTTGTTTATAGGGACAAATCATTAAGGTACTGACTGACCACAGAGCTTGGTCCAGCCCTTGGTACCTCTCATGAGATAGAGTGTTTATGAAATGCATAAGGCACACTTGACTTACTGCGACCCATAGAGCGTTCAAGAAAACAGCAGTTTGCCATAACTAAATGGTGTGTCTTGGACTCCCATTCCAGCTAGAGAGCCTGTACTGCTGGTCACGTTTGTGCTGTGTGCCACATTTAAAAAGCCAGATTCTCGGGCTTCCCTGGTGGTGCAGTGGTTGAGAGTCCACCTGCCGATGCAGGGAACACGAGTTCGTGCCCCGGTCCGGGAAGATCCCACATGCCGCAGAGCGGCTGGGCCCGTGAGCCATGGCCGCTGAGCCTGCGCGTCCGGAGCCTGTGCTCCACAATGGGAGAGGCCACAACAGTGAGAGGCCCGCGTACCGCAAAAAAAAAAAAAAAAAGTCAGATTCTCTTAGATATTTTTTACAAAGCCAATTAGTCATATTCTCCTAGTATTTCACTGATGCTATGCCTTGGGTTAATTCCTTCATATTTGTATACCTTACCTGAAGTGATAATGATCTTGACAGACAAATAAGTAAAAGAAGCTTGCCCTCTCCCAGCTGTGGTGCAGCTCCAGAGTTGGTGGTGGCTCCTTGGTTGGGAGCTGGCATGTGGTGTGTCTTCTGGGGTGACCCTGCCTGAGCTGGCCTTCCCGGGGCTGGCCTGCCTTGTGGAGCCGAGGTTTATATGGTCTTTTGGGGACTGCCCAGACTCCTGCCTGTTCTTGCCACCTGCTGCCTCACTTCTCCACCTCCGTGCTCATCATGTTTGGGTCACAGGATGTTCTGTCTAGATTTGTTTTTTACTTGTTATCTTAAAATGAGCTTCTCTGTCTCCAACTTTTCTCTTGTGGTTGAGCTGTCACCCTCTGCAAACCATTGGTTACTGTGTGCTCCCCTGTCTTGCCTGTTCTTGGTGCACTTTCTACAGGCTTCTTAATAGTTCTCTGAAGTCTCCCTTCCCTATTTTAATGGAGAGAGAAAATTTTTATCCTTTATGAACAAACATATACGCAGTATAAGAAACAGAGCTTTGTATGGCCACAGTCCCTTAGCTATTTTAATTAATTAATTAATTAATTAATTAATTAATTTTGCGGTACGCAGGCCTCTCACTGTTGTGGCCTCTCCCGTTGCGGAGCACAGGCTCCAGACGCACAGGCTCAGCGGCCATGGCTCACGGGCCCAGCCGCTCCGCGGCATGTGGTATCTTCCCAGATGGGGCACGAACCCGTGTCCCCTGCCTCGGTAGGCGGACTCTCAACCATTGCACCACCAGGGAAGCCCTGTGCACAAGCTTTTAAGTTTCATTAGGTCCCATTTGTTTATTTTTATTTCCATTTCTCTAGGAGGTGGGTCCAAAAGGATCTTGCTGTGATTTATGTCATAGAGTGTTCTGCCTATGTTTTCCTCTAAGAGTTTGATAGTGTCTGGCCTTACATTTAGGTCTTTAATCCATTTTGAGTTTATTTTTGTGTATGGTGTTAGGGAGTGTTCTAATTTCATTCTTTTACATGTAGCTGTCCAGTTTTCCCAGCACCACTTATTGAAGAGGCTGTCTTTTCTCCGTTGTATATTCGTGCCTCCTTTATCAAAGATAAGGTGACCACATGTGCGTGAGTTTATCTCTGGGCTTTCTATCCTGTTCCATTGATCTATATTTCTGTTTTTGTGCCAGTACCATACTGTCTTGATTACTGTAGCTTTGCAGTATAGTCTGAAGTCAGGGAGCCTGATTCCTCCAACTCCGTTTTTCTTTCTCAAGATTGCTTTGGCTATTTGGCGTCTTTTGTGTTTCCATACAGATTGTGAAATTTTTTGTTCTAGTTCTGTGAAAAATGCCATTGGTAGTTTGATAAGGATTGCATTGAATCTGTAGATTGCTTTGGGTAGTATAGTCATTTTCACAATGTTGATTCTTCCAATCCAAGAACACGGTATATCTCTCCATCTAGTTACTTGAGTTTTTTTGGTGCCTAATCCTTTGCGTGTTTCGTCGTTAGAAAAAGTCTTTAGGATTTACAGATTTGAATGAGATCTTATATATAAATTAATGTAGTCATATATGATATAGCTATTTTTATAACAGTTTATTGAGATATAATTCATATACCATACAATTCACCCATTTAAAGTGTATTTCAGTGGCTTTTAGTATATTCATGAGGTTGTATATCCCCATCCAATTCCAGGACATCCTCATCATTCCAAAAACAAACCCATTAGCAGTCATTCCCCATTCTCCCCTCCAGCCTCTGACAACCACTAATTTTTCTTACTCTATAGATTTGCCTATTCTGGACATTTCAGATAAATGGAATCATACAGTATGGGGCTTTTGTGTCTGGCCTTTTTCACATAGCATAATGTTTTGCGTGTTCATCTGTTTTTTAGAATATATCAGTATTTCCTTTTTATGGCTGAATATTCAATTTTATAGCTAGATTACATTTTGTTTATCCATTTATCCGTTGATGGTCATTTGCGTTGTTTCCACCTTTTAGTTGTTATGTATAATGCTATTATGAACATGCTTGTGCAAGATTTGTGTGGACCTATGTTTTCATTTCTAGGAGTGGAATTGCAGGGTTATGTGATACCTGTTTCCTTTTGAGGAACTGTTGTAATGTTTTTCAACGTGGTTGCACCATTTGACATTCCTGCCACGAATACGATGGTTCCAATTTCTCTTTGTCTCCATCAGCACTTGTTATTATTATCTTTTTGATTCTAGCCATTCTGGTATGTGTGAAATGGAGTCCCATTGTGGCTTTGATTTGCATTTCCATAGTAACTAATGATGTAGAGCATCTTTTCATGTACTTATTGGCCATTTGTATGTCTTTTTTGGAGAAATGTTTATTCAGATTTGTTGCCTATTTTTTAACTGTGTGGTTTTTTTTTAATTTAGTTGTAAGAGTTCTTTATATAGTCTGAATACAATTCCTTCAATTCCTTTATCAGATATATCATTTGAAAATATTTTCTCCCATAATTGGGTTGTCCTTTCACTTTGTTGGTGGTGCCTTTGAAGCGCAAAAGTTTTAAAATTTTGATGAAGTTCCTTTGACCTGTTTTTTTCTTTTGTTCCTGTGCTTTTGGTTTCATATCTAAGAAACCATTGCCAAGTTCATAAAGATTTACTCCTATATTTTCTTCTGAGAGTTTTCTAGTTTTATTTCTTACATGTAGATCTTTGATCCATTTGAGTTAAATTTTGTCGTGGGAAAGGCATCCAACTTCATTCTTCTGCATGAATCTTCTCACCCACGTGTGTATCCTTATGCCAATACCTCATTGTCTTCTTTCTATCTTTCTTTCTATCTACCTATCTATCTATCTATTTATGGCTGCGTTGGGTCTTCATTGCTGCACAGCCTTTCTCTAGTTGTGGCAAGCAGGGGCTACCCTTTGTTGCTGTGTGCGGACTTCTCATTGCGGTGGCTTCTCTTGTTGCGGAGCACAGGCTCTAGGCACGTGGGCTTCAGTAGTTGTGGCATGCAGGCTCAGTAGTTGTGGTGCACGGGCTTAGTTGCTCTGTGGCATGTGGGATCTTCCCGGACCAGGGCTTGAACCCGTGTACCCAGCATTGGCAGGCGTATTCTTAACCACTGTGCCACCAGGGAAGACCTGCACTGTCTTATTATAGCTTTGTAATGAATTTGGAAATTAGGTAGCGTGAGTCCTCCAGTGTTCTTTTTTGAGATTGTTTGGCTATTCTGGGTTCCTTGAATTTCCATATGAAGTTTAGGATCATCTTGTCGATTTCTGCAAGGAAGCCAGCTTCTTTTAATAGCGATTGCATTGAAAAATTTTAAAAACTTGTTAGGTTTTTGAATTTGTTTAAATAACTAAAAAACATATAATTCTTTAATTTGTTTAGAGGTAAGTTTGGTGTGTAGTGAGCAGTTGGGCTCTAAATCAGTTATTTTTCAAATTGTTAAGCAGTTATTCCACTACTGTCTTTTTTTTTGAGCAGCTTATTTCTTTTTAATTAATTAATTAATTTATTTATTTATGGCTGTGTTGGGTCTTCGTTTCTGTGCGAGGGCTTTCTCTAGTTGTGGCAAGCGGGGGCCACTCTTCATCGCCGTGTGCGGGCCTCTCACTATCGCGGCCTCTCTTGTTGCGGAGCACAGGCTCCAGACGCGCAGGCTCAGTGATTGTGGCTCACGGGCCCAGTTTGAACAGCTTATTTCTTGTTAACTATAACTTTTACATGTAGTTGGCAATTCTTGGGCTCTTCTTTCCATTAAGTTATACTTCTGTGTTCCAGGACTGCTAGGTTAAAATTCTATTTAGTTGTGGGGTATAGTTATTTGTTTGTTTGTTTATTTCTGCTTTGGGTCTTCGTTGCCACGTGTAGGCTTTCTATAGTATAGGGGCTGCTCTTTGTTGCGGTACGCGGGCTTGTCATTGCAGTGGCTTTTCTTGTTGTGGAGCACGGGCTCTAGGCGTGTGGGCTTCCGTAGTTGTGGCTCGCCTGCTCAGTAGTTGCTGCTCACAGGCTCTAGAGCACAGGCTCAGTAGTTGTGGCGCACGGGCTTAGTTGCTCTGTGGCATATGGGATCTTCTCGGACCAGGGATCGAACCCGTGTCCCCTGCATTGGCAGGCAGATTCTTAACCACTGCGCCCCCAGGGAAGTCCGGGATACAGTCTTAAGCTAGTCTGTTCAAACCCTGAGTGCCTTCTGTGTGTCTAGCCTTATATCAAATGTGAGTGGGTGAGCAGGGGAAGGGTTCTGGGATGGGAGACAACGTGGTCACAGGGTTGGACCAGCTTTCTCTGTGGACAGGGCCACAGATGATGTTTAGGCCAGGCAGTGTGATGGGAAGGCCAGCTGGCCATGGCTGGGTGGGGGTGGGGGAGGTGTTGGAGACTTACACAGAACTGAGGGAGAGGGTGAGGGCAGGTAGGTTCTGGGTGCTGGGGTCTGTGGGCACGCAGGACAGGGCAGGGTGGAATTTGAGCGGGGAAGGGACTTGGGAGAGGAGGGCAGTGGCCCGAACTGCATGGCAGAACATCAGATGGTCTGCCCTGTGCTTGGTGGTGTTTCAACGATGTCAACACTTCAGTTCATACATTTAGGAAGGGTGAGCCACTTTGAATCTTACCTCTTTTTTCCTGTGTCCACCAGTATGACACCGTTCCTATTCAGTCCAGCGTGGTATTATGTTCCTGCCCGTCCCCATCAATGGTGAGGACCCAGACTGAGTCCAGCACGGCCCCTGGCGTTCCCAGCTGTGGTAGCAGGCAGGGCCCCACCATGGACAGCACCACGGCCGAATCCCGGCCAAGCGCCAACTCGCTGCAACACGCCACACAGCCGCCACCACAGCCTCGGAAGAAACGGCCAGAAGACTTTAAATTTGGGAAAATTCTTGGTGAAGGCTCTTTTTCAACAGTGAGTACAGACTGCTGCTGTTTGTTGAATGAGGGTGTTTTCCTTGGGAGTACTGGCCTTTTTTGGGACTTGGAGCTGGGGGACTAAGACACTACAGTGGTGTTCTACCCCAGAGGAGGGTCTCAGGCCCTTGGGGATTCCTCTCCTGTTGTGAAGGTGACTTGGGGCTGGCTACCACCAGGCAGATCATGTGGTTTAAATATCTAGCTCATGATTTTGTAGGGGAAAGCTTTAAAAGGCATTTCATGATCTTATTTTTAATTTTCTCAAAAAATGCAGTTAGATTGTATTCTAAGTTACATTTCATATCATTGTGTCCTGTTAGCAAGACCCTGGGAAGCTTTCCTGTTCCTTAGATTAAACATTAGTGTTGGTGTATCTCTTCGTAGTTTTGGGGAAACATTTAATGACCTTTGTTATTTCTCTGTTATTTTTAAAATATAAAACAGTACACCATTGACATTTGCTAGAGTTGCAGCCCAAGATCTGCTAGCTTCCAGATTTTTGTGTCCTCAGTTTCATGGACAGAATTACTATCACAGCACTGTCAAGTCACACTCAGGGTAATTCTTTTTGTTACCTGAGAGAGTTTTACCTATCTTGTGGTATTTTTCCTCTTAAAGCAAAGATATGAAGGTTCAGAGCTGCCCTTTGCTGAGTTGGAGGCCTCATGTGGCTGTGGCCGGGCCAGAGGCTTGCTGCAGGCTCGGGAAGGCCAGAGCCCCTGTCCCCTGGCCGTGCCTTCAGAAGAGACAGATCCTTGCCGCTGTGGTCTCTGAGCTGGGCCCAGCATGGGCTGCAGCTCCTCAGGCCAGCAGGTCCTGAATAATGAGACTTGCTTGCCTGGCCTTTGGGAAGAAACCTCGTGTGAAATTTGTTTTCCTTTTCTTTTTTTCCATTTATGAAATAATTCAAAATACAAAGAACATGACATACTGGGGCTCACCCATGTTCCCAACATTGTTTTAAGTGTTAACTTTTGCTCCTTTTACATTTTTTATTTAGATTTTTTTATTGGCAGTTTTTAAGTTAATGAAAGAATTGGGCCCTCATGATAAAAACCTTCAACTTTGAGCATAATCCCCAGTAGGTCTGGTACTCACAGGTCCTTGCAGAAAGAAAAAACTATTTTGAAAAGAATCTTGGGTGTTCTTTACAGTTACTTACATGAGTCCAGTAAAAGAAGAAGCGTTCTCTCTCCTTTTCTCAGCTGTACTTCATTGGACATTTATATTGACTGGAAAATGAGGATGTATTTATGAAATTCCCCTGTGTTCCTGGGTTTCCACCATGGGTAAAAAAGTAGGTGCCATCTGTTCTGGGTGACAGATTCCTGATGTAGAAAAGCCCCAGCTGAGATTCTTGTCATCCCTGTGCCAGGGTGGTGCCCAGGAAAGTGCCGTGAGCCTGGAGCCTCCTTTCTGGTACTGTTTGGAATCCTGCAGCCTTGGGTCTCAAATTATATGTGCTACCCTCAGTTCCTTCTCACCATTCCTGAAATAGAGACAACCTGAAATGAGGTTTCCAGGGGAGGCAGCTCCCAGGCTGGATCCCCAGGTAGGACCTTCACGTGATGGAGCCTGCGCTGGAGAGGGGGAAGCCTGGTCCACTGCCGCCGGCAACCTGAGGGTGATCCTGATGTCTACTGCCCCTGCAGTTGGCCCGGGCCATGTGGAGGGACATAAGGAAACTGCATAGAACATGCAGAGTTCACACAACAGAAAGATGACATAAATATCTCCTTCAGATAGGATTCCATTAAATATTAGCACTCAGTGTTTTTCTTCCTTTTTCCTACTTACGTAGCTAGTACATGCTGCTGTGAAGAAATTTAGCATTACATCAGTACATAACCTAGAGAATGCCAGCCCTTCCCTAGCCCACTCTCCTTGACTCACCAGCGCCTGAGAACAATCCACACAGGTTCCTTTCTCCACAGAGATCTTTAAGATCTTTCCATTTGAACACATATAATCCGACCTTGTTCTTAAAAACCGCAGGGCTACATACAGTGCTTTTCCAGGGTCACTTCTGATGAACTTGGTGAAGAATTCCCTAACGGAATATAACTTACAACCAGGGGCCTCCAGAGGTCTTCCCGGAGGCTCCGGTATTTCCCGGGAGTCAGCAGGTTTTCATCTGCTCTCTGGTCCTCGGCTGTTCCCTGTAGGTGTCTCAGGAGAGGAATTTGCACCAGCTGGCGGTGGTGGGGACCACCCCAGCTCACTGCCAGACTGGGCTCATCAGGCATTTGGAAGTTGTTACTCAGGTTGTGCCCAGGGTGTGTTCGTGTAGAAAGTTCTTTTCAATGTGTGTGAGGCCCCACTGGTGCTCTGTCCCCGAAGTAGAGTGTAAGACCGGGCTGTGCTGTGGAGAGGGCATGGGGGGCGGGGGGCGGGTGTGTGTGTGACTGCATGCTGGAGGGAGGTGCTCTCTGCCGGCCGCGGTTCCTGTGCCCTCAGTAGCAGGGATGGGATTTACAGCATCTGAGAGTGGCATCAAGTGAAATGCAACTATTATTTGTAAAAGCCCAAATTCAGGGTGGCCTTTTGCAATGAACATGTACTGGGGACCTATCCATAGAGTTAGTTTTTGAAGAAATTCCCAGTACCCACCTTGTGGAGATATTATTATATGCTGCTTCTTCCTACTGTTTGTGTGAGGGTTATGCTGGTCATAAGGTGTTCCTGAATATATATTTCACTGCATGAGGGGGGACTATTGGCATCTGATGAGGAACTTTCTGGAAACATTTGAGAGATACATGTGTTTCCTTTAACTATTAGAACACATTAACTTAGTCATTGACACTCAGCTATGTTTGTTAGCACAGGACCAAAAATATTTAAAATGTAATTTCGTGGTGGGGGCGGGGTAGCCTGTGTGGTTGGTTGCAGGGTGACTTGTGAGACTCAGTGCCCTGGTTACATTGGGTGTTTTTTTCTCTTCTTTTTCCCCCTTTTCTTCCCAAACCAGGTTGTCCTGGCCCGAGAACTGGCAACCTCAAGGGAATATGCTAGTAAGTAACTAACTCCAGCGAGCTAGGATGCTCCAGTGTCTAGGATGCAGGAACAGCGCACCTCTGGGTACGCGGCCACCTGGCTGCCCAGCCCCTGGAGGTTTCTGTGCTGATTTCAGGGGACAGGACACTGTTGGTCTTAGAGATCACAAATCTGGTGGGTGCGTTTTGTGAAAAACTTTAATTTTTATCTGTTACTTTATGAGTTGTGTCTTTAGTGTTTTCTTACCATTTCCAATTGTAGTAACTTGCTTCTCTCTTAAGTTAAAATTCTAGAGAAACGTCACATTATCAAAGAGAACAAAGTCCCGTATGTAACCAGAGAGAGAGACGTGATGTCGCGGCTGGATCACCCCTTCTTTGTTAAACTTTACTTCACATTTCAGGATGATGAAAAGCTCTGTATCCTTTGAACAGTCAAAGCCTTCTGAGATCACGCCAGTGACCCCTTATCGTTTTGGAACCATGACCCCGTTTTTGTTTTCACAAGTAGCCCCTTCCCTGGAAGGGAAAAGGGTAGCTTATTCTAAATACAGACGAATTCACATCACTTTGCTTTGGGACCCCCTGGGATTGCTGACATTCACTGAAGTAGAACATTACTTCAAGGGAGATCATCACAGTCATTTTTGAGGTTTTTTGTTGGTAAGCTTCATATCTAAAGGATCATTATTTTAATGCTGTTCTTGCTAGACGTTTATTTAAAAGCATGCCCTCATTCCTTTTTAATCAGCATCCTTGGAGTATCTGTCAGGTGTCGAATCCAGTGCTCAAAGCAGGGAAGTGAGAGAGAGGAAGAAGGATCTTGGGCATCCGGGGCTCCCGGGAGGTGGGCACCTTTCTGCCCTCTTTGGCCCTGGGTTGTGGGGTTTGGTTGGAAGGAACATCTTTCTCAGGCTCAGCTGCCAGGTAGAAAGTCTAGGGAGTGACCCACAGGAGCCCAACCCTTTCTTCCTGTATCCAGGACTTGTCCTCCCAGAGACAGCCCCTCCCCAGGGCCCTCCAGCCTCCCCCTCTCCCACCCCTATGGATGTCTCTGATCATCCAGTGCCTGGCTCTCCAGGGCTGTGCACACTGCTTCTCCAGCTGCTTCTCCTGCAGGGACGTCACACCCTGCTGATTCTTTGTTTTATTTCAGGGCATCTCACGTTCCCTGACTTCTCCTGTAATCCCTGAAGCACTTTTTTCTTTCTTCTTTGCTCAGGGTTCAAGGAGACAGGGCACCGTGGCAGTCAGAGTGAGCCATATCTGTGTCGTCAGCTTGTCTCTGGGCCATTCATCATAGAGCCAGGCCCGCCAGGTCTCCTCACTCCCCAGCCCCTCTCCTGCAGTTGTTCTTCCAAACCGGGACTCCCTCAGCCCCTGTTTGCCCAGAGACTCTGTCTTCAATCCCAGCAGCTGCTCTTGGCTTCTTCTCGACGAGGGAGGTCGAACTGCCAAATGGAGTTGAGAGTTTGTTCAAGTGTAAACCTCAGTCTGTGCATCTGTTCTTTTCCTCCTGCCCTTAGGTCTCCAGAGCCCCTTCCCCTCACCCCACCACCTGCAAAGCTTGGCTTCCCCATCCCACCTGGGGGTGGGGGCCTGATCTTAACCGCCTTCCCTTCCCCTCTCTCCCCTCTCCACACATATTCTTCTGGGTTAAAACTTTGCTCGATCCTGTTTCCCCTTTAACACCATTTTCTGGCTCCTTCAACTGTCAGCTGAATGTTTCCTTTTGTTTATTGAGAAGTCCTGGTTGAGTTCCAGGTGATGGGAACATGCTGGTACATGAGGTGAAGGCTCTGCCCTCATGGGGCTTGCATTTCTGTGCAGGAGTTAGATATACACAGGTGATTAATGGCTGTGTGATAGACACTGAGGGAACAAGAGTAGTAGGGCCAGGTAGGAGTTGGTCGGTGGAGAGTTGGATCAGCTGTTTTAACTTGGTGGTCTGAGGAGACGACGTCAGCCCGAGGCCTGGGCAGAGCAGGGGCAGGTGTGCGTATGTGTAGGGGGTACAAAAAGGCTGGGCAGGGGTCAGCTCCTTGGGCCTCGGAGTCCCGGCAAGAATTTTGGATTTTCTTCTAAGTGTGGCACAGAGTCCAGGAGGAGGGTCTGGAGCAGGGTAGCCATTTGCTCTCACTCGGGCTGCTGCTGCTGCAGGGAAGGCTCTTGTAAGTCAAGCTGGCTCCTGGGGGTGGGGCCTCAGAGCTGGGTGCACAGTGGTCCTGTAATTGATGCATCCGTTGATCCTTGCTACTTGAGGCCTGAGTGGGCTACTGGGTGGCTGCCTGCAGAGCCTGAGAAGTCAGGTTGGTGTGCAGATTGGTGGGGGGTGGGCTGGGGTGTCGGTGGGCCGGAGGGTGCCCAGCAGGGAAGAGTTCCAATGAGTGGAGAGAACAGAGTCCCAGGGGCAATGGACCAGATGGTTTCTGGTGGAGGGTGCTGGCTGCCCTGCCAGATAGTGCCAAGTGGTCAAGTAGCTGGGCCCTGGCCTGACCTGTGGATTGCTTCCCATGCAAAGTATTGTTGAGAGTGGCAGTCTGGGGGTGGGGCTGAGGGCTCAATCAAGAGAGAGAGGCAAGGAAAGGCAAACAAAGCAGGTTTTTCCCAGTGGTTTCACCGTAAAGGGGAGCAGTAAAGTGGTCTAGTAGCCAAGAGCATGTGGGGCAGGGAGGGGGGTTCCTTGTTGGTTTGTTTTAGGTCTTTTAAAGTGTTTGCCTCTCCACCTGGCTTCAGCATCGCCCCACGTCCCCGTCTGCTGTCACTGCTCATGCAGCAGCCATCAGTGACCGATCTGTTCTGTATCTCACCTCTGAGGCCACCTAGACCTCTTGCTTCTTGTGCTCCATGGCACCCACGTGATGGTGCTTCTCTTTGAGCCTGTGGGGCTCTCTGGCTGCCAGAATTCCTGGAGTCGCAGGCCTGGGCTTCCTACGGGGCCTGGGGAGAATAAGTCGTGTTGGTTGGGAGGCTCCGGCAGGTCGCACACACTTGACTTCATCTTCTCCCAAGGTCATGTTCAGTAGGATCAGGCACTCAGAGGCTAGATGAGTGAGCTCACTGTCTGATTTCAGACGGGATTGGCCAGAGTAATGCAGGTGGAGGGGACTCTAGGTCTCTATCCAGTGGTGTCTGTTGCTTTTGACATTTTAAGACAAATTTGAAAGCCTGTGGAGATTGCAGGGGCTCACTTACCTCTGACAGGAGCGAGACCTGGGGACTTCTGCTCCACTGGAAATCCTTTGTAATATACAGTGTGTTGGAAGATAAAGAAAAGGAAGCACTCTGCCTGAATAAAAGCCCCAGTGTGCACACTGTCCTCCTTTTAGCTGTAATTTACACATTGGGGAGAGAGGGGAGCAGCTCCTCCAGCGACTACAGGGCTAAGCACACTCTCAGGACAGGTGAGGCAGAGCTGGTGACACCCCTGCAGCAGCCTGAAAACAGGCAGATAGATCCGTGAGGGACCTCCTGGGCACTGTCAGCCTCTTTGCCCTCTGAAGGTTCAGTTTGACCAGACTCAACTCCTGCTCCCCAGAGAGGGCTGAGCTCAGAGAAGCCCTCCCTCCCTCCTTAGGTGCAATGCAGGGCTGGGCACCACAGCCAGCCAGCCAGGGTGCCTTTCCCTCCAGCAGGGATGAAGGCTGAGGGGTTTCAGAGACTGTTGCTCTGCTAACCTGTGTTCTTCCTCCACCTCCCACCTGCCTGTCCTTGTGTGTCGTCTCTTGAAGCTTGGGGACAGGAACAGCACACTAGACCTCAGGAAGCTGGGCTCCAGTCCTGTCCCTCCTTGGCTTTGTGACCTTGAGTCAGTTGCTTAACCTCTCTGGGCTGGGTTCCTCTGCAAAGCGCAGGCATTGGGCTCAGCAGGCTCTCAGGCTCTGCCACAGGCCTGATCTGTGCTCATCGTCCCAGGAATTGACTCGCTCCCTGTGAGAGAGCAGCCTCCCCTCACTGCCCTGGGGCCTTAGTTGTGCTGAGGGAGGTAGAAATGTTCTAGGGTGTGAAATGGACCAATGAGGTCTGAAAGAGTGTTTCTGGGCAATGAGGAACATGTGTGGTCAGAGAGAACACGGGCTTGGAGCCATGATCTACAACATGTCATGTTCAAAACCTGTCGGTCACTTAGCACCACAGCCGAGCAGAGAACTAGAAGTGTCCCTTACACCGGAAACAGGAACTCAGGGAGTGGTCAGATAAGGGGCAAAACCTGTGAAGCCAGAAGAGGCCCTGTGGCCATGGCCGAGCCTCTCACGTGGGCTGCTGGTTTCTGGGAGACTGCGCTCCTGAGTGGGGAGGCTCTGCGGCTGGTCCAGGTCCAGATCCAGGCGGGGCCCCTGCTTGGGGTTGGGTGGGCCAGAGTCTGCAGGCTGCTGGTGAGGAGGCCACGGATACCAGCCTTCCCCGAGGAGGGATCAAAGCAAGGAGAGGAGGGAAGGGGCCCTGGCCGAGACCCTTTGCATTCCCTAGAAGTAAGGTTGGTTTTGGGCTTCAGCTTCCTGTTAAACGTTGTTCTAATTGGAAGGGCTTGGGAGGCCACATGTGGGGCTCGATCACAGGCAGGTTTGAGCAGCTTCGGTTGGTGGTCTCTTCCCTCCTGGGCCGCAACTTCAGGCATCTTCTTTGGTGGGAGATGGCAAGTGCCTTGGCAAACAGAAGCCAGATGGGACACCTTGAGCACAGGTCACCCCTTACCCCCTCGGAGCTGATGCTCAGGGCGGGTGAGGACTTGGGTGCCACTCTGCCAGGGAGTGGCAGAGTACCTGTAGATTTCCATCAAGAGGTGTGGATGTTCGGTGCTTCCAGGAGGAAGCAGTTATATGGGATCCATTTATAGTTTCTCCTCTTAGAAAAAGGGAGAACAGAAGTAAAACAAATCACACTGCAGTGGTGTCCGAGGGAAAGATGACTGTTTTCCTCGAGTCTCTCCCCAGTGGGGGCCCAATGAATAGATTGAGTTTATCTATTAATGGCATTTCTCTTACAAAACTTGTCACTTTATACTTGGGAAGGAGCATTCATTTGAGGAATCTTTACGTGAATGGACTGAGCACGGCATGTGCGGTTGGTGCAGGTTGGAGGCTGTGTGCTGATGGCGTTGGGGCCACAGGCCCTGACCGCCATCTCTAGCGGCTTCCCTTCACTGAGCCCACAGGTGTCTTCTGAGGATGGGGGGTCCAGAAGGGGCAGTTGGCCTGAGAGGCATGTGCTTTTGTTGTTGGTGAAAAACTCACGCTGGGACCCTGTCCTGGAGCCAGGGATTCCCTGCAGACCCAGCGGTTGCGGTTGGGTCTGGCTGGAAGAGGGGCAGCTGTCTCAGGCCACAGGTACCTTCAGTTTTAATTAATTTAAAAAATTGCTACTGGGCTGTTAAGGTCAGTTTAAAAGAAAGATTTTTGCTCTCTTCCTTAACTATCCAATGTTTAGATTTTGGCCTTAGTTATGCCAAAAATGGAGAACTACTTAAATACATTCGGAAAATTGGTTCGTTCGATGAGACATGCACCCGATTTTACACAGCTGAGATGGTGTCTGCCCTAGAGTACTTGCATGGCAAGGGCATCATTCACAGGTACCAAGCCAGGGGGCTACAGGCTTTGCTCCCCAGGCCTGGGGGGTCAGCTCTGGTCTCTTTTATGGAGGGTGGGATGCCTCATTGTGAGAATTAAGAAGAGTTCACATTACTCTGATGTTGAGAGACTGTGGACCTTTAATATCAGATGAAATTGGTCAGATGTCTTTTTTGCCAGACTAACGATTCTCTTAGCCATGTTGACTGGTGCTTTTATTTTGTCAGTTGTAGATTCTGTGTGTACTTATCATTTTCCATGATTTTCCGATAAAGTCAAGTTGAAAGTGTTCATTTAAGCTTTCTTTTTCTTACTGTTTTTTTTTTTTTTTTTGGTGGTAAAATACCCATAACGTAAAATTTACCAGTAATTCCCTGGTGGTCCAGTGGTTAGGACTCCGAGCTTCCACTGCAAGGGGCATGGGTTCAATCCCTGGTTGGAACTAAGATCCCGCCAAGCTGCGCGGCGCAGACAAAAAAAAAAGAAAAAAGCCTAAAATAGATAAAATTTACCATTTAACCATTTTCTCCCTCCCAGTTTTATTGAGAAATAGTTGACATATGTATATACAAATTTAAGGTGTACATTTATTGCGTAATGATACCACAGAAGGTTTAAAGGCGCTTTATAGGTTAGGCATGATAGATTATACTTCAATTAAAAGTTTATTAAAATGGTAGATGCAGTTATGAAATGATGTAATTTGTCCTCATTATATGCAGTTGATATTTGTTCAGTGCTAACTTTAGACTTGCATTCTTGGTTGTTAGTCTGTAAAGATTATAGGTATTAATCAGTTCATTTGGGGTTTTAGCAAAATTTAGAGTTTGTAATAATGTTACTGTTTTAAATATTTCATCTCAAACGTAAAAAAATCTGCTTTCACAGGGACCTGAAACCAGAAAATATTTTGTTAAATGAAGATATGCACATCCAGATCACAGATTTTGGAACAGCAAAAGTATTATCCCCAGAGAGTAAACAAGGTGTGTGTTTTATTTCTAGTAGATCCCTGCTCAGTGCTTAAATCAAAACCAACTTCTTAGAAACAGGTTGAATTGCCTTGTGCTCATCATTAATGACAGTTGTCTGTAGTACCTTTGTTATTATAAAATGGATGCTTGAGTTTTCACAGAGGAAGCCTCTGCCTTTGGGCAACTTTAGCTGAGGGTCTGGGCAGGTGTGTGCCTGGTCTGGTGGGTGCAGGGAGGGGCTTCGCAGGCTGCCTGTGGTTGGTCCTCCTGGCCTCAAGTGGTAGTAGGTCACCAGGCGCTTTCTGCATGTTGTCATAGGCCCTCAGATGCCCACTGTGGCTCACCCTCCCTAGTCATCTTCCTAGAAGATGCTGGGGTGCCACATTTGTTCCTGGTCTCCCATGCAGGGGTGTGAGGTCAGCTCCCAGGTCTTCCTGTTGGCACTGTGGGTTCTCTGGGGTTGGGGGGTGGTATGCGCGCGCGCGCGCACTCACACACACACGCACGCACGCGCGCGACTGACCTTGTATCCCAGTGCTGACTGTCTGCCTGTCTCCTGTGCGCACCTGCCAGGGGTGGTGGCCCAGGCACGCCGATTATAGTGAGGTTCTATAAGATCACAGAATGAGTTGGGGGCTGTTTTTTTCCTGCTGGTCAAGTGCATGTTAATCATTGCAGACCCTTCTAACCACTGTTCCTCTAGGGTATTTCCTAGCCGGATTATGTACTGTGACAGTTGCTCGCAGTCCACCTGGGTCAGAAGAGAGCCCTGGGTATCTTAGCTACCCAGGGGCATCTCGGCCATGGTGGGGGTGGGGGCATCTTGCTGTCCTTCAGGTGTTTGTTGAATGGAAATCATAAACTCCGAGGGTATAAAAAATGGCAGTTTAACTCCTGAAAACTGTGTTCAAGTATTGGGGTAGAGAGAAGATAAAGCCCTTTATGGTGAGGGTTGGGGGAAACTCAAAGCCCCTGTGTGAGTTAATAAGTGACCTTGAAAATGAAACTTGGGTGTACGGACAGGTGTGACTGTCAGAGCTACCCTGACCTGGGAGGCTGCTGCAGGGACCTCCACCCAGGGCATGTGCTTCTCTGCCGGGCTTGTGGGTACCCCTCAAAGAAGGACCTTGATGGAGAGCCCTGGGGGGATGGACATGCTAGGGGAGGGTAGAGGGTTTGTTGGTGGAAGAAAGATTCAGACAGAAGCATCCAGTTCGCTGCAGCTGCTCTTGCGTGGTAAAGGGGAGCTGTGAGCGCAGGGCAGTGGTGGGGAGGAGCTGGGCCTCTCCGAAGAGCCCTCTAGTTCAGCTGCGCTGGCCTGCTCTGCCTCGGGCTTGAACTGAGGCCTGGTTCGCAGCAGCTGCGGGGCTAACACCTGGGGTTTTGCTCCTCCCGGGCATGGTGGGCAGTCTTGACTCTGTGCTGCTGGAAGGGCCTGGCTGGGCTTCCATGGGTTCCCTTCAGCAGGGTGTGTGATCTTTCCTTTCCAGGCCTTTTCCCAGCCCTGTGTTTTCAAACGGAGGGTTCTTGTCAAGATTCTGTCAGTGCTTTCATCTGTGCACAGACACTCTTTGAGTCACAAGATGGCATCTTGAATTCGGGAACTTTTCTGAGAATCTTAAAGCACCACCCTTTTGTGTTTGAAACAGAACTTGCAGTCAAGGCAGATGCTCTTATTTCTCAGTGAGGCTTAGTCCTGGCGACGCTTGCCTACCTTTGTATTGTACTTCCCACCCAGGGCTCCTGCCTGGAGGTGCACTTCCCAAGCCCCAGGAAGTCCTCCTGTGACATGCCCCAAACTTTGATCTATTTGACTCATTCCTATTGTATAGTAACATTTTGTTGGCCGCTAATTATGTTTGATAGACATGGTATAACTCGTAACCTAAGCATTGTCCATGACAGAGGTGAACCAAACAAGAACCTGAATGTTCTTGCTGGGCTGCTGGGCATCTCGTGTGTGACTTGCCGCTGAGACTAGCCACCGCCTGCCAGTCAGCCATGGGAGTCACCCCCTCAGAGTCTGCTTGGTCCTTTTTTCTTCACTTAGATTTTCTTCAGATCTGATATTTGGCACAGGCTAGTCCTACTGTCATGTAGCCATTAAAAAAATGTAAGAACTTAAATGCATTGGTGAAATAGTGAAATAAACCTGAGTTTTAAAATCTGTCTGGGGCTTCCCTGGTGGCGCAGTGGTTGAGAGTCCACCTGCCGATGCAGGGGACACGGGTTCGTGCCCCGGTCCGGGAAGATCCCACATGCCGCGGAGCGGCTAGGCCCATAAGCCATGGCCGCTGAGCCAGCACGTCCGGAGCCTGTGCTCCGCAACGAGAGAGGCCACGACAGTGAGAGGCCCACATAACGCAAAAAAAAAAAAATTAAAAAAAAAAAAAAAATCTGTCTGGAAGCAGGAGGCTAAAAAGTCCTTAACATTGTAAACCAGGCAGAACTATCGATACTTATATATACACAGTTGAGTTGGCTTTTTTTTTTTTTCCTTAGAGGAAATGTAGAAAACATGTATAATTACGTGAATGAATAATTTTGGTGACATACTCTCATTTTCTGTTTGACATAGTTTAGAATCTTAGAGTTTATTCCTGCATTAGCTTTTTTTAAACATCTTT
Organism: Aethalodelphis obliquidens; assembly: GCF_003676395.1. Classification (NCBI taxonomy): domain Eukaryota; kingdom Metazoa; phylum Chordata; class Mammalia; order Artiodactyla; family Delphinidae; genus Aethalodelphis; species Aethalodelphis obliquidens. The sequence continues at coordinate 11,390,966 of NW_020837962.1, read as the reverse complement.
ATTGGAGTATAATTGCTTTACATTGTTGTGTTAGTTGCTGCTGTATAACAAAGTGAATCAGCTAAAATATGTGGAACGCTTCATGAATTTGCGTGTCATTGCGCAGGGGCCATGCTAATCTTCTCTGTATTGTTCCAATTTTGGTATATGTGCTGCCAAAGCGAGCACTTGTATTAGCTTTATAAACTTTTGTACAGAGATGGTTTCCTCAAAACATCTTAAAGCTTCCAGAAGGGAAGTGTTGGTGGGAGCGAGGCCCAGGTTCCTTAGCTGTGCAGTGAGCATGTTTCGCCCTCCGCCTTGTGAGAGACAGGCTGTCTGTCTTCACAGACCTCCGTCCCAGTGGGTGGCTCCTGGGATGGGGGGAGCCCCGCATTCCTCTCTTACTGCTGCCTGTCGGGTCCAGGGAGTGACCCCTGTGCTGTGAGGGTGGGTGGGCACATGGGTCGATGGGCCTTTCTGGCACAGAGGACTTAGACCTTCTAACCTTGCACAGGGGTCCCACAGAGCTTTACACTGAAGGCGGCTTAATAACATGGAGTCAGCCCCTCATCTGTGGCCGTGTGCCTGGCCGTGGCCCTCTTTGCAAGAAGCTTGGGGAGTTCAGGGTGCCCTGGAGGTTGAGACTTGAGGTTTGTGTCTGGAAGCCTGTTTTGAGTTGTGCAGGCCTTTCTGGTACAGTTGGGCGTGGAGGCTCCACTCACCACATATGGGGGTGCAGGGAGGGGGGGCGCCAGGTGTGGGGACTGCTGGAGAGGGGATGCAGCGGGGAAGCCTCAGAGCCAGCATCACTGTCACTGCACCTGTACCTGTGCAGTGGCCCTCTGTGGACCGCCTTTGTCCAGACCCTTTGACCAGCGTTGACCTCCATCCTGCTGTGCTGTGGGCTGGAGACCCTCTCACAGCCTCTGCCCTGCTGCCACTCTAGCACATGCAGGGCCACCTACCCCCCTATACTCCCACCACCAAGCACACCTCCCAGCCATCGAGAAGCGATTACTCTGGTCTTTTCAGTATTGGTATTCGTTTAGTCATATCTGTGATGCATAGAGTGTTGTTGTTTTTAAAACACAAGGGTACCTGCTTTTTGTAAAAATTCAGAACATCCTTGTGACCTGATTTCCACCATCATCGATTTGTTTTCCCTGTAAATATTTTAGTATTTATTACTAAATACAAAGCTTATTTTTAAAAAACATAACCATAATACCATGCCATTTTTATACATTAAAAAATTAGCAGTAATAGCTTAATATCTTAAAATATTTAGTCCGCGTTGTTTCCAGTCGCCATAATTCCACATCATAATTTTTTGGTTGTTGCTTACTTGAATCAGGTTTCAAATAAAATTCTCACATTGAGCTTAGCTAATTTTTCTCTTAAATTTCTGTTATCTATAGCTTCTTCTCCATCTGTTTTTTCCCTTGCAGTCTGTTGAAGAAACCAGGTCATTTGTCTTATAGAGTTTCCCAGAGTTTGCTGATTGCATCTCTGTGGAGTCATGTAACATGCTCCTCTCCCCTCTGTATGTCTTGAAAATTGGGAGTTGGATGTGGCTGCTTGATCACATTCAGGTTCAGTCCTTTCACACCAGAGGCTGGTGTGTGTGGTGTGTTCTTCATTAGGAAGCATGTAGCATCCATTCGTCTCTCCCTGTCAACAGCCCTTTATAGCCATGATATCCTAGATCCATCAATTCATTAGAGAATGCAGAGTGATCATAGCCCAGTTCTTTCATTCTTGAGTTGGAATTCTTCTTTTTTTTTAATTAAAATTTTTTAAAAAATTATTTATTTATTGGCTGTGTTCAGTCTTCGTTACTGCACACGGGCTTTCTCTAGTTGCAGCGAGCGAGGGCTACTCTGTTGTGGTATGCGGGCTTCTCGTTGCGGAGTACAGGCTGTAGGGCGCGCAGGCTCAGTAGTTGTGGCTCGCGGGCTCTAGAGCGCAGGCTCAGTAGTTGTAGTGCATGGGCTTAGTTGCTCTGTGGCAGGCGGGATCTTCCCGGATCAGGGATTGAACCTGTGTCCCCTGCCTTGGCAGGCGGATTCTTTTTTTTTTTTTTTTTTTTTAAATAAATTTATTTATTTATTTTATTTTGGCTGCGTTGGGTCTTTGTTGCTGCGCGTGGCCTTTCTCTAGCTGCGGTGAGTGGGGGCCACTGTTCGTTGTGGTGCTGGGCTTCTCACTGCGGTGGCTTCTCTTGTTGCGGAGCACGGGCTCTAGGTGCACAGGCAGTAGTTGTGGCTCGCGGGTTCTAGAGCACAGGCTCAGCAGTTGTGGCACACGGGCTTAGTTGCTCTGCGGCATGTGGAATCTTCCGGACCAGGGCTCGAACCCGTGTCCCCTGCATTGGCAGGTGGATTCTTAACCACTGCGCCACCAGGGAAAAATCCCTGGAATTCTTCTTTAAAGAGAAACTTCCCCTTAGCCACTATTTGTTTAGTGATATTGATTGTGGAGGAAAAACAGGATAAATGCTTGCTTCATTCCCCTTTATTTGCAGCTTTTGGAAAGCATGAATTGGTTCACTGTCATCCTCCAATGATGACCAATTCATCAAAAACATTATTATCCCACCTCACAACATACACAAAAGTTAACTTGGACAGATCAGAGATCTGAATGTAGGAGCTAAAACTATTACACTCTTGGAAGAAATCATGGGAGTAAACGTTCTTGACCTTGGGTTAGGGTCTGGTTTCTTAGATACAATACCAGAAGTACAAGCAGCAGAACAAGTTTTAAAACTTTGGTGCTGTGATACCATTAAGAAAGTGAAAAAGACAACCTATGGGGTTGAATAGGAAAAAAAATTTCAAATCATATATCTGATAAGGGGCTTGTATCCAGAATATATAAAGAACTCATAACAAAAAAATTTTTTTTTAATGGGCAAAGGGTCTGAATAGACATTTTTCTAAAGAAGATAAGCAAATGGCTAATAAACACATGAAAAGATGCTCAATATCATTAGGGAAATGCAAATCAAAACCACACTGAGACACCACTCCACACCCACTAGGATGACTAATCAAAAAGATATCCGATAAGAAGTATTAGCAAGGCTGTTGAGAAATCAAAGCCCTTGTACTCTGCAGGTGGGATTGTCAAATGATGCAGCCGCTTTGGAAAAGTCTGGCAATTCCTCAGAAGGTTAAGCATAGTTACCTTATAATCAGCCATTCAGCTTCTAGGTATATATCCAAGAGAACTGAAAAACAAATGTTTACATAAAAAGTTGTACGCTAGTGTTTATAGCAGCTTTATTTGTAATAGCCAAGGAGTGGAAACAACTCAAGTATCCATCAACTGATGAATGGATAAACAGAGTGTGGTCTATCTGTATAGTGGAATATTATTCAGCCTTAAAAGGAATGAAGTTCTGATATAGGCTCCAGCATTGATGAACCTTGAAAACATTGTGCTAAGTGAAAGCCATCTGGGATTAGGATAGGGATTTTGTTGAATGTATAGATCAGTTTGGGGAGTATTGCTCTCTTAACAATATTGTCTTCTGATCCTTCAATGTGGAATGTCTTTCTGTTTATTTATATCTTCTGTAATTTCTTTCAAAAATTTTTTGTAGTTTTCCATGTTATAAGCTTTGCACTTTTTTTTTTAAATTTTATTTTTGGCTGTGGTGGGTCTTCGTTGCTGTGCACGGGCTTTCTCTAGTTGCAGTGAGTGGGGGCTACTCTTCGTTGCTGTGCGCAGGCTTCTCATTGCTGTTGGCTTCTTTTGTTGCGGAGCCTGGGCTGTAGGGTGCGTGGGCTTCAGTAGTTGTGGCGCGCAGGCTTAGTTGCTCTGTGGCATGTGGAATCTTCCCGGACCACGGATCGAACCTGTGTCCCCTGCATTGAGCAAGCGGATTCTTAACCACTGCGCCACCAGGGAAGTCCTAGCTTTGCACTTCTTTTGTTAAATTTATTCCTAAGTATTTCATTTTATTTTTGAGGCTATTGTAAATATAATTGTTTCCTTAATTTTCAGATTGTTCATTGAGAGTATATAGAAATATAGTTGATTTTTTTTGGTACACTGATCTTACGTCCTGCAACCTGATGGACTTGTTTATTAGTTTTAATAGTTTTTTAGTGACTTCCTTGGGACTTTTTACGTACAGATCATGTCATCTGTGATTAGAGAGAGTTTACTTCTTCCTTTCCAGCCTGGATGCGTTTTGCTTCATTTTCTTGCCTAATTGCCCTGGCTAGAACCTCCCCATTGAATAGAAATGGCGAGAGCAGGCATCCTTGTCTTGTTCCTGACCTTAGGGGAAAAGCTTTGTCTTTCACCATTGAGTATGATGTTCGTTGTGGGTTTTTCATAGGTGCCTTTATCAGGTTGAGGAAGTTCCCTTCTTTTTTTTTTTTAATTTATTCATTTTATTTATTTTTGGCTGTGTTGGGTCTTTGTGGCTGCGCGCAGGCTTTCTCTAGTTATGGCGAGCAGGGGCTACTCTTTTTTTTTTTGCGGTACGCGGGCCTCTCACTGTTGTGGCCTCTCCCATTACGGAGCACAGGCTCCGGACGCACAGGCTCAGCGGCCATGGCTCATGGGCCTAGCTGCTCCGCGGCATGTGGGATCTTCCCGGACTGGGGCATGAACCCGTGTCCCCTGAATCGGCAGGCGGACTCTCAACCACTGTGCCACCAGGGAAACCCCGGGGGCTACTCTTCGTTGTGGTGCGCGGGCTTCTCATTGTGATGGCTTCTCTTGTTGCTCTAGGCACACAGGCTTCAGTAGTTGTGGCACGTGGGCTCAGTAGTTGTGGCACACGGGCTTAGTTGCTCCGCGGCATGTGGGATCTTCCTGGACCAGGGCTCGAACCTGTGTCTGCTGCATTGGCAGGCGGGTTCTTAACCACTGCGCCACCAGGGAAGCCCGGAGGAAGTTCCCTTCTGTTTCTAGTTTGTTTTATACTTTACCATGAAGGAGTGTTGAATTTTTGTTAGATGGTTTTTCTGCATCTCTTGATCAAGATGATCATGTGGTTTTTGTCCTTTATTCTAATGATGTGATGTAATATATTGATTGGTTTTTATGTGCTGAACCACCCTTGCATTCCTGAGATTAAATCCCAGTTGGTCATGGTGCACACTCCTTTTTATGTGTTGTTGGATTCAGTTTGCTTGTGTTCTGTCCAAGAGCTAATAAGCACATTTTGTGGAGTGTGTTTGCTGTGCTTCATATGTGGGTTCATGGATAAGACAATAGCGGTCTGCACTTTTGGCTTTGAAGAGAGTGTTCTGACCTCAGGAGCATGTCAGGTCCCTCCGTCCCCACTGGCACCTCACAGTCTGACCTGCAGATCTGTGGTGGCCAGAGTGGTCCACAGCCCAGGGTGCTGGCCCGTTTATTTGAACCACTTTGACGGTGGAGGTAACAACCCAGCCCAAACCCTTCTTTACCCTGACCCTTTGGCCTCCTGTTGAGTGGGTCAGTAGCCTAAAGGAGGCAGCATAAGCCAACAGTGGCTTGTGGGCCTTGGTTTTCCAGTAGCTGGAGAATTTTGACCTCTGGCTAATCTCTGAGCTTACAGGGGTAGGTAACTAGATTATCTCTGTGGCTTTCTAATGCTCTCTTGGGCTCTTACCCTGGTGTCACAGATAGAAATCTGCCATTCGTGAAGTGGGAGAGGAGAAAATTACTTGTTTTCACTAACCCTTCAGTGAAATCGAGCATCTCCTTCAGTTATGAAGGTAGGCAACAAACATCTGTGTCATTAGAAATCACAGATGTTTTCATGTCCTGTCACAGTCATCACAGATTCTTGATCTATTGTTTATGCTCATCGCTACTTCAGAATTACTCTATTAATAGACCTGCTGCCAGATCTTGTTGGTGCATTAATAAAAAAGAAACATATTAGTATATTGCATATTTATTACTTTAATATTTTGATACTTTCATTATGTATAGTCTTGTAGATATTATTTTATGTCTTTAGAACATCATTCTGAGGACAGTTATTCTTTTCCACACTCCAGAGGATTCATTCATCTCTAGACTAGTGAAAGAGCTCCTTTCTAAGGGGGTGACTCTGTATCCCCAGGGACTTGGGAGTCCCTTTAAGAAGGTGGACATAGGCTCCTGGGGAAGAGGAAGCAGCAGGTGTTGTGGGGGACAAGGAGACGCAGGCCCAGAAAGCTTACAGAAGCAGCAGCAGCAGCACACAGTCCTGATGCCGTCACGATTTGCTCTTTAAAGCCCAGCCATGTGGTGTGTGTGTGTCTCCTGTCCACTTTGTTTTGTGCATAATGTAGCTATTTAAAAGCACAAATACCTCTGCATACTGTGTGATAGCCTGAATTATTTAATTATGTGTAATACATATCTTTCCACATAAAAATATATTTCTAGAACTTTTCAATAATAGCATTTAAAAATATAAATCACGGAAGTGACGCACAATTATTATGAAGAACAGAAACACTGAACAGGTGAAGTATCGAGTTGAAGCCTGTCTCCCGAAGGATTGTGTCATGGCCCTGCCATCTGTGCTGGCTCCGTCCTGGAGGATCAGGTGCCAGAAATGAATTGCTGGGTCAGAAAGCAAGCCTGTCCTGTATGGCTTTTGATGTTTTTTGGAAAATTGCTCCTCCAAAGTCACAGCATTTCACATTCCCACCAGTAGCACTGTGAGGTTTTCCTCTTCAAATCCTTGCCAATACTGTGCATTTTCCTTCTTTTTTATCTTTGCCGATTTGATAGGCTACCATATTAATTATTTCTTTGACTCATTGTAAGGTTGGTTTCACTTGGTTTTAGCTCTTGATTTGTTTTCTTCCTCTGTTGAATCACTTCAGTGTTCTCGGCTGTCAGGGTCCTGGAAGGATGCAAACGTGGCTGAGAAGTCTCTACAGGAGAGTAGCTGACCTAGGGGACCAGTTACAGACAGCAGGGCCCAAGGAAGCTGGACTCCCGCAGCGGGATAGAGAGCCCCTCGGCCCTGGGAGGGCAGGTGGGAGGGACCAGCACCTGAGGGCGGGGTCGGGGTGGGGGTGGGGGTGGGGGGTGGGCTCTGTGGTGGGAGAGGGCTGTGGCCTGGGGGTTGGCCAGGAGGAATAATCTCCATCTCTCTCCTGTCTCCCACTGGGGGTTCCTGCTGGCTCCAGGGCACAGAGAAGGACAGAGACCGCATCTGGGAACACATGGGGAAGGTGCAGCATGTCGGCCTTGTCTGTATTTTTTAGGCATCTGCCTTTGGAGGCTCTTGGACCCGCAGTTAGGAAGTCTCCCGTATGGGGAGCCCTGCTGGCTGCCCACCCCAGGGATGGCAGATGGGGAGCCGATGGCCACCATGGCCAGTGGGCCTGCCTCACAGCAGACCATTGCATGCTGAATTGGTGTGGCCATGGGCCCTGGGTTTCTTTTGCATTTTAATTCTGGTGTTGTGTTGTTTATAGCCATACACTGTAAAGAATACAGCTATAGACAAAGCATGGGTCTGTCGTGTTTTACTGCAGGTGGCTGTACCCTGTCAAGTTATTTCTGAGTCAGGCCTAAGTTGAGGTGCCCAGTACAGAGCCTTCAGTCAGTGCAGGAAGAGAAGGGTACTTTCCCCAAACTGGAGCACTTTGTGTAGCAGGGTGGTTGACTTTGAGAAGGAAAGACTAAAAAGAAGCAATTTCAGCCATCCTCCCTTCCCCAGCTCTTCCTCCTCTAGAACATCCCAGAACTGAGTGAGTTGCTCCTGCTGTGTTTAGAGCCGGGTCTTTGGAGGGCAGGTGCTAATGTCTGGGCAGAGCGCGCTGTCCCAAGGAGGCCACCCAGGGCTTCATAGCCAAGCCCCTGGGGGCGTTTGGGGTTGGAGAATTCTTGGCTGTGGGGCTGTCTGGTGCCCTGCAGGATACTTAGCTGTATCCCTGGCTTCTACCCACTAGGTGACAGCAGCCCCTTCCCGCCCCCATTGTGGCGGCGAGAGATGTCTCCAGGCATTGCCAGATGTCCCGGGGGCCCAGTTGTCCACAGCTGAGACAGTGGGGCCAACAGGCAGGTCCCTTCACCGGGGGCCTGTTACAGTTTTTAGTGTTGCCTGATTTCAGAAGTGATCCTGAAGGGCCAGAGACCTCTCAGTGGTAGGTATATTGGTGTAATGTTTTACCCGGTACACTTTCTAAGTTAGTTCAGGAAAATTTGTCTACGGAGACAAGTAATTTCTAGCCCAGATTATTAAAGATGTTGAGGAAAGGGACAGCTTGATCTGTAGGTCAGGCTAGGTGAAAGGGTCTTGTTTGTCTGGAGCACAATGGTGTTGAGCTGTGGTGTTGTGTCCTGCATGTGCCCCGGGTTGCCGTGCAGGGACCTGGTAGTGGGAAGGGCAGTCTGAGCAGGACCAGAGCCTCGCTGGCAGCCGTTCAAAGCGGGTTACCGAGTCTGGTTATGCAGCGCAGGCGTGGAAGGTCGTGGGAGGCAGTTGGCTGCTAGTGCCATGGGTGTCCCCAGTGAATCAATCAGTGGAGGTGACCCAGCACTTCATGTGCTCCTTAGAGAAGTGATTTGTCCTCAGATGGTGGGCGGCTCTCACACAGGAATCCCCAATCCTGTGTCCTCTGGTTGTGGGCAAGGCTGAAAGTAGCTGTTCTGTCCCCGATGCCAGAGGATGCCCTGTGGGGGATACCTCTGGAGTGGTGCTGGGGGATGGGGTGTGGGCAGGCTGGCTTGTGCCCACAGTGCTGCTCTTTCAGGGCTGCCTGGCCACTGATGAGCCCCTGAGGACCTGCTAGGGTGACGTGGGTGTCATGCCTCCTTGTGGCAGTGATGGGTGGGGCCAGCAGCCAGACCCCACAAGTCTGCAGTTGAACTTGGCACAGTCCAGTACTAGAGGTGGCAGACTGTTGCAGAGGGTCTCTGGCCGTGACGCCCGAGTCTTATTCCTCTCGTAGTCCCTAACCTGCCTGAACTGTTTGTTATGAGGAGAGGGTATCCCTGCCCTGTGTGCAGCTTGCGGGAGATCCAGTCCTTTCCACATTCTGTGTGTGTCCGGGGCTGTTTTAGGCACCACAGGTCCAGCAGTGAACAGACAAGGCCCCTGTCCTCAAGATGCTCCCAGCTGACAGCATGCTGGGCGAGGGCCACTCAGGTGTGTTGGCGAAAGGCAGGGAGGGGTCCAGGAGGGGCTGCCCTGGCAGTCAGGGCTGGTGTTGCTGAGCAGGCAACCTTGAAGCCAGCCCTCAAAGGGGCGGGTCCAAGAAGGGGGTGTGATGGGAGGGCCTCTGACAAGTCCCGTTCTCGGGAGCGTACAGTCTGATCTCAGGTGACGGTGGCTTCCCGAGAGATGAACACTGACTGTGCAGCGTCCACTGTGGAAAATGCTCTGTGTCTCAGCATGAACTTTACCCTTTTCCCTCTTCTCATCAGCCAGGGCCAACTCGTTTGTAGGAACAGCCCAGTATGTTTCTCCAGAGCTGCTCACAGAGAAATCGGCCTGTAAAAGGTAACCTGTTTTCATCTGATCCATAATTCTCTTTTCTCTATAAGTAGTTGGTATTTTTTTCAGGTGAAATTAATAGTTAAGAGAGTGCCTTTCATGGCCTTTACATAGCCAAGCCTACTTTGGAAGAAGTTAGCCATTTGTCTTTTAACCAGCATCTTTCCTTTGATAACCTGTGTGCTACTTTGTTACTACTTATACTTCCTGGGGTGGTTGTTGCTTTTAGGCTTCGAGATTTGATCTTGTTCCTTCAGGAACAACTAAACAACTAACTGTTCAGTGGGGAGTACTGTGGCCAACAGGTCTGTATTAGTGACACGAGGCTTCCTGCTGTGTCCCAGAGCCCCGGGACCATTGGTGCCACGGTGCCACCTCCAGCTCAGGCACCCTGGCTGTGGCAGCAGCAGCAGGTCAACTGTTCAGTGTAACGTGCTCTGCAGAGTGCAGGACAGGCCCAGAAGGCAGCGTCTGTGGGAGGGGACAGGACTGGGCCAGTTTCCCAGCAGGAGCCCAGCTATCACTACAGGGGGGAGGCCCAGTGGTGGCGACAGGATTGAGAGCCTTGGTGGAGTCCTCAGTTGTGAAAATGAGAAGTGCAGGGGGTGGGATATTGTGTTCACAAGAGTGGAGGTCCAGAGAGTGGAGAGGGTCAGTGGCAGGGCAGTTGGGCAGTGGAGGTAAAGCAGGTGGGGGTGACGATGGCCAGGAGCTGGGAGAAGTCTGGGGTGCTGTCTTGGGTGGACATGAGGCAGGTAGAAGATGGAGAGGCAGCAGTAGAACCTAGGCTTTCAGAGTTTGGAGATGACAAGTTCTGTGGTTGAAGCTTTTCTTTGAATTCTTCCTGCCCTGAGCCAGACACTCAACCCACTGGGACCATCGCTGGAGCTGACAGAGGCCCACACGGTCAGTGTCGTGCAGTGGCAGGTTGCCAGGGGCCGCCTTCCTAAAGTGACAAGCGACTGCCAGGGCAGCAGAGGAGTGATGGTTCTTGGCACAGCAGTTCTGTGTTTCTGAGCCTGATGGCTTTTTAAAACCTCTTTAGGGGGTGGAGCCACAGGGCACAAACATGATGGTTGGAAGTATATTCAGAAAAATTAAGCTTGGGCATCTTAGCAGTTGCTGGGCTCTTTGGGCTTTTTTTGTTTTTGTTTTGCTTTTTGTTTTCTACTCTTATTGAACCAACAGACTTTGAGCTCTCACTGTGGGCCAGATGCTGTTGTAGGTCAGGGCTTCCCAGCTGGGACAGTTCTGCCCGCCAGGGGACATCTGGCCATGTCTAGACACAGTTTTGGTGTCACAACTTGGCGGGGGTGGGAAGGGAATGGGTGGAGCCAAGGGCGCTGCCCAACATCCTACAGTGTAGAAATGGCCCCCCAGCAAGGATGACGGGTCCCAGATGCCCACAGGGCCCAGGCTGAGAGACCCTCCTCCAGGTGGTGGGTGCACTGGGCCAGATTCTCCAAGTGTGTGTCACTGCTGCCTAAGAACTAGCTTTCCCTCGAGTTGGGGTTTACTTTCAAGAAGAGGAATTCCTTTCGTACTAATGGAGGAAGGTCTCCAGGCTCTACTCAGTGAGAGAAGGAAGATACAGAGTGGCCACCCAGAGTCACTTGTCTGTGCATTTAAACCTCAAGAAGGATATACAAGCCATGGATAACTGGTTATCTGTGGTGGGGGTAAGGGTTAGGGCTGTGAGTGAGACCTCACTGGGTGCCTTTTTATGCTTTTAATTTTTAAAGTCATGTGATACTTATTTAAAAAATAGTTAAGAATTTTTTTCCTGATTCTAAAAATGGTACTTACTCATTATAAAGAATTCTTAGAAAATATGGAGAATAAAAAAAAAAAGTTTCCTGGTGGTCTAGCGGTTAGGATTCGGCACTTTCACTGCTGAGGCCTGGGTTCAGTTCCTGGTGGGGAGCCGAGATCCCACAGTCCGGGTGGCCAAAATAAAACAAACAAACAATAAAAGCCAAAAAAACACTCATAGTCTCCAACCCACTTGTAGTCACAGATAAGTTTTGGTATGTCTTTCTTTCCAGCTACTTTTTTCTGTGTGTTTTAAATGTGTTTACATAATTTATATACAACTGGAATCATACTGAATAACCAGTTTTGAATCCTGCTCCCCGTGATTATATGGTGAACATTTCCCCATATCACTAACATTATTGGCAGAAATCTTTTAACAGCTGTGTGATTTTCCAACATACGAATTCATTGTAGTTCATTGAGCTTTTCCTTTACTGTTAAAGACGTTGAAGTAGTTTTCATATATTGGGCACAGCCTGGTGTGCCTCTACGTGCGGCATGTCCTGCGCTGGGGAAGAAGGGCCCTCCTGCCTGTTCAGCTGGAGAGTCTCCCAGGGATCCCCCACGTTCCTCTTTGAATTTCAAGAAGTAGAGTGACTTGGTTTAACTGAGCATTTAAAAAATCATCGGTGCATACTGCTTTCCAGAAATGTTACACTGGCTTCCCCCTTTAGTTTTCATTGTATTAAAAAACATTTTAAATGGCAAGATACCTGTGGAAAGTTAGCCCAGAAGCCGTTCTGCTGGCAGTCCCACTCCCTGGAGATGACCTGTGAAAGCAGCAGAGGCAGCCCCACCCCACAGCTCTGCCCCTCCTCTCTGGCCACTGCCACATGGAAAGGCCGATACTTTTCCGTTGGCGTTTTTCTCTTGTAGCTCCCCATTTTAACTACACTAAACAGCAGAGAAAACCAAGTGTAAGAACTAGTTACTGAGTAGAATGTACGTTCATTTTTAACATGCCCTTCACTCCATCTGTGTGTTGTGACTCAGATTTCTGATCTGTGGCATTTTTCACCCACATCAAATGCTTCATCTACCCCGGGCCAACGGTGCTGTGATATGGGTCTGAGGACAGAGCCTTCACCCAAGGCCCCCAGCACTGTAATTGGCCTGTTGTCTCCACCCACGACCTACGATTTCATCTTCCAGAATGCCAAGCTGTGGCCTCTTGCAGAAACTGACTGTATCCAGCAATGCATGAACCCTCCGTACATTTAGGGCTTGTGGGGAGGTAGTTGGCCATGCAGGGCAAGTTGTGTCTTGATGCTTTCATAGGGCTGAGCTGGGAATAGAATGCAAGATTTACAGAGGAAATAAAATATGCAAAGTAGTTCTCAGCCATGAACTCTGAGATGCACTGAGGGGAGAGAAAAAACAGGAGCAGGAGGGAAGGAGGGTGGTGAGCAGAGCAGCCCCTCCAGGGTCCCTGCCAGCTGGTTCTGGAAAAGACTTAGGGAAATTCAGAACCGTAGTGTGTTTCCTTTAAAATGTATAATTAAGGGCTTCCCTGGTGGCGCAGTGGTTAAGAATCCGCCTGCCAATCAATGCAGGGGACACGGGTTTGAGCTCTGATCTGGGAAGATCCCTCATGCTGCGGAGCAACTAAGCCCACGCGCCACAACTACTGAGCCAGTGCTCTAGAGCTGCGAGCCACAACTACTGAACCCGTGTGCCACAACTACTGAGCCCATGTGCCACAACTACTGAAGCCCGCGCTCCTAGAGCCTGTGCTCCGCAACAAGAGAAGCCACTGCAACGAGAAGCCCACGCACCACAATGAAGAGTAGCCCCCACTCACCGCAACTAGAGAAAGCCCATGCACAGCAACGAAGACCCAATGCAGCCAAAAATAAATAAAAATAAAAATTTTTTAAATGTATAATTAAAATGTTCATAAAGGAGGGGCAGGGCTTTGCACAGTGAGTCCAAGAAGGGAAAGAGAAAGCTTGCTTTGTGCGCATCCTGTGGACTGTGATTTGGCTCCTTGGCATACATGAGCTCGCGTCTGTGGCCTGGGGGTAAACAGTGAGCTGTGAGAGAATCTGAGACTCAGCTGTACCAACCTGCCAGTGCCCCTGCCCCTGCCCCTGGCACTGGAAGAAGGGGCTTTTTGGCCAGTATTTGCTGTAGTCAGGAGTGACCGCTGCTCCCTGGCCAGGACCAGACCGGGCCTGTGAGGTCGTTGGTTGCCCCTGAGCGAGGCGCCCAGCCTGGCCCAGTAGTGCCTGCTGTGTGTGTGGGGGATCCTCTGGTCCTGGATACGCAGAGAGGCCCCCTCAAGGAGATCCCAGAGCAGGTTTTCACCCTCACACTGACCTGGTTTTAAAGGTGAGAAATAGATTAGAGGCTGAAATGGGTGGTGTGAACAGACAGGATGGAAATGAACCATGCTCGCCACTGAAATGTTACAAATGTCATTCTTCTTTGTTTTTCCCCTCCCTTAAAGTTCAGACCTTTGGGCTCTTGGATGCATAATATACCAGCTTGTGGCAGGACTGCCACCGTTCCGAGCTGGGTAAGAGACCCACACCCCACACCCCACTCCTAGCCCTTCTCAGCAGCCTGACAGAGAAGTGGGAGGGGGCAGTCCCAGGGTTAGGGCAGAGTGGGGGGAAGTTTTATGACGGCTCTTTAGTGAACATGGTGGCTCTCTGGGGAGAGAGGGAGATGGCTGTCCCAGGAAAGTACAGCTCTGTACTGGGGAGGTTTGTGTGACCCTGCCCAGAATGATGGCTTTTCTTATTTTACAGAAATGAATATCTTATATTTCAGAAGATCATTAAGTTGGAATATGACTTTCCTGAAAAATTCTTTCCTAAGGCAAGAGATCTTGTGGAAAAACTTCTGGTAAATATTTCAAATTTTCTTCTGGTAGGATGATCCAGTAGCCACACCCTGAGTCCCTCTGAACTTGTGGTCAGAGGGCCTTTCCTTGGAGGCACCTATGTTTAATAAAAGGGCATTTTAGGGTTGATAGTGATTGTAGGTAGATGCATATCTTCAGTCTCATCCTGTCAGGCCTTTTCAGTTTCCAAGTGCCTGATTCTTGAGCTTAATAAGATAGGAAATTACTGTATCACTTTGCATTTGCTCATCAACACACACACCATTTTAAGTTACCAGACGCTGCAGCAGCTCGATGTGCTGCAGTGGCAGGTGGTTGTAAATTCTACTTAGCGACATCTGTATCAACTTTAGAGTCAGCTACGTGAAGGTGCTAAAGATCAACCCAAGCTATATAGCAAAGGTAAACAGATTTACCCAGGAAGGGAGTGTCTGTTTATGTTCTAGAAACTATAGTGTCCCTTCCCCTGGTGTGTTTTGGCTCCAGACCTTCCATTCACTTGATTTGGGGGAGCAGGGTCAGTCAGCCTCTTCCCACCTGTCCCTTGTGTGTCTGTCCCCTCAGTGGGGGAGTGCGTTGGATCCTCTGTGGGTCTGGGGGGGGCAGCCGAATTCTGGAGGAGCTGGCTGTGGGGCCCTTTGAGACCACGTGCAGGCGGGGGACCCAAGGCACTTTACTCCCCGTCTGTGATAGCTTCCTGTTCATGTAAACTCTTCATTCTCTTATTAAAGCCAGTGAGTTCCTCTTTTTCTTGTTTTAGGATTTTAAGAGAATACTTGCTGCTATTCATTTAACTTTTGATGTAGTGATTCATTTTCACCTGTGGGGGGAGGAGCAGAGACTCCGGAGAAGTGAAAGCTGCGCGTGGCCACCCCCCTACCCCCCATGGTGACTCAGTTGTCCCCAGCACACTGTGCCCTTCCTATTTCCAGGAGATCCCAAGAATTGAAAAGAACTACTACTCAGAAGTAATTTTTTTTGTCAGAATTACTTTTTAACCCCAATGCTGACTTGACTTCTATTTAAGGTTTTAGATGCCACAAAGCGATTAGGCTGTGAAGAAATGGAAGGGTACGGCCCTCTGAAAGCTCATCCGTTCTTTGAGTCCATCACGTGGGAGAACCTGCATCACCAGACGCCTCCGAAGCTCACAGCTTACTTACCGGCCATGTCAGAAGATGATGAGGACTGCTACGGCAATGTAAGCCAGTGCGCCAGGGCCGAGATGGGTCCTGCTGGCCCTGCCTGGGAAGTGGCTCCTCTGGGCGGGGCCAGGGACCCCAGGTGGTGGGATGAGTGGCTAAAGGGGGAGCCAGTGTAGATCCGTGGAGGGGGAGGGGCAGTGAACACTCTGTGGCCCGAGTCTGAGTCCCACTGAGACTGGGGCCGAAGAGGCTTACGTCTGCCCCGAGTGCAGATCACCAGGTGCGTGCATCCCTTTCTCATTTCCTCTAGTTAATTTTTGCCCAAAGGGGTCGAACCAGAGCCTGGGTGCTGATTCTCCTGGTGGGCTTCTGTTTTCCGGTTTTGGCTGATGTCCTTATAATTTTGTATCTGAAGACATTCTGGAATGCTTCTGGTATTTCCCAGAGAATCCCAGGGTGCTGCTGCTGCTTTGAACTTTGGGGGGATGTAGTATTGAGGATGGACACTGGTCACTATCGGCTCTTAGTGCCTGGTACAAGCGGGACAGTGGCACAGGCTCGAGGGATGAGGCACCCTGGGGTCCGAGGGAAGCTCAGACATAGGGTCTTCAGTATACTTTGTCCTTTAAACTTTCCTTATGGACGGTGTGAAACATGCAGAAATGGGCTGAGGAGGATGGTGAGCTGCAGTGTGTCTGTCACCACCTTCAGGTCACCCTCCACCAGGACCCCCATATTTACATGTAATGTCAGGTGTTTTGTTTATCAGTCATAGTCCATATTTCTGGTTTGATTTCTGTCATTGTGGCTTATTGCAACCAGTTATCTCATATAGAGTTCCGCCTCAGTTGACTGAGGAATTCTAGAGTTCACATAAAAGTCATCCAAGGCTAAGTTAAAATTACAACTGGCATCACCTCTTGGAGATCAAGAGCCCCCTATGTCTCCTACCTACTGTTTTAAGCAACACATCCCTCCCTTTTTTGCCCTAAAATATCCTTTATGCCCAGACTTGAATTGAGCCAGATGTGGAGTGCCATCTGTGCTCCCCACTGACTTGCTTCCCTACCTCAGTGGTCACGGCTGTCCACAGCCTCTGCGTGTGCAGACTGCAAAGGGCTCCCTCCCTTGGCCCTAGTTGCCGACCAGGCCCTTGGGCCCTGATATTGTTCTGGGGTCATGGCCGGCAGGCACAGGCGGGGTCCCCAGGGCCTTTGGCAGGGGTGTGCCAGGGGAGCAGCATGCTCTGCTGGCCAGGCTCTGAGGGAGCCACTGGGGCCCCGGTTGTCTCAGGTCTCGGTGCCCAGGGAGCCTGGCTTCATGGGTGTGTGCGTACTCTTGAGTGTCTGTTGCAGGCCCTCTGTCTGCTGTTCCATCATGTTTGCCATGTTGAGAGCTCTGGCTTCTTGGTACTCAAGTGTCGCCATCTTAATCCTGATCCTCCAGGGCAGCACGGGGCTCAAAGAGGCCAGCAGGCCACAGGTCCCGGGCCTCCCCTTCCTGTAGGTTAATACTGAGGATAAGCTCCTCTCTGGGGCAAACAGCTTCTGACATTGCCATCAGAAGGGGGACGCAGGGCAGGCTGGATCCAGCCTGAGGCTGGTGGTCAGCTGTGTAGTAGAGGAGAAAGCTGGGCTGCGTGTCGGTGACTCGTCTCCCATGGCCTTTGGGGTGAGGCCTGCTGGGTGTACGATGGGTCAGAGTGTGTCTGGATCTTTGGACTGGAGGGAAGTCCAGGCACTGTTCTCACTTTTCCCTCTTCTCTGTGCAGTACGACAATCTCCTGAGCCAGTTCGGCTGCATGCAGGTGTCGTCGTCCTCCTCCTCCCACTCCCTGTCCGCCGCGGACGCGGGGCTGCCCCAGAGGGTGGGAAGCAACATCGAGCAGTATATCCACGACCTGGACACTAATTCTTTTGAACTGGACTTACAGTTTTCTGAAGATGAGAAGAGGTTGTTATTGGAGAAGCAGGCCAGCGGAAACCCTTGGTAAGAACGTACAGCTGTAAGCAGCGCCCCATTTAGAAACACAGGGTGGAACGCGCGGTGATGAACGCCAGCCGTGGTAACTGACAGAGCTTGGGCGTCCTGCCTTCGTCACCACTGCTGTAAAGGCTCTGCTCCCTTCCGCCTCACACAGCTGCCTTTCTGTAGATAAGGACCCTCAAAGTGTCCAACTGGAAGTGGGTGTTTGGAGGGCTGGCTGGGGGGTGAGTGGGTTTGGGACCCTCCGGGCTCTGGCCTTTGGGACTTGGTGGGCCAGGCATGCCAGCAACCGTTTTGGGACCTGGATTCACCATGATTTAAATAACCGCTGCCCAACAGCCTTTCCTGCCCTGGAGCGTTCAGATGCTCTAGAAATGGACCCATGTGATTGGCGTTTGTGTTCTTATCGAGGCAAACATCTTCCATGTTTATTGGCCATTTGTATTTATTTTTTGAGGTTCATTTGTATCCTTTGACTCTTTTTTTCTTGTATGTTTTGCATCTTTCTAAAATTGACTTTTCAGAGCCATAGATATGAAGACTATTTCTCCGTTTATTTTGCAAACATTTTTTTTTTTCAGTTTCTCTTCATTCTATTTGTGCATTTTTTGGTGGGGAGAGTTGCAGATTCTTACAAAGTTGAACCTGTTTGTGTGTTTATTTTCTGCTTTCCATCTTGGTCCTGTTGAGAAGAGCTTCTCTACCTAGACATTTTCTTCAAGCATTTTTATGGTTTCACCTTTTGCACAGGCAGAGAGGAGCCTGGGTGGGGGTGGGGAAGGAGGCTTAGAGGAAGAGAGACCACCTGGACATGGGCGCTGTTGCGTGGAGGAATGGGAGTGGGGGACGCAGAGGAAAAGTGGCAGGTGGATGAGGCTAGGATTTTGTACAATTAGAAGTGATTGTCTCTAGGGACTTACCTGATGGTCCCGTGGTTAAGACTTCGCCTTTCAATGCAGGGCGTGTGGGTTCGATCCCTGGTCAGGGAGCTAAGATCCCACATGCCTCGTGGCCAAAAAACGAAAACATAAAATAGAAGCAATACTGTAACACATTCAATAAAGACTTTAAAAATGGTCCACATCAAAAAAAAAAAAAAAAAAAAAGATCATCTCTTGAAAAGTGAGTGTATCTCTTGGCCAGCTGAAACAATCTCCAGTTCTTGGGGGCTTACGTTTCCTGCAGTGGTGTTCCGAGGAGCCCTAATGTGTACTGAGCAGGAGGGAAGGGCTCCTTCTGGGCGCCCTGCTCTGAGCAGGTCCATGCACCAGGTTGTGATCCCTGAGAAGGGCCTGCTGTGTCCTCCCCACAGGCTTGGCCGGGTGCAGAGCACGGCCGAGAAGCACTGTTGCCGGCATGGGGGTGGCTACTCAGAAGGCCCATGTGCCTCGCCCGGGGTGTTTTCAGAGGCCCTGGGCAGCCCGGGCCCTTCAGCCTAAGTTCCGGGCAGGGCAGAGCAACTGGTGGCCGGTCAGGCCCTGCAACCTCTCACCCACTCTTTCTTTTTTTTCTGCGCTCTCTTCCCTTTCCTCCCAATTCAATCCCATTTGGAAGCTGGCTGTGGAAAGCTTAAGGCATTTCTCATTTGGTCAGTGGAGATCCCTCAGGCACATTCTTTAGAACGGTGATTCTCAATGTCTGGCCCATGGACCATAATAATCATTCTGTAATAATACTAAGATGGTGTCTGGTTTTCTACTTTTATTTTCTATAAATGTACAGTGGAGTTTTTCAGAAGCTACACACTGTAGGATGACATTGCTTTGACAGCTAATGGAATTTGTGTTTTCTGTCTTTTGAATCTTCTAAAGAAGTAGGTTTATGGTATAAATATGTGCACTTTTAGACATTAATAAGTTCTCAGTATTTCTGCTGGGCTCTTACTAGCTATTTTCAGCTATACCTCCTATAATTATTGTAACTTCCTATCATCGAGTAATTTACTGCTTTGCAATCCTGAAATTTTTCCTGTGTCCACATGGAAACACAGTGAAGAAGTAAGTATACTTTGAGTTGTTTGGCAATATTATTTTAAAATTTCTCAAAAACTTTAATAATTTCTATCTGAAACTTATTTTAGATTTTAATGATATATTCTAAAACAAAAGAACATTTATATGTTTTTCATATTTGAGTATAAATCATTGACTTAAAAAGGGAGAAGACTTGCTTTCCCACCCACAGTAGCATCACCTCAGTCTAAAGATGCAAAAAGAAGACACTGGGTTCTCTGACTCATGGAAGGAAGGAATCCACTCCAGAGAAACTAGGCAAAACTGTAAATATGAAACAGAAATAGGACAAAAGGCTGTCTTTCCCTGGCTTTATAGATGTGAATACCTTGTTGTGTTGTGTCTATGAACAGAATGTCTTTGCATATTATTTTGGTGCCAGTTAAGTTGCAGCATCATTTAGAGACCAGTCATTCAGAATTTTAAAATACAGGAATTGAATATTGTAAGTGTACCCGTGATGAGCTCTTTCAGAGCCAAACATCAGAAAGCCTCTGCAGCGCCTTACCCGAGGAGTTAAGTGGGGCGGCGGGAGGAGTCACACAAGCGCTGGGAGGCTGAAGAGCCTCGGGCCATTGACCCTGCTGAGTGAATGCTGTTGATGCAGATGAGAGCCACTGAGAGGAATCCCGGCCACAACGGTGGTCCACGATACGATACAGCGACTCTCTGGATTAAAGATGTGGCTGCGGAGGACACAGGGAGTGAGTTGGTATCTCTACCTCCAAATTGTTTTTTTGCCTTCCAAGTGGATGAATCTACACATGGGACTAGACTCACTGCTTTACTTGTATTTGTCCGGTGTTCACCCCAACTTACCATCAAAGAAAGATGGTTCTTTTACCTAAGTGCTTGGCAGAAAGCACACGTTGTGCTGAGACAGTCCGTGTTGAGCACCTCTTTTGAATCTCACAATTTGTTCTGGAACAAACATGTTGACATGTACAGTGATGGTGCGGGAGCAACGGTGGGTAAAACTGTCAGTGCCAGGTCATGAATCCCGGCCATGGCACCAGGAGGTGCGAAAAGATCCGGCTCTTCACAGCCACACGATCACAGGGGCAGAGGAAAAGACAACAAGCCAGCCTCCCTTAGGAGTGGTCATTGAAGATGATTGATTTAATTAATGTGCTGTAGAACGAAAAGGGAAGTACGCATAAAGCACTTCTGCTGCACCTACAGGGTGACGGCTACCTCAAGAAAAGCGCTGTGTGGTGGTTTGTGCTGGGAGCTGAAGGAGCTGCTCTTTTCGTGGAAGACCATTTTCACTGGAAGGTTTGACTGACAAACTGGTTGTTCAGACTTGGCTATTTGACCAGCATTTTTCTGGAAAATGACTGGAATGAGCCTGTCACTTCAAGGAAAACAACTGCTGGTGTTTGTTACCAATGATCAAATCAAAACCTTCAAGTGAAAATTAGAATTGTGCGAAACTTTATTCATCACTGTGAGCTTAACATCTTCCCAATATTTAAAGACTTTTTTGGGGAGAAAGGTAGCAATATTTATGAATTGATTTGTTGATATCGTAGAATGAAATTTGTCAACATTTGGAAGATCTCCATAACTCAGCGAACCACTATTTCCAGATGACCAATGTTTGGTGCTGTAAAATCATATAAGGGCAGAAGATCTATTCAAAGTGCAAGGTAGGTTGGTGGATTCTAATGTCAAAAGTATGAAAAATTCATTCTTGGGGATTCAGATTCCACATGGCAGCTAACGTTTAAGAAACTACACTTCTGGAGTTTTGGTGTAGTATCAAAGAAGAATGCCCACAAATATCTGAAAAGGCTATTAAAATACTCTTATGATTTCTTCATGTACTTCAGCCTGGACAGCATATCACAGTAGAGTGAAGGCAGAGGCAGATGTGAAAATCCAGCTCTCTTCTGTGAAGCCAGATGTTAAAGAGATTTGCAAAGACAGCAGTGTCATGTTTCTCATTAATTACCTTCATTTTCGAAAGAAATTATTTTTAAAAAATCATTTATGTTAATGTGGAATGGATTTATTTTGCTTTTTAATGAATTAAATATTTGAACATGTCTGTTTTAATTTCTTATACATAAGTGTCGATGCATCTAACCCAAATGAAGGAGAGCTCTTTGGGGTCTTCCATAAAGTTAGAGTATAAAGGGGTCCTGAGACCTGAAGGGTTGAGAGATGGCATTTTAGAGCAAACTGGCCGTGCTCATGTGGTCCTCCCTTACCTGCCTAGAAGCCCAGCGTGGATAGCCTGCCCGAGGTGGTTGTAGAGCCCGTCGGGCCCTGGCAGACTCACTCGGCTCTCCTGAAATGGCCCAAAGTTGCTGGTGGCCTCAGGTTTATATCCTTGAGGTTGGTCTTCTCAGGGTTTGGGTGGGATGGGAGAGGGTGAGGAGGAGAGAACTGGCTTTGGAATCAAAAAAAGTGGGGGGTTTTACACTGTTACCCCTTGTGAAATGATGGTGGGAAAGTTGTGAGACTCTCAGCCCCCACGTTGACATCTGTACAGAGGCAATGACAACTGTCGCCTGAATGATGGGAGCCAGAGGCTGTGTGAGAAAGCGAGGCTGTGTTAAAGCCCTGTCTACACACTAACTACATGCTAACTACATACTACCTACATGCTGAGAATCAGGCGTGTGTCTGACTTAGGTCTGGTTTCGGCGCTTAATCTGCAGACGGCATCTACCACCTGCCAGAGAGAAGAAGGTGCCAGTGCGGGGTGGGGGCCTGGGGGAGCTTTCTTCAGGAGGGTGGGAATTGACTTTCTGAAGTAAAAGATCAAAATGATTGCTTTAAGTCCTTAAGCTTTTCAAAGTAGATCAATAACCGGTAGCCTGTTGTAAGCTGCTTGGTTAGTTAACTAAATGAATGGACCGGGGTGTTTACGCTAACAGTGGAGCCTTGGGCTGCTCCGACTACCCACTCTGCGTCCTGCTTCCTGGGCTCGTTTCACCACAGCCACGGGGTGCAGTCGGAGCCCTGCTTTGGCCTCTCCCGCTCTGGGCCACCCGTGGTTCTCCTGTCTCTTGGGAGAAGCTGGGAGAGTGTGGTGCAGGCTTCGGCCTTGTGTCAGGAGATAGCTGGGCCCCTCCCTCTGCAGGGCTGGGAAGGGGCTCGCCTGCTTCCCAGGCTTCAGGTTCACTCATGTGACTAGTACTGCTGTGAACATTTGTGCTCCTTTTTGTTTTTCTTTTCCTCCTTAGAATAAATTCCTGGGAGCCGGATTACTGCAGTATTCAGCGAGTCCTCCTCATTTCAGGGCCGGTGGTGGTGGTGCTGGTGAGAATGCTACTCCACAGCCCCCGCCTGCGTTCACCTCACCCCAGTGCACCCCAGTAGAACGCCTGAAAAGTGGGGCTCAATTTCCTTTCTTTGTTTAGAGCCATTGAGAATTTGTGGTCACTTAATTCCCTTTTGGGAATTTCCAGTTTGTGTCCTTTCTCAGTTTTCTTTCAAGGTTTTAAGCCTTTTATGTTGCTTTATGTATGCTCTCTAGAGTACAAATGTTTACTCTTTATAGGTAACATTTGCTGAAAATCTTCTCCAGCCTTTTCTCATGTGAATTTTGGTTATTTTTGTAGTTAGAGATTCCGTTTGTTCCCATGTAGTCATGTCTGTTACTCTGTATTTGGTGACTTGTTTTTTCAGCGTAGGTGACTGGCCCCTTCTCTTTTTCGTTCTCTTGTTTAATATACTGTTTTAAACCGTCCTTCATGTTAACCCAGCTGAGGCTGCAAAGGCTCCCTGAGGCTTCTTCTGTCCTTGCCTGTCAGGCTGCCCTGGCGATCCAGCCCCAGCAGCCCAGCTAACTGGAGGCCTTGGTGGTGTGGTCCTTAACTGGCCTGGGATTAGACGGCACTCGCCTGGCCCGCCCCGCCCGCCCCGCCGATAATTTAATTAAAGTCTTCCGCTTATTATCAATTTGTGGTTCTTTACTACGCAAACATTCTGACATAGTAGGGCCTGCTGGTTAAGGGGCTTTCCCTTTGGCCCTGTATTTCTTGTGCTGCAGTGACCCTCATTACATCTCCTTCTCATAAAATCTCCTTGATTTTTTTCTTTGTTTCAAGTCTTGTTTTTGTTTGTTTGGTTTTTAAATACGTCTGAGAGGAAGCATCGCACTTTTCCTCAAAAAGGTCATAACACTTTTTTTGTTGTTATTGACATTTTTCTTAGTTGTTTTCAAAATCCATATGATGCTGTGTCAGTTTACCTGGGCCTGGGTCCTCCGTGATGGGGCCTTGGTGGAGAAGCCCAGTGGGCTCTGGGGAGTGGGCCTTGGTCTGGTGGGTTAGGCTGGGCAGACCTGGGGGCCAGTTAAGCTCGGTGGGAGGACGTCCCAAGAGGAGCCAGGGGAAGCAGGTGGATGTGCTCAGATACTCACATGGTAAAATTGTCACTGTTTGAGGAGACAATTGTCATATGCCTTTTACTGTTTCTACAGTAGAACCTTAGGAATTTCAGTAAAATCAGACAGAACGTAAAGCAGTAACTGTTAGCTTTAACCAAAAGAGAGAACCTGCAGAAATTAAACTCCTACGAATCAAAGTGGACTATACTTGGTAACAACATATATTAAGTCAAAACCTGTATTTGAAGCTTTTCCTTCTAAATTCCTGCCGTCTTTGTATACAAGTGCTTTATTACTATGGTAGAAATAAATACCAGATAAGATGTTTTCTTTATTTTTGATGTGGACCATTTTTAAAGTCTTTTATTGAATTTGTTACAGTATTGCTTCTGTTTTATGTTTTGGTGTTTTGGCCTTGAGGTATGTGGGATCTTAGCTCCCCCACCGGGGGTCGAACCCGCACCCCCTGCATTGGAAGGTGAAGTCTTAACCAGTGAACCTCCAGGGAAGTCCCCAGATAAGATGTTCTTAAACCAAGTTTCCCACTTGGCTCTTTTAGGGATTTGTGATTCTAAACAGTGCAGTGGTTTCTGAGTGCTGAGTTGGGGTCCCAGCTTGAGGAGGTGACTTGAGAACAACAGTCTGCATCCTGAGCTTTCCTCGCAGTGGCCTCCCCGCTCTGGTGGGGTTCTGCGTCTCACCCCAGCCTTGCTTAAAGTAATGAAGACTTGTGTTCCCACCACCTCCCCTCTGCCTTTCCCCTGCTGTGCAAACACTGCTGAGGAGAGGTGAGGGTAGGTGATATTTCTAGGATCTGTGGACCCTGGTCCACATACAGATTGCAAATTCTGTAAAGCAGTAGGGCTTGCATGCTAAGGTACATTTGGGTTTTCTCACGTTACTGAAGCAAAGTTCACAATGCCATCGGGGAGTTTGTTTTGAAGGGAGGAGTTTGGAGAATTTCTGTCTCTGACTCTGATATGGGTGTCTCATTCATGTTTTCTTCTTTTTATAGGCACCAGTTTGTAGAAAATAATTTAATACTAAAAATGGGTCCAGTAGACAAGCGCAAGGTAAGTTAGATTACTATGGCTCCTTGCTGTGCGTGTGTATCTTCCTCCCAGTTCTCACTCAGGATCAGGCCTTGCTCCTCGGGCTCCTGTATAACTCATTGCCCATAGCACCTTTGTCTTGGTTCCCTTTAAGAGATTATCTCTAGATTTCATAGCTGAGGAAGATTTCAGCCATTCGGGGGAGGCACTTGAAAGCACGCAGAGGCCGTGGCAGACAGAAATGCAGATTCTCGTTTCTGACTGGGGAGCCAGGGTTCCGATTTGTGCCTGAGGCTGGGTTCACTGAGGTCAAGGTTTCTGTCTGGTTGAAGAGGTTCTGTTTGAATCCCAGCAAGTCATTTATTACTTCATTAGAATTGTTTTTGAAAATCTTATGTATTATGTCTTATGGATTAATTAAATGGATTAACATGTCCAAAATATCAGACTCCACAAATGTTCTCTCTCTGCTGCTGTGGGCCCTTCTCAGTTAGGGCTCCCAGCCTGCAATGCTGGCTGCACTCAGCCTCCCATACCCTGGGGCATCTCTGCCATGAGAACCTCTGTGAAGGTGGCTTGTGGTGGGACCGCCAGCAGACAGGACACTGTGCCTCGGCACGGAGCAGAGGGCAGGAGAAGCGGCAGGGTCCTGACTGCCAAGGGCAGGCCCCTCTTGGCCGACTCAGCAACAGGGCCGTGTGCCGGTGTGCTGGCCTCGGGTGCGCTGCCTGTGTGACCGCTCCCCCACATGACGCCCGGCACAGGGCCGTCGGGATCCAGCTCACAGAGGGAGACAGGCCGGGCAGTGAGTGCTGCCCACTTCTCTCTGACCTGAGGGGCTGGGTCCAGGTGAGGAGGAGGTGTGCACGCCCCTCTGTCCCAGGCGAGTGGGCAGGTGGCTGGCAGTGGTCCCTGTGCCTGGAGCTACTCTGACAGTCCAACCTCCAAGGCAGCAGTAAGTGCTGTCAGCATCCACTTCTGAGCCTTAACTAGCAGTGTCTTCTTTCTTTCTTTTTCTTCTTAATTTGCATCAGGGTTTATTTGCACGGCGACGACAGTTACTGCTCACAGAAGGGCCACACTTATATTATGTGGATCCTGTCAACAAAGTCTTGAAAGGTGAAATTCCATGGTCACAAGAACTCCGGCCAGAGGCTAAGAATTTTAAAACCTTCTTTGTCCACACGGTGAGTTTGTCCCCGCGGGTTCTCCCTTGCAGGGCACTTAAGAGGCCTTTGGGAATTTGTGCCTCCATTCAGAGCATCCAAATGCTGTGGCCCAAGGAGGCATCTGGAGTCGGGGGGGCAGTGGTCTCCCCCTTTCCCACCTTCCAGGGACCCCAATGTTCATGGCTCAGTTCACAGTTGGGCTGGGAGATACCTGTGCTTGTTTTCAGTTTGGGGGTGACCTCAGGGAGCTGTAGGTCATCACCTGTATGTTTAATTTCTGCACATATGTGGAAGGAAAAAATTCACATGTTCATGTGCTTCCAGAAGGGACTTGCGGTGGCTGCAGTGGACGGCGATTTCTTTTTACAGTTGCTCGCTGATGGGTGGAGGTGCTGGTCTTAGTGGGACTCCCTGGAGAATGTTAAACGTTTCTGTCTCTGCAGCCGAATAGGACGTATTACCTGATGGACCCGAGCGGGAATGCTCACAAATGGTGCAAAAAGATCCAGGAGGTGTGGAGGCACAGATACCAGAGCCACCCGGACGCCGCCGTGCAGTGACGCCCGCGGCCCTGCACCCGCTGCAGGACGTGTGCCCAGCACGGCTCACCACCACCTGGACACTTCCAGACCACCTGCCAGCCATCTCAAGGGGGACGCAGACGGCGGAACCTTGCAGCTTTTTTATTTAAAAGAAAAGAAAAATACCCAACCACACAAAGAACAAAACCAATAACGAAAAGGAATTCAGGGTCGCTTTGCTTGCTCTCTGTGCCATGTGGAGCTTCTCGCACTCTGCTCGCCATGGGAACCAGCATCGTGCACATCCGCCTGGTTCCTGCCCGGACTTGTAGACAGACTCGCGGCACCAGCTCTCTACCATGTGCCCTGTCACCTGCCGGTCCTGCTGTGGCCAAGGGGACCACCCAGGCATGTCTCTGGGCTCTTTCTGCCCCCGGATCATCATGGAACTAACTTTTCACCAGGGAGCCGGGCATAGCTCTCTTGGGGTGGCCCCTGAGCTCTGTGGGGCAGGCGGGTTCTTGGCTTTTGTCTGTGTGCTCCTTTCTTCGCGTCCCTAGTGTATGGCCTGGTCTCCACGGCCCGTGCTTGCCTCCTCAAGTAGCCCTGGCTGTGAGATTTCTGCGGTCCTTGCTGTCTGTGAGTTGTGTTGGCCGGGCAGGCTTCGGGCACTGAGAAGTAGAACAGGTCTTCCCGGTGAAACATGGAGTCGCTGCTGTGTTAGAAGGTGCCAGCCAAGCATTCTGATGTGTCATCCCTCGGAGCAGCGTTGCCCTCTGAGGCGGGGAACTGAGTACCTGCCCGGGAGGAACACCAGGTGCACCAGGAGATGGGGCTCAGTGGCCTCCCCTCCCCGTGTGAGGCCAGGGCAGTGCAACAGATGGGCCTGGAGGCCTCCCTGTGGAGGAGTGAGAGCTGGTGGCCCCTCTTGAGAGTTTTGTTTGAAAGGTGGAGGGTTAAGTCAGGGCTGAGAGGTGCCTGGAGTTGGCACACTGGATGGTCCTCCATCACACCCAGGCCTCATGGAGGAGGGCAGGCTCCCAGCTGCCACATGCACACTTTTCCTGCTAAAGTTGAACATTCTCATAGTCTAACTCAGAGTGTTTTTACATATGCACAATGAAAATCAAAAAGCCTTCTCATGTTGCCCGGTCATCTGGTCCCCATCAAGTGGACTTTGCCTGGAAAAAAGTGTCACTCACCTTGCATGAGGGGCAGGAACACCACACTTGAACCGAAGCCCCAGCCTGCTCTCCTCCAGTTTCAGGCTTATTTCCTTTAGCTCTTTA
The DNA here is from genome assembly GCF_003676395.1 of Aethalodelphis obliquidens. NCBI lineage: Eukaryota > Metazoa > Chordata > Mammalia > Artiodactyla > Delphinidae > Aethalodelphis > Aethalodelphis obliquidens. The sequence goes on along the minus strand of NW_020837962.1, from coordinate 11,363,351 downwards.
GAGGCTGCGCACTGCTGTGCACTTAGGATGGTCCAGGGCTTACCGGTCCGTTGATTGTCTTTGCTGCTGCCCCCTGAACAGAGAACGCCTGTCAGCCAGGCAGGGCTCAGCCATTCCTCTCCCTGCCCAGGGTGTCCCTGGGGGGCAGTCCTCAGTCCCAGGTGGGAGAGGAGCAGACACTGGGGCCCGCAGGCTGCCGCTCACAGACATGAATGGCTCTGTCCCCAGGGGAGGGATGACTTTGCCATTTCCTTTAGACTTTCACAAAGGTACCAACAGAACCTCCCACAGAAAAGGTCCCCTGACTACTTCCCTACCCCCATCTCCTATCTCGAACGAACCATCCATCACCCTGTGTGACCACTGGTCCACATGTAGAGGCAAGATGTCTTAAACTGTTTTTTTAGTGATATAATAGTAGTGGCTCTTAAACTAGGAGAAAGGTTCGGATGTGGAGAATCCCACGGTGCTTGGACAGGGAGAGGGGTTGGATGGGAGCAGAGGTGGGAGCCAGGTTTGCCAGGGGTTTCTGCTTGGGGGGGGTGTGTGTGTGTCGAGGATACCAAGGTGTAGGGGATGCCTGCCCTGGGGGCGTCTGAGGGTGCCCTGGGCGTGTGGTCGTAGACTGAGCCCCCTTTCCTCCTCGTTTTGGAAAAGTCTTGCCTGTGTTCACGTGCTTTCCAGAAAGTGAGTCTTTCTTGACCCTTTCTTTCAGGACTTTGATTTCACGCGCACTCCCGTGTTTATATTTACCCTTGTCAGAGCGTCCTCATCTGTGTGTGTGCAGTTAGGAGGGTGAGGAGCCCGCTTCTGCACAGCGTCTTTCCTGGGTGTCTGGTTGCAGGGAAATAAGCAGAGCTGATATTTGGCTTTTAAAAGAGCACTCGGCTGGGCTGCTCGGGGAGAGACAAATCTTCTGTTGCATTCTTCCCTCTGGATAGCGCCACTACCTCCTGGGCTTAACCGACAAGCTCCATCTTAACCTCCGAAACCAGAGAATAAGGGGTTCAGGGTTGAGCTCGAAGCTGGCAGAGCTGAAGTGACTGCCCAACCTGAGCCAGTGACAGCTGAACCCTTTGTAGGTCACCGTTCTCTGCTTAGAGTCCTCTTTCCTTTTTGTTTTTTTAAGGCCCCTATATATTCCAGTCTTACCCTGTGCTTACTCATGTCATCTTTAGTTTTATCCACCTCATCCTTTGAGCCATCGTTCTGGCATGCAGGTGCCTTATGTTCTAAGACGTGGACGTGGGTGTCAGTCTCTGTACACATGCAGACATACCTAGAAATATATATAAATGTGGTCTTAACCAAGGTGAGAAAGAAAATGCCCTGGTGTTTAATAGATCCAGGAGTGTCTTACTGAGAGGGGACAAGACAGGGATAAGCACCAAAGCCAGCACCTGTCAAGCAGCGATGGTCTCACACCATGCAGCCTCTCTTGGCACAGAGTGGAGGGAGAACGGCCAGGAGGGCCAAGTCTCTGCTGGCCCAGACAGCCCGCTGTGCCTTGCCTCTCTCTGGGAACGTGAGGAAGCTGGGTTTGGATGGGGTTTCCTTCCCTCTGTGAACCTGACCAGGCCAGTGGGCAATGGGCAGCCCCATGTGGAGCACGAAGCCCCACCCTGTGAGTGGCACCCTGCATGCCTGCCATCCTGAACCTTGACTCTCGGGAGGCTGGTTACAGACTTGCTTTGGGAAAGATGGCTCTTGGGGTCATGCCAGAGCTGATGGGAGCTGCACCTACCCCAGCCCCCTTGGGGGCTACTCTGTGGTATTTGTGGTGCAGACCTGAAGGAATTGTAGGAGACAGTCTGTGGCACAGACCCCCGAGGACAGGGTGCCAGCATGGGGTTCCAGGTGATTTTGTACTTTGTTAAGAAACATTTGTTTTCTGAAAAAAATCAACTGGAGGCTCAGCGCCCAGGGAGGACCACTGTGAGCATCTTGGTGCCTAGCCTGCTGCCCCCTACTCCCCACCCGCACACATGTGTTTGCTTTTGTAACTGAAGTGGGAACATTGCAACATGCACCATTTTGCACCCCGCTTTTTTCACTTGGTATTTATCTTAATGTTGTTCAAAAACCTTGTTTTTAATGATTGTAGAGTTTAATGGTTAATAATTTTTATAATTTATCTGACCATTTCATTGCTATAAAACATTTAGATGGTTTCTGGTTTTTCACTATTTAAATAATGCTGTGATTAATATCCTTATAATTCTTTGATTTTTGACTCTGATCTCCCTTGCCCCCACCCTGCCCAGATTCCTAGAAGTGGTATTTTGGGGTCAAAGAGTTTGTTCATTTTAAAGCTAGTATAGTCTCTCTTCTCCTCTGTCTTGATCTGATGCTTAGATGTTCAGAGTTCCAGTACAGAACTTTCTTAGTTGTGTCCTACAGATCCTGAACTAATCAATTTCTGGTAAGCTGTGTGTTCCCAAGAATGTTTGAATAAGACTGCTCTTTTTTTTTTTTTAAATGCTAAAATGTTGTCATTACTGCAGGCCATTTGTGACATATTTTTCCAAAAGCCAATTTCCTTATTTTATTGAAAGAACCTGGTTGTGCTTGCATGTTACCTTCCCATCCATCCCTGCTGCTATGGCTTTCAAGTGCTTGGTGATATTTACAGAGTCTTGTACTTTGTGTCCACAATGGTACTGAATTTGCATCTGCACAGTCAGCAGAGATAAAAAGTGTTGAACTGACCTTGCCACATACTTAGTGGATTAGTTGTAATTAAGTTTGTAGACTCAGAAAGTACATTGGGCCATTTGGAATCAGTAAAAGAGCAAAGGCTCTACTTGAAAAAGAAACCATGTAGACAACTAGATTTTACAGAAGTTTGTTTGCCCCCGTGTTCTTCAAATTGCGGGACTTAGTCAGAAGGTCTTAGCAGTTCAGTAGAGCACCCTGGCCAGGCTTTTTCATTGTAGAATGTGATTGTCCTGGCTGACAAGGATTTAATGATTTCTCCTCCCCTCGCCCACAGTGTTGCAGGTTGCCTAGTTGTCTTGAAGTACAGACCACCCAAATTTGGTTTCATTCTTAATTTCTCCACTTTAGTTTGGGGTCTGTCAATTCTGAGGTGAAACATGCATGAAAGATTTTTCTAGGTGCCATGCTCAGTACCACTTGGCTATGCCAGAGATTATGGCCAGATTGTGCAGAAGTAGGTTTCCTACCTTCCCTCTGACACCCCAAATCCCCTTCTCCCCAGGTTGGTCCACAGAATGAGGCAGAGGCTGCAGCCACTATGAGAACATGGTGAAGGTACTATTCTTGGAGATGGTGCCATATGCGTTTTTCCATATTGTTTCTTTTCATATCCAAACCTAACATGAACTGATGGTGACTCAAGTGGGTGTGGCCCTTGTCTCTTAGGCAGACTACATGGCAAGTGCCTTAAATCGGGGCAGGAGTCACTCCCAGAGCCTCTGAGGGGTGCAGGCTGCTGGCCCAAGATTGCAGGGTTGTAAATTAGGCTGCCTGTGGAGAACTGGTCTGGGGCGGAAGCTGTTCCAGCAAAGGGCAGTTTTATCTGTAGCTCAGACAGCGTGGTGGGCAAGCCTACATGTATACCTGAATTTCCCCCAGAATTCATTTCTTCAATATGAAGAAATACCAAACTTTATGTACAGAGAACTTTTTACAAAAAGCAAAATGTTTTGTAGCTGTGTAATCCACCCTAGTCTAACCCATCTGGCTGAGTGACTATGAATAAGGGTCGTTTTGCTGATGAAAAACCTCTGTCATGATAAGTTTGGACATTGCAATCAAATTTTTGCAATATTTAGAGCTGCTGTAGCTGTTCTTTAACAACACAAAATAGGATGAATCAGTAGTATGTTAGCTGTCTTTCAGGTTGGTGGCAGTCAGTTAGAACATGTATAATATTCTCTACCTGGTCTGTAGCTGTAACTGTGATGTACAGGCAAAGCAAAAATTAAAAAAAAAAACTTATGAAGACAAATAATGCAATGATATTAGGATATACACTTTTGTATTTTTATTCTTATATAAGGTTATTTGCTGGCTATTGTTGGCCTCTAGTTCAGTCTGTGTTATTTAAAATCTAATATATGAATTATTTGGATTGAATTCATGTTCGGGGCCACGTTGTATGTATTGATGTACAGCCTTGAATGTGAATAATTATTGTAAACTATATTTTACAACTTTTTTTTCTGGCTTTATTATATAAATTTTCTATTTGGTCGATGATTTAATCATATCATAATTTAATGAATCTGTTTATTCTTTTTTTCAAATATTTGTGCTTTAGATGTAGTTACCGGATGATGAATTTTCCACGTATGCTCGGTAGTCTTGTAATAAAAAAGCATGTAGAGTGTAGACGCTCGCTGACGTAGCTCTTTCTTTTGCCGGGGCGCGGGTCGGGTGACCTGGATTCGGGGCCGGGAACCTGGCGTCCGGGCACTCAGGTGCCCGGCGGAGGCCAGCGAACCCCTCTGGAGTCCGACGCGCGGCCCGCTCGCACCGGCGTCATGGGACCACTTCGCGCGGGGCTTCAGCCGGAAGGTGGCACGGCCGGCCGCTTTTCCGGACCTGAACTTCCGCCTCCCGCGTGACGTCGGGGTGGGCGCTTTACGAGGGCGGACCTGTGGGCGGGACGGAGCTCGGAGGACTGTATTAAAGGCCGGACGCTTCCGGTAGAGAGGAGCTGTGGCGGGGCTTGCTGGGATGATGGCGGAGAATCATTGCGAGCTGCTGCCGCCGGCCCCGGGCGGCCTCGGGGCGGGGCTGGGGGCCAGCCTGTGCCGCCGCTGTAGCGCGGGGCTCGGCGCCTTAGCCCAGCGCCCCGGCAGCGTGTCCAAGTGGGTCCGGCTCAACGTCGGCGGCACCTACTTCCTCACCACTCGGCAGACGCTGTGCCGGGATCCGAAATCCTTCCTGTACCGTTTGTGCCAGGCCGACCCCGACCTGGACTCGGACAAGGTGAGGGCCGCGCGGGCCAGCCAGGAGGGTTCGGGCCGCCCTGGTCGGCGGCCCGCCGCACGCCCCCTGCCCCACGTTGAGGAGACCCGCCTCGGCTCCGAGCCCCGCGCTCCCCTCGTCACCAGCTCGACCCGAGCCCCCCGACTCCCTGTCCTGGGCCGGGGAAGGAGAGGATGGCGCCCTGGCGCCCACCACCCTCGAAGATCCCCAGCCAGTCCACCTCGGAGTGTCTCTGTCTCGCCCTCTCTGCTCTTCGGTGGAGGAGGTTTTGCAGACCCCAGACTCTGCTGTGGATCTACTTTCTTTTCTTCCCCAGATTGTTTTGTCCCTGGTGTGAGAACACCTCTTCTCTGTCCCAGTGTACTTAGTGGCTCTGGAATCCGAGAACCCTGGTGTTCTTCTCATCTTCTCACATTCCAGACGTTTGACTTAACGTTGGTGTGGGGGGTTGACACGGGTGGCCTGCCTTTCCCAGTGACTTGCATTTAGAGAGTTGGTGCTCCATCGTTTTCAGCCGCAACACGCACCCACTCAGCACTCTCAAAAATTGCCGTCCATAGAGTGATTTTTCAAACGGAATGTTGCTCATGTTAAGGGGTGGCTTAGGGGTGTTAAGGAAGGGCAAAATAGGAAATCTTTTTCAATCTGCTTTCTAATTAACCTAGTTTTCCTATTGCCCTCTCAAAAGGATAGGAATCTCTAGCTTGATTTGCTGATTGCCTTTAATCAGATTAAATGCTCATACTGTTGTGCAGATGGTACTAGAAACTATTTTGATTGTTACCTTTACAAGACTTGTGTGGCTGAAGAATATCTCTGGAGCTGAACAGCATTGAAACTCAGAAAAGCCTCTGTTGGAAGAATAGTTGTTACCTGTATTTATCCTCGGCAATTCACAAACCTTATTCTAACTTTCCTGTGTCTTTCACTCGAGCCTACATAATTGCACTTGGCTTTGTGCCTTGCCAGCCCAGCATTTGCCAGGCATAGGCTTCCCGAAAGATTCAGATCCCTCTTCAAGAACCAGAAGCCTGACACAGACCATCCTCTGTGTGGCATGACCTTATGATTGGGAAACGAGAACTCGAGTTACCACAAAACCACCAGTCATGGGTAGAAATCAGGGTTTGAGATGCCAGTGCTCTGGTACCCGCCCCCCCCCCCCCCAGCTGTTTCCATTGCTCATTTGACCAAGCTCTCCACTCTTAGAGAGTTGACCTCCCAGAAAATGACAGTCATCTCCAGGATAGAAATAAGCTTTTGTTAGCTATGATTTTCCTTTTATAGCGTGGGTGTATGTTTTACTGTTTTGTTTTTCTGTTTAAACAGTGAGCCTTAGTGGTCATTCACTTGCATTTCTACTTGAGGGTTTCTCTTTTGTATATTGAGTACGATTTTACATTGCTCTTGTCCATTGGGCTATTTTGAAGCAATGGCTGCCTGTTCAGCACTGAGACAATTATTCAGAGCTGATTAACTATAGTTTGCCCAGTTAAGTCTTTACTGTTTCAAGACTACTTAAAAAAATTATGCTTTACTGTATAGTAGTCCTTTGGGGAGGGTAATTTATCAGAGTATGTCTATGTTGAAGTTGCTTTTTTTCACCATCATCCACTTAACCACATTTGATTTCCCAATTGTAAAATTGAAATTTAGAACATAAAGGTAATGCAGCAGATACAGTTTCTGTCTCATAAAATAGTTGATAGTAAATATGGGTTAGTTTTAGCCACAGATGTGAATTTGCCAGAAAGAGTAACGCTAATTCCCGTTAGTCATGGTCGTAGAGTGTTTTACCTCAAATGAGAAAATGTATAAAGTACTCATTCTTCTCAGTTTTTTCCCCCTTTGGTTCTGGTGAAAGAATGTCCCAGAGATTCACTCCTAGGTAGTTAAACCTTGAGTGAGGAATCTGAGGATGAGGGTGGAGGGAAAGGGGTGTTTGGAAGAGTGGGATGCCAGCAATTATGTGATGGAAGAGAAACAGGATGTTGATTCACATGTAAAAATCTCCAAGCCCTGACCTCATAGTTGAGATTGATGAAAGGATACCTTGCAGATATTCACAGGGCTGGACGCACCTGGTGGAAGATTTCCTGCTGGGCATTTGTCTCCTGTTTATTGAGCACCTGGGCTTGCAGAGTAGTGCTTGGGTCGGGGTTGGGTGGGGAGATCAGGGGGAGGAGTTCCAAGAAGTGGAAGATCTGGAATCTTTCAGGAGCCTGATGGGTTTGGAGTTCACTGGGAGAGTACCTGGAGCTTGCTGTTAAACGCACAAGGTCTGGCGGGGGGCTCAGTCATGAAGCTCTGTGGGAGGGGTGGTGTCAGGACATTTTTCTGGAGGAGTGCTTTGTTAAATAGCCGACAGACTGGTTGTTAGGGATGGTGGGGAGCTGGGCTGTAACTGGGACCCAGTGCCCACGGTGCCCCAAGCCGCTAAACCCTTACCCTCTTGTCTCCAGTTCTGACTCGGAGCCCTTGCTGCCACGAAGTTCTCTCTATAGATAGCCCAAGTGTGAATTCTCACTTCCTTCTGGTGCTTCCCCAGTAGGGCTGTGTCTGTGTTATTCATTTCGGCATCTGTTCACCTGCTATCCTGGGTCATTTTTCTCTCCCCTGTTCCATCAGGGGCAGGCCAGGTGTAACACTCCTTCCCAGAAGTGCTTTGTAAATACTCGACATGTGATTCATTTGGGTTATATCTCTCTGTATTCCATGGTACCTGGCCCAGTGGCATTGTTGAAAACAGGTTAGAGTTTGTTCAGAGCTGAATCAGTCCCTGTTTCAGTGTGGAGATGCTTTAGGAATAAAAGGGAAACAGGAAATACTACTTGGTGGTTGGAAACCACTCAGATTAAGTAGGATTTGGGATGGGGGTGGGGGTTCAGTCTCTGCAGCTGAGCCAGGCCTGGAGAAAACTGTGTGTTTCACATGAGCTTTTGCCCTTCAACAGGGCCGTTGTCCTGGCTTTGGGGTTGCAGATGTGGTGGCATCAGATGGGTCTTTGAGGGGTGGGGCCGTCGAGGTGTTTCTGATGACATGCCATGTCCTCTGCAGTTCTTTGCCTGTGCCTACCCCCAGCGTACTTGGTGTTGGCTAGAGTTTCAGGATTAGAAAGATAGTGAAAGGAGTTTTACAGACAGGGCTAAGTGATGGGGGTGTGGGTGGAAGGACTATCTTTTAAGCCGCTTGGCAGGAGAAGTGGGGATTACTTAGAGTGAAACGGCAGATTATGTTCCGTGTGACTAAGTCAGAGGTGAAAAGGCTGAGAGCATCGTGAACTCCAGTGAGAGGGCTGGGTCTCCAGTCTGAGGCCAGGAGTGGGGGTCCCGAGCCACTGTGCATTTCGTCTCACGCTTTACTTGAGGATTGGCTCCGAGCATATTCTCAGCCCTGACCCCACGCCTGGCTCAGGCCCTAGGCAGGTGGTGGCCCAGTGCAGTGGGGGTTCACTCGCCGTGGATGCCATGGTCACCTCTCCACAGGACCCCTTGGACCTGAGCAGGGAGGCCCTGAGGAAGGGCTTGCCTTTAGTGAGGAGAGCTGTTCGGGGCATCGGACACAGCCATCAGCTGTCCCCCTGTCAGCCGTCTGAGGGTAGCTGGGAGGAAGTGGTCGTCAACTGAAGAGCAGTTCCTCTTTCCCCCGACCGCACGGGCAGCCTTCACTTGCTCTTGGCCAGCAGGACAGTGACTGGTCTTGGTTTCGAGCAGCAGTCAGAAAGCTGCGGTCCACCTGCCTGGTTTTGCAAATAGAGTTTTATGGGAACCCAGAGATGCCAGTTCCTTATGGCTTATCTGTGGCTGCGTTCCCCTGGAGTGGGTGCACATGGCTGCTTTCCAGGGGTGCTCAAGGACAGCTTTCATTGGGCCAGGAATCTTTAAAGTCCTTTAGAGAAGCTGACTCTGTGTGGCACCCAGGGAGGGGTCTGTGTGGCCAGGGTGCCAGCAGGCCACCTCGAGCACTGGTGCTCTCCCCAGACTGCCGAGCACCCAGCACATTCCGGTCTGGAGTTGGTGGGATGTGGGTGTTGGGGGTACGGGGCATTTTTCATGGTGGCCGAGTTAGACTTTGGACTCAGGCCTGACTTTGACTCCACCCACAACTTAACCTGCCCTGCGATTTGGGGTTAGTTAATGTACCTCTCTGAGCAGAGTCACAGAGGAGGAGTTGTGAGAATTAAGGAAGCTGAGGAATCTGAGCCCTCCCCCACACAGTGCCTCATGCTGGGTTGTTGCAGGAATTAGAGATGGCTCTTAGTAGTCTTTATTTTACTTTTGTACTTTGTTTTTAGAAAGAATGTACCAAGAATGCTTTTTTGTCCCCCTCAGAATTTGTTTTTGTTCCTATTTGTCACTTATTACACGCTCCCTCACTTGCGGCAAACCTCATGCTGCTGGCAGGTAGCTCTGGTTGCTGGGCCGACCTCAAAGGGTGGGGTGTGGAAGCTGGGCCCTTCAGTGCCCCCTGCTTCCCAGATGGACACTTCTTAGGACAGGCCCTGGAGGGCCGGTTCCCAACTCTGGGCACTGGAGCCTGTGCCAGTGGGGAGGGGCACAGCTTCCTGGGCAGCCATCGAGTTATCGTACGAGAAACCTGATGCCCTCGAGCCTAAAGAACACAGCTCCAGAGTTCAGTACCATCCTCCATGTGTGTCTGGGATGGGCTCTTGGCATCAGGGAGGCGTCTGAGCAGGGGTGTGTACCGTTCATCTTTCCTCATCATCCGTATTATGTTCTGTGGGTTTTAGTTTCCTCAGTAGTTGGACTTCCAGGATCCTGGCCTGGTGTTACAAGTCAGGCTCTGTTGGGGCTGGTTCTGGAGGTGATGAGCTGGGCCAGCCCATCACTGCCACTACATAGGCCAAGGTAGGTCTTTCGAAACAGGTAACGGAGAGGCAGGCAGTGCTGGGCGCCAGGCAGTTCCTCGGTGAGGAGGGGAGGTGGACGAGGGTGCAGAGGAGCCGTGGGCCTGCTCTTCAGCCCCAGAGAGAAGGAAGGGGGAACTCTGCACCGGTCTGCCGGCAGGGCCGAGCATAGGAAGAGAACAGAGGCTGCCTTGGAGCCAGCAGGGCGGTGGCTGTGGGGCAGCTGCTGGGGAGGGCTTGGGCACCCCTGGGAGCAGCGGGCGTGGTGTGAACCCCTGGCGGGGCATCCTGGCTGCAGAATGTCCTGCCTGCCTGAGCTGAGTGACTGGCCTCCAGGGGACTGGAGACTCTGGGCCTGGAGGGGGCCTCGCCTCCAGGCTGGCAGAACCACTGTGGGGAGGTTTGTGGCCAGGGACCCTGGGCTCTTCCTACTGGTGCTTCTCTCCCAGGCGGTCGTGGTTTCCGCCTGTTTCCATGTCAAGTTGACTTCCTAGTTTCTCTCTCTCGCTTTCTCTCTCTCTCTCTCTCTCTCTCAACCAAGCTAAGTAGTGTGGCATCTGTAGGGGATTTATGTGCAGGTGTTCTGTAACTGGAGTGTCTGTAGGGAGGGAAGTACCTGAGAAGTTCGGACAGATGGCTGCCCCCTTGCCTTGTGACAGAGATGTTCATAGCACTGAGACCTGGACAGGTGGCTCTCCGGCTGGCAGGTCCACCCATGACATCCTGCTCACGACTGCCCCACACCCTGGGGTGGCCCGATGCCTGTTTCTGCCTGCACAGTTGATGTGGCATCTGCTCCAAGTGGGCCCTGGTCCAGCTGAGCTGAACGGTCCCTGTGAGCCATCTCCGCTTGTTCGTGGAGCTTGGTGGGACCCCCCCCCCCAACCCCACCTTAGGTGAATTTGAAGCACGTTTGTTCTACGAGAATAACCAGGAGCCTCATGTGCTGGGGTCCTTTCACACGTCCTCTTGCATTTGTTTCTTAGTGAGCCTCGTTTGAGTCCTCTATGTCACCCTAAATTCTGTTTCTAAGCCACATTCTAAGACTGGGAGGCACCTGGGGGTCAGGACCCTGAGAGCTGGGTGCTGGTTGAGATCTGAGGGTGGGAATGGCCCAGAGCTCTTGCTTTTCCTTTATTCCCTGTGTGTGCCGGAGGGTTTCCGATCTCCAGGTGTACACAGGGCGTCGTAGGGTCTTATATGGGGAAAGCTAAGTCAGAAGCAGCCAGCACTCCCACACACGTCAGCACAGTTCTGCACATCCGCTGCTTGGACAGGTCTCTGGGCCTCTGTTTCCTCATTTGTAATTGGTGATGTCTAAGGCCTCTTCTAGGTCAAGGATTTGACAAACTGTAGAAAACAAAAGAGAAAAGAGAGCAGAGGTGAAGGTTTTAAAGTGAAACAGAATCACTGAAATGGATAATTTCAGAGTGAAAATTAATTCTAATTATGTTGATTGCAAATGTTTGTGTACAGAAAATTCTATGCTTTTGCGTTCAGATTTCAAATGGGGAAATTTGACAGAATACATCTTGCGTTTAGCTTGGGACACTCAACCGTTTGCATTTCTAGTCTCCAGTGGCCGTGTGTTTCTCGTGTTCCATTTCCTCGTGTGTTTGTGGAAGTTGGGAATGTGATAGAAAGGAGCCAGGTGCAGGCCTCTCCAGAGAATGCACGGAGCTGGAGTGAGACGTGGCCACAGAATGCATTTCCGTCTCCAGCCTTGCCTGAGAGCCTGACTTCCTCGACCCTTGTTCCTTATGGCCGTTTTCAAGGCCATGTGCACGGTTCTATCAAGGGGGTGGGGGGCCCGCCCTGGACCTATGATGTTTCGCCGCGCAGTGCACTCGAATCTGTCTTGAACGTGAGGGCCAGGCACAGGCGAACAGGAGAACCTCAGCGGCCCTGTCAGAGCATTGCCTCCTAACGAGCACCGAGGGCTGAGGCTGCTGGGCTGCTCGGAAGGGAGTGGACGGGTTGGGGCTGTGTGGGTTTCTAATTAGGATCGTCTTCTCTGCCTCTGTCCACGTTGGGACTGCAGGTCAGGGGTCTCCTCAGAGAGCGTGTGACGTGGCCTGTCTTGCCTGCTGCCTCCTCTCAGAGAAGTGACTGCGGGCAAGGTGCTCCTGGCCGTGGCCAGGGCGCTCCCTCTGCAGCACAGGCTCAGGGATGCAGGATTCACAGTTCCCTGGAGCCCAACAGCTCGGCCTCGGAGGCTGGGCCCCCTTGGAGTGGGATTCGGCCAACTTGGGCGTCAGTGAGCCCCCAGCAAACAGTGTGTAACCTGACGGGCGTGACCTCCATTAAATATTCAAGAGCTAAGTCCAGCATTTCTCTCTTTTATGCCTTTAAGGTAGATATATATTTTAAAAACCAGCACAAGTAGGTCAAATGCAGATTCAGTGAGAAGTGGGGATAGTCAATAGAGGAAAATGATTTGTCAAGCAAGCAATCTTAATTCTGGCTCTTTTACAAAAAAACCCAAAAACCTCAAGCCTTGCCACTATATAAATGTAGCACACGCTTGTTATATAAATTGAGGAGAGGACAGAGGGAGGGGGGAGAGAGATCCTCGTGTCTTGCTGCCGTTTGTAAGTGTGACCATGCCAAGTGCACATCACAAGGTTCTTTTCCCGTGAGCAGGTGATGGATGGGGTGCTGTTATCACAGCTGCCAGTGGCCGAGCCTCGGGCGTCCCCTTCCGCTGCTGGTGTGGGTGTCACAGAGACCATTCTCTCTTAGCTTTTGCATAAGTGAGTCTGAGACTTATGAATTTGGGATGTTTTGGTATTTTCTCTTTTTCTGTGTTCTGTAGTTTTCTTTATTTCTGCCTTAGGATGGAGGCCCCAGGGCCACTTACAAACACAAGCAACATGAGATGCCGAGGGCCCTGGTGCCCGTGTCAGTCGCAGCCTGGTCACAGTCGAGTGTGCAGGCAGCCCTTGCCGGCACGTGTACACTCTCCAGTGCTGCTCGGGCTTAGGTGCTGGAAGACGGTGTTCCTCCAGAGCTCCTGCCTGGGTGCCTCTAAACGAGAGTCAGTCTGCGGTCCTCTGGGCTGTTGTCCAAGATAAAGCCCAGTGGAATTTGGGGGCCCCCGGCACTCCTTGTAGGATGAGAGTGCCGCCCCAACATGCTGCTGCCCAGTCTCTCCTAACCCTAGAGTCTCAGCCTTGTTTGTTTCTTTTTCTTTCTTTCTTTCTTTCTTTTTTTTAATTTTGGCTGTGCTGGGTCTTCGTTACTGTGTGTGGGCTTTCTCTAGTTGCAGCGAGCGGGGGCTACTCTTCATTGTGGTGTGCGGGCTTCTCATTGCAATGGCTTCTCTTGTTGCAGAGCATGGGCTCTAGGCATGCAGGCTTCAGTGGTTGCAGCACGCAGGCTCAGTAGTTGTGGTGCACGGGCTTAGTTGCCCCGCAGCATGTGGGATCTTCCCGGACCAGGGATTGAACCTGTGTCCCCTTCATTGGCAGGTGGAGTCTTAACCACTGGACCACCAGGGAAGTCCTCGTCCTTGTTTCGTAATGAAGCCCATCAGAGCAAAACAAATCCACGGGAAGAAACTGGGCCAGAGAGCCCTGTGGGGTTCATGGAGGAAGCTGCCATGAAGCCTCCTGAAGTCTGCTTAGCAGTGGCAGGGCTGGAGGGGTGGGCTTGTCACTGCTAGGGGATGGCCACTTGACCTTCAGTATCTTAGGGTCACCCCATGGGCCTGCATTTCCAGGTCTAGGTGGGTGGGTCTTCCCTCCCGGGAGGGAGTGCTAAGGCCACACTGCTGGGGCCAGCGTGGCAGCTGTTGGACTGAGCTTCCTGCCCTCAGCTGGTGACACCACGTGGGAGAAGCATGGGGTGACAAGGGTCCCAGCTGAAGCCCATTCCAGCTTTCCCAGTGCCCTGGAGGCTGGCTCAGGCAGCGGGTCCTGGGACACCCAGGGAGCTGGCATGAGATGGGGGGGCGGTGCCCAGCTGTGGGCAGCCAGTGCTCTGGTGCAGGTCTGGATGCCCAGCACCCAGGCCTCTCTTTCTGGGGTGCTCGGCCCCAGCTTTCTAAACCTATGTGTGGATTGAGTGCCCAGGATGGCCTCCTCTAGGTTTTCACACGGGTTTTTAAGATAAGCCACCGACTGTGCGGCGGGGGGTGGGGGGTGGGGAGGGTGTCACTGGAGGCACTGCTGGGGAGGAGGCGTGGAAGGCGCAGGCCTCCGAGGGCCCGGCCAGGTGTGTGCTTCAGTCTCCTGGCTCAGTGCTTCCCCATCTCTGTGGCCAGAACATGTGGCTTCCTCTGCCTTGGAATTTGTCCCAGCCCCCAGGACAGGTCACGAGCCCAGCTCTGTCACCTTGAAGAGACGTTGGACTAGACACAGACCGTTAGAGCCAGAAGGGCCCCCGGCCTCTTGGCTGAGTATCTCATTTGACAGATGGGGAAGCTGAGGCCTGGAGAGAGGAGCAATGCGCCTTGAGTAGCTGAGCGTGAGCCTGGACCCCCGGGGTTTGACCTCCGTGCTCCCTCCAGCTGTGGCTCTGTGCCCCCACTCGCCGTGGTGCCAGCTCTCTCCCAGCTGTGCTCCCAGCACCTCCAGGGACCAGTGCCTCTCTTGTTCTCCGGGTGGGCCACCAGGAACGTCTGTTGGTGGATACAAAGCCTGGGTTCCAGACCCTGAGACGCAGGTGGGGTCCTCTTTGCTCTTCCACCCTTGGGCCTCGGCTCCAGTCCAGTTAGCAGCAAACACCTTGGACTCTTTGGCCTTGTTCTGGACGTATCCGTGAGGCTGCTCCTTTTATGAAGGCAAGGGTCCCCACGCAGCGACAAGCCTGCCCCTCCCCTTGGATGGCTGGGTAGTTGAGCACGGAGGCCACTTGCCTTTGAGCACAGGGTATGGGTGGGAGCATGTTGGGGAGGCTGCTGGGGGCGTGCTGTCCCCCCGCCCCTTGCTGCTACCTCTGCATTTGCCAGCCTGGGTGCTGGATCCCCAGTCCCTCCTGGGGAGTCCTCAGCCTCCCGGGGTTAGAGGGCCTCACCTCAGGCACCCTAAGATGGGGCCACGAGCCTGGCCTGGTGTGCGCCGAGCTGAGGGCTGGGCCTGGGTAGGAGTTCCTTCGGAGCATTGGCCACGTGGCCTTTTAGTGAAAAAGCCACCCCTGTTCAGCAGCCTCCCACCCCTGCCCTTCTACGGGTCAGCCTGATGTCTGGAGGCCCAGCCCCATCGCTGGCTCTCCAATGCTCTCCAATGCTCTCCAGTGCTTGGTCTGGGGTCCCTTTGCATCTGGGCGGTGGCCCTCTCACCTGGCCCTGGGCGTGCCACCACCACAGTTTTGTGGGCTCACCTCCTTTCCCTCCTTCTCTGTCCCATCCCCCATCCCTCCAGGCTTTAGAGGCCTGGGTCACTTCCTTTTCCTCTCCCGCCCACTCCCAGTGCTGAGCGAGATACCCAGTGTGTCGGTGGCATGGCCTTGAGCCCCGTCGTGGGGCCTCAGCCCCGTGTGACAAGGGAGGCTCCCTGGGGTGTCCTGAGGGCGGAGAAGAGCCCAGTCCTTGTCTGATCTTTCCTTCTCGACCTTCTGCCAGCTGTCTGTGGAGGTAGCAGTGAGCCGATGAATAATTCCTGAGCTTGGCAATCTGCACTTGTCACACTTGGGCTCTTTTCATCCACAAGGTGCAGGGAAGAGCCCCTGGATTCCATGTTGTGGCAGCTCCATCCTTTTCTTTCCAGACCTCGGCCCCTTTGTAGGAAATGGCGGCTGTTTTTCACCAGTAGGGAGGCTGCTGAAGCATCATTCTTCCTGAAGCCTGTCCCAGGGGTCTTCTGGCCTTGCTTGGAAAAGAGGAGGGGTCTAGGGAGTCTGGAGAAAGGGCTGAGGAGCCAGGCCGGGAGGCAGGATCCCTTGGGACAATATCTGACCAGTGCTTCCTTAGACGAAGTTGGGGGTCTGTGTGTGGTTGGATGCTGCCCTGGGGGACAGGAAGCCCATGGGGGGACCAGGCAGTGGCCTATCGAGGCAGGAGGTTGGGTTGAGCACCCAGGGCCTGTAGGAGAGAGGAAGGGGCAGAGGTGCTCTGGGCTGAGCGGGGCCTGCCCACCCATCAGCGAGGCTCTGGGTCCTGCTGGCCCCACATCCGGATTTGATCTGAGGAGAGCAGGTTTTTACAGCTTTGTGGACTCAGGAGGAAACCCTTGAAACCACCAGGTTTATTACACAAAATTCCAGATTTGATGCTTATGAGTGAGAAGGGGGCCCTAACACAGCACTCCGCTTCACAGTTGAGATTCCTCCCAGTGGGAGTGAGCTCTGGGGCCCGTGGGCTCACTATGTCCAAGAGGTTCAGGGGGTTCCGCCTCGCCACCTCCCTGCCAAGATGCCTGATGCCGTGTGCCATGGGCAGTGAGGGTCCCTAACACTCAGAAAGGCCCTGGCCCTGGGGGCGAAGCAGGGCCTGCCCAGGTGTGGAGGGAGTGCCTTCTGTAGATGGACTCCGGGGGGGCGCTGCTGTGGGGGAGGCCTCCTCGGTGGTCAGCAGTCTCAGGGGAGCTCTAGGGTCACTTGGCAACAGAAAATGAAGCTGTGTTCCATGAGCCTCTGACTACCCAGTCCTGCCCAGCGAGGAGCCCCAAAATGAGCAGCGGCGGCCTGGGTCACGGTGTCTTTCAGATGCTGACCTGTTGGCATCAGTCCCGCTTTTGAGAGCATCCCATGGGGGAAAGTGTGTCAGGTTACTCTTGTGAGACGGTTGCTGAAATGAGAAAAGGATGAACTCGCTCTCAGGAATTATTGGAGCTATGAGGAAAGAGGCCTTGTACACAATCTCCTTGCCTCAGAGTAAATAGCGAGGTCACCTTGATGCAGCAGAGCTTAAACTTGGCTTCACCTGCAGTGGTGACAGATCAGGGTCAACGGCTGCAGGTGGCTGGAAGCAGGCCACACTGCTTAGGGGTTCCCTAAAGCGCCATAAATGCTGATCCTTCCAGTTGTGTGTTAGACACGTACAGCCCACAAGCCTCCAAAACCCCCTTTAGCTGTGGCTGGGCTGCGGGCCAGCTGTGGGAACTGTGCTTTCTTGTCTGGGATTCACCTTGGTGTGTTGTTCTTTGTAGGATGAAACAGGTGCCTATTTAATCGACAGAGACCCCACCTATTTTGGGCCTGTGCTGAACTACCTGAGACACGGAAAGCTGGTCATTAACAAAGACCTTGCCGAGGAAGGTGAGTTGCAGGCAGGACCGGGATCAGGGGGGCCCTCCCTTGCTCTCCAGCTCCATCCCTCACAGATGCTTATCTCAGAGGGAACAGGGCTGCTCGGTGCTGCTTCTTCCCCTTTTCTTCCTCCAGGAAGCTGAGACAATCCAGAGCTGGGTGGGGGCTGGTTGGGACTGCAACCCACTCCCTCCTTCAGGTGTCCGGTTGGTGGTGCCCTGAGGGTGGGGCTCCTCCCTGGGGCCCGCTGCTCTCTGGTTGCCTTGATTCACACAGCTTGGGGCCCGCCACCTCCCGAGGGTCCCCGGTGTCGGTTACCCTGGGTCTGCTCTCCTTCTGGGGCAGCCCTGGCAGAACCCCCTCTGAGTTCTTCCTGCGTTTCCAGATGCCTGCCGTGCTATGGCTCCCAGCTCAGGGTCTGGTCGGTGCTGAGAGCCCAGGGCTCTCTCCCCTTTGCTTGTTGAGCTGAGCCTGCTCCCTCCTTGTCTCCGGGCCCTCTTGCTCTTCCGACTGCGTGTCTGCATCTTCTTTTGCAGTGTCTTTTTCGTGCACACACGTGTGTTCTGTGTGTGCAGCTGTACAGTTTTAGGCAAACTGTTCCCAGCATGATTTCTTAGAAAGCAAATGTGGTACTTGCCACAGATCAAGCCCCTGCTGCCTGGCCTCACTCACCTGTCTTCCGTCAGCCTCAGATGCAGTGCTTTTTTTCGGGAGAAAAGCCCCCACGGGTGCCGTTTCCCATCTGCCCCTCAGAGCACGAGGGGCGCCTGGAGCGTCTGGATGGTAGAAGGCTGGCCCTTCAGGCCAAAGTGCTTATCCTGAGGCTTCCAGGGCTTATTCACAGCCCCACAGTCCCCACCCCTGGATCCAAAGGGAAGGGTTGGTAGGATGTCGCCCCGCATCATCCTGAGATGCACCTCCCTTTGGGGCCTTGAAGAGAGACACGTCTGCCTGGGCGTTGGCTGCCCCACCACCCACTCTGCTGAGTCCCTGAGACCTCATTAGGCTGTAGCTTGAGGGTCAGACAGAGTCCACGGCTCCGAGCCCCCGGTGCCGCTAGCGCCGGGACCCGCTGTGCAGAGTGCAGACTGGTTGGGACGACCAGGCATGGTGGCAGGAGGCATGCACCTGACCTTCTGGAATACCCATGAGGAGCCCCCGAGGCAGGGCCCCTCCGATCCGCTCTTCAGAGTTACCTGGCCATTCAGAGCCCCTAAATTGGGGACTTTGCAAACGGCAGGAAAGGGTTCCTAAGTTGGCAGGAGTTCCACAGCTGAGCAGCCTCTCAACCAGCTGTCTTCTGACTGAGTGACACGGGGACCCATGTGAGGTGGCCGCTAGCCCAGGACAGACGGCCGCAGGCTCTGGAGGGGGTCTGTCCGAGAAACATCCCGGGGGCCTGGCGTGAACTCAGCACCCAGCAGGTCACCTGGAAGGACGCGGGCCAGACGTGCGTCCACAAACGTGCCCTTTCTCCGTGTGCACCCTGGGGGCCCTGAGAGCCAGCGGTGTCTGCAGAGTCTGTAGGATGGCAGGACGGGGGCCGGGGGCTTCCAGTGGGCTGGGCTGAGAACGGGCCACCGGTCCACTGAGGGGCAGAGGCACAACGTTTATTCTTTGATCTGGTGGGAATTATAGTTGTTTTTCTTTATTCTAGGGGTGTTGGAGGAAGCAGAATTTTACAATATCACCTCACTAATAAAACTTGTAAAGGACAAAATTAGAGAACGAGACAGCAGAACATCACAGGTGAGACTGGTGACTAAGGTGCAGGAACCTTCCGAGGCCTGGCATAAAGGCGCGGCTCGCTTCCCTCCCTCCTTGCTGACTGGCTTCCTCTGGAGTTGTCCTGGTGCCTGTGGCCCGCCCTCTGGACACCTCCCGTGGTGCTGTCAGCTGGCGCCCTGGCCGGCACACAGGGCACATGCTTCGGGGGCCCCACTCCAGTGGGGAACGATGAGCAGCTGCTGAGGAGGACGGTCCAGTGAGGGTGAGGAGGGGGCAGAGGGAGAGTAGGAGGCCTCTGTGGGGCTTGAGTGTGTGGCCGTCTCAGGGAGGGCATTGCAGACAGGGCACAGCGAGTGCAAAGGGCCTGTTGTGGTAGCTGAGTACTGAACCCATTCAGAGGGCCAGTGTGGCTGGAGGGACAGCACAGGGGAGTTGGCGGCAAGCTGGGCACAGACGGATGAGGTGGGGGTCCTGTAGGTGTGTGTAGGCACGATGAGAGTTTGGCTTTTACCAGGAAGGAAGGGCTCAGTAGGTACTCTTTGTGCTGGACTGTGTCCCCAGTGGTGCAGAGCCCCATGTGGGACCCATTTGCACTTGGCCACGGTCAGCAGTGCCAGGCCCAGCACGGCCACTCTGCTGCCCATTAGGCCAGTGTTGTTTGAGATGGGCTGTGTCTAGCACCTCCCACGAAGGGAGGTACCAGAGGGTCTAGGCATTAGTCTTTGTTGCAGTGCCAGCTCTGCACTTGCTAGTAGAGCGCCAGGCCCTGCCTGGCGGGTTCCCTCTGCCAGGAGGCTGCTGTGAAGTACGCTTTCTCTCAGAGCTTCATGCCAGACTACATGAAGAGTCTCCATCCACTTAAAACCCTTTCACTGCCCCCCACCCACCCCAGGCTTTCCCGCTGGGCACCCGGCAGGCCCAGAGCTGGAGCTCTTGGCCTTTGTGAAGAGGCTTGCTGACAGCCTGGCCGCTCCAAGTGGCTGGTCAGGGGCCAGGGGAGGGCACATTGGGGTGACGGCATGGGAGGCTGGGACCACCCACCACACAGCTCCCGCCCTCTCCCTGTTGCAGGAGCCACAGGGCCATCGGGACAGCGGGAGGGGCCTGGGGAGGGGGCAGGAGATGTGGCCACGAGCTCCCCAGTCATCTCTGGCCAGTTTGAGGCCTCTTTTCCCTCAGCCCAGCCCCTCTGGTTACGAACCCTGTGACCTGGGCTGGCACCAGCCCTCTGTGCCTGTGTCCCCCCTGCATGGTGGATGTGGGAGAGGCCCCCTCACAGGCTGGCAAGGGGATTAGCAGGCTCAGGCTGAGCAGTGCTCAGTGTCCTCCACTGTTTCACAAATGAAAGCACTTGGGCTGTGTGGTGACCCGTGTACTTCGAGCTGTGACCCTATCACTGACACATTGTGTATCGGCTGGAGCGGCAGCTGTATTAGGACAGGCCTTTGGCCAGTGCTCCCCGCGGTGTTGCCAGAAGCCGAGCTTGGAGCATAGCTCAGCGAAGGTCAGGTGGGTGAGTGGATCGGAAGATCCACGGGCTCCTGTCTGAGCTGCTGTGCGTGTCTGAGAGCTTTTTTCTGTGAGCAGGGCTGAGGCTGGTCCTGCTTAGCTCTCAAGGCACCCCCTTAGTTTGTGTGGTTCCCCCAAGGCACAGGAATGGCTGTCATCGTGTATTCACATCTAGCCACAGGTGCTCTTGGGATTTCAGGAACATGACTCATTTTATTTTGGAATTCAGAAATGGAAATATTTTTGGAGGTGGATGGGAAAGCAGAAGACGGCAGCTGTTCCAGCATGTTTGTTTTGCTTCTTCAGTGGATGCCTTTGGGGTTTCTTTAGGCATCACGACCTGGGCCCAAGAGGTGGAAGGGAACCGTAGGCCTCCCCTGGGCCCCTGTCGCCTGGGCCCCCGTCGCCATCCCCAATTGGCACGTGGGGCGGGGCTGCGAGGGGGCGGGGCACGGGCGTTGCCCTCACCTGTGGCCCTTCTCACAGGTGCCAGTGAAGCACGTGTACCGTGTGCTCCAGTGTCAGGAGGAGGAGCTCACGCAGATGGTCTCCACCATGTCCGACGGCTGGAAGTTTGAGCAGGTAGAGTACCCCCTGAGCCTGCAGCACAGTGGATCTTTTAATTATAAAGGCCCTGCTCGGGTCCTCAGGTCAGCTGGCCCCCGGGACCAGTAATGAGGTGTTGGGCGGCCTGCAGTTCATGGAAGCATGGGTCCCCATCATGTCTCCAGCACCTCTCACAAGCAGCAGCTGTACCAGTCCTGACTAGATTGGTCACGGGTGATGGGGGGAGCGGCAAGAGTTGTTCTTAGGGTCGCACCTCCCAAGTCTTCTCTCTGCAGTTATTTTTCTTAGTCTAGCCCATTCTTTTGTGGGAGCACTGTTCTGTGTGCTTTTTTCTAACATCTCCGTGTGCGTGTGCGTGTGCGTGTGTGTGTGTGTGTGTGTGTGTGTGTGTGTGTATCCTGAGTGCCTCCTGGCATGACCCCGGCACCCATCCCCTCCCTTGTCCGCCCTGGCCCCTCCTGGCCCTTCTGTGCTGGCCGAGCAGATGGGGCTCCGGCTCCTTTGTGCTGCTGCTGGCATAGATGCCCTTCCCCTTGGGGCTGCTCTGCAGTCCCCCAGCCCTTGATTGGGAAGTGCTGCTGACTCTGGCTCGGCCATGCCCCTCATTTTCCTCAGCTCTGCTTTTGCTAGGATGCCTGTGAGAAGGGGTGAGAGCCAAGTCTCTTCCACCCACCCACCGCCCTCTGTTCACAGCGCTCTGGTGTTTCTGTGGGCATGCTGCCTCTCGTCCTGGGGAACTGTAGCCCGTTACCTGTGGGCCTGAGAACACGGCAAGGATGTCCTCTTGAGTGGGCGGTACCTTGCCCACAAGCTCATTGTCGCTGTTTGTGTGTCTTAGGCAGAGACTCTGAGGTTTGGGCTTATGACCCTGCCCGGCCCAAGCCCTGGGCGCTGGTCCTGAAGGGCGGAGACCAGGTCTGTGACCCCAGCCCACCCCCTCTGGCTCCTGAGAGCCTCCTCTGGTGCCAGCTTTCTGTCCACGGTGGGAAATCATGGGGTTCCCTGGTATCCCTCCTAATTAAGGCTACCCTTTCTTATGGGTCTTTTGAAATAATGAATCAGGCTGTAGAATGCTTGGCGTCCTCTTGAAATGTCATGAAAGACATAGTCGGCACTTGTGTCCCACTCTTCACCCGGAGACGTAGCCAGCAGGGCTGCTCTGATGCCCTGCCCTTGCCCTGGGGTGGGGGTGTGGAGGGTGTCCCGGTGGGGTCCCGTGGTTACATTTGCATTCCTCACTCCCTGACCCCAGCACAGTCACACCAGGCTCACAAAGAAAAGGAAGTCTCCCACCACCCCTCGTTTTGTCCCTTGGTGTGCAGCCTGGAAAAGGGCTGGGGAGACAGGAGCTGCGGTCACTGGTTCAGGATCCGTGAACTAGGTCACCCTCGCTGTGGCTCCTGCGGAAGGGAGAGGGGTTCCCGTGCCTCCTGCATGGGCATATCCTCCCTGAGACCAGCTCAGGGGCTTTGTCCTGAGCTCCTCTGGGCGGATCCCAAACCCCCAGCAAAGAGTAGCTCCTCTCTCCCCAAGTCTCACCCGCTTTGCCCAGTTCCTCCCTTGGGAACGTGCTCCCCCCGTTCATGCCAGAGAAACCCCAGAACCAGGGTCACGTTTGTTCACTTGTCTGCTTCCTAGAAACAGGAGCCAGACTGCAGGGGAAGAGGGGCCGGAGCCTGGGACCCCACGAGGTGGTGGGGCTTAACCCAGAGTTGGCCAGTGGTCAGTGACAAGGCCAGAGCCAGGTTCTGAGAGGCTTGCACGCCTCGTGAGGATGTGGTCCCTGGGCAGACCTGATTATGAGTGGCTGCATATGCGCTGCTCCATCTGCACCCAGGGCCGGGCACCCCTGAGGTCCGCAGGTGGCAGGTCTGTCTCTGAGAGGCATTTATGAACCTAGAACAGCCTTCCAGTCTGTTCCTAGAACAGACCTTTTTATTTATTTTTTCCTCCCCGTCCTCAACTCTTTATTTCACTCTCACTTTGTTAGCCATCTAACCCCCACTGAAAAGCCTAAGGTTTACAAAGAAACTACAAAACAGCATTGCTGCAAAATCAGTCCCATGTTTGGGAAAACAAATACCTGTATGTGTACACAAAACACAAACTCCGTGGACCCCATTCCCCAGCATCCAGAGTGTTATCTCTGGCAGAGACTGTCAGGTGGGCACCCTACCTAGCCTTGGGGGAAGGGTGGGAGGGATGAGTTTCTCAGGGGATCTGATCAGTTCCCTCCATAACCTCTAAAAACCATCCACTTCTCTCCACCAGAGAGACAGGGTGGGCACGCTGGCCCTGGGGCTTTCCTCTCCTTTCCCAGAGCGGCCCGCACCGCTCTGCACACTTCCCTCACTCGGCGGTGCTCACCGTGTCCTTGTCACTGCACGTGGCGCTCCTGCCCCTGGCCTCTCCTCCGTGGGCAGTTCCATCAGTAGAGAAGGCAAAGATGGAGGGCCTTCCAGGCACTGCCTCGATAATTGTGCCACTGATAGCTCACTACAATTTTAGTGCGTTTCTTTTGATTAAACACAGAGTCCCTGGTGGCTCTGGGCTAAGCTGGAGCAGGCAGGTCGGACCTCAGCTCCTGTGTGGTGACCTGGAGGCCCAGGGATGCAGGGCCATGGACGTGGACACACCCAGACTGAGATTGCGGCTGAGGCGTGGGAAGCCACAGCCCCGGCATTTCTCCCTGAGCCTGTCGGAGCTGCTGCGTCCCTCCTATGCCCCTTCGCAGTCAGTAGCCCCAGTGAGAGGAAGGCTTGGTCCTGGCTTCCCTGGGGAGGGACTCGCCCTCACATGTGTGTGGGCGTGTGCTCACACTCGTGTGTTCAGAGCTCGTGCGGAGGGCACAACTTATGGGCAGAGCAGAGTGCCACCGCCCTGCTGCCTGCTCTCGGGCCCGGCCCGCTTGATGCCCACTCCAGCGTTGCATTCCCCTCCCCGGGTCACTCAGCGTCCCCTGGACCCAGCCAGGAACCTGAGAGGAGCTTGGACGTGCTGGCACAGGAGGCCTGTCCTGCACGTGGTGTGTGTGTACGGGTGCATCTGAGCTTGAGTGTTGGTGTTCAGGGACTTTATTTTCAGTAAGTTCGTTAAAAGTCTCTTGGTTGAATCCTGTCCCTTAGCTTCCCTGAGCATCGGCCGTCTTTGCCGGGGGTCTTTGCAGGCTGTTTCCCTCCTGGTGGGGGGCTGGTCTTGAGCCAGGTGTGTGAGGCTCTCTGCCCACATCCCACTGGCCTTCTCTCCTCCCAGCTGGTCAGCATTGGCTCTTCCTACAACTACGGGAGTGAAGACCAGGCCGAGTTCCTCTGCGTGGTCTCCAAGGAGCTGCACAACTCCCCGTATGGCACGACCAGTGAGCCCAGTGAGAAGGCCAAGGTGGGTGAGGCTGCGGCCCGAGTGCCCTCTGCAGGGCTGGGTTTCTCTCCTTTGCTGTGTTGTTTCTTACTGTCGTCGCGGCGCTCCTGGCCATGCAGGCTTCCTGGCGGCCTGCTCGCCTCATGCTGCTTGTCCATCATCACATAATTCTCGCCTGGCATATCAGAAGCAGAGTCCTGGAAGAGAGGACACGGACGTCCACGGGACGCGAGTGGTGGAGCGCAGGGTTGTTGAACATGCTGCGGCTCCCACAGCCCAGGCCTTCCGCCCTCACCTCTTCTAACCCGCTAGCCTGCTCCTGGAAGTGTTGCTGTCTTCCAGTTCTGCCGGTGGGGGCTATGCTTCTGAGTGATGCCACTGTGGGCTGTTTTCCTGGGTACTGGGGACGTCGAGGCTGGAGGGCAGAGCCTCCTGGTGGCACCTGCCTCGGATACACCCATCCCAGGCTTGGGAGTCGTGCTGGTTTGTAAACGGAGCAGATCCGGCAGGTTGTGTGATTTTGAGACTCCACGGAGTGTTGTCTTGGCCTAGCACAGGCCAGTTCCTGTTGAACTGTACCGGCTCCCTGCTGGACGTCTGGCCCTTCTGTCTCCCAAGGAGCGCAAGGGCAGCCTCGTGGCAGGGAGCAGCTGCTACCCTTGCCTGCAGGTGACAGGTTCTAGTGGCATCTCCTCTGGGCTTGTTCCTGAGGTTGGTGACTCCAGATGTGTCTGTCCTTGCAGAGTCCAGCATCAGCCTGGGCAGGACTTCTGGACCTTCAAGCCAGGTGGTGCCTGGACAGCCCCATAGCCGGCTCTGAGGGGATCCAGGGGCTCTGTGGCAGCCAGCCTGTGTGTCCTGGGCCCACAGGCGGCCCTGGGGGAAGGCTCTGGCATGCTGTCAGAGGGTGTTTTGAGTGAGTGTGGACAAGGCCAGCGAGGTTTTAACTGATGACATTAAACTGGGGGCTCCAGGCCTTCCTCACACTCTTGGCTGGTGCCACCCTGGCTGCTACCTGCCTAGAACTGCCCCTGTGAGCCTTTCAGGGTCTTCCTTGGAGGCATGGGCTTGGAAATGGATGGCAGATTCACCTCGCCCGCTGGTCCTCCCGCGGTGGCCATCCTCCACTGGTGCTCGAGGCAGCTCTTTCACCCCAGCACGACTGGGCAGTTGTCCAGGCCCTGGGGCCTCCAGAGTCCTCACATCCTGCCCCCCCACCCCACCCCCAACCCCTGGCTTGCAAGGGTGCCTGCAGCTGCAAGTGCAGGGTCCGGGCTGTTCCGCCGCTGCCCAGGACAGGCTGTCGTGGGGGTTGGTGCAGGTCCCCGCAATGGGCCGGGAGCAAAGGGGTTCTGGTGCCATGCCTGGGGACGTGCTTCCTGTTGAGTCAGGGTAGGAGGCAACCCCACTTCCCGGAGCCCCCAGCCTCACGAGGAGCCATACCTCTGAGCATTTGCAGGGCTCTTTTGCAAGTTGTCTTATTTTTAGAAACTTTCATTTCTGAACTTGAAAAATTCTCATAGCCAAGTTCTCCAGGGCAACTGCCTGAGCTCATGTCCCTCGGGTGGCTTTTCAGCTGCAGAAGGGATGCGTTTGTGCTGACAGAACTCCACTCATGACCCCAAATCCCTTTGCCATTGAAAGTGCGGCCCTATTTCTCTCTCCAGAAATACCTGGCTCTGGAGTGTGGCAGCAACAGCGGCTTCTAAACTGGGGCCGTGGCAGGAGCTCCCCAGGAGGTGGAGCACAGCCAGGGCCTCTGTAAGCCATGGAAAAGTGTTGAGGCCGGATTGGGGGTCACGATCTGGGGACACCTGTGCACAGCCTGGTTGGAGCAGTACTTCATGTTCTGAGGACACTGGGTCCACTACCGTGGACCTGCTCATTGGGTGCCCACAGCATGGGCCAGACACACACACACACACACACATACACACACACACACACGTCTTGAGGTGGAAGTGGCAGGAGAGAGCGGGTGGGGGTCGGGCAACTCAGCGAGGGGACCAGTCCACTGAGAGCGGCCACCAGCAGCCCCAGCTTCAGGGGCTTCCCAAACCACTCTCCTACTCCATGATCTGCTGGGAGGACTCAGAACTCACTGCTGGCTGTTCTGCTCAAAGTTACAGTTTATTACAGGAAGTACAAAGAGGGGGGATTTCAAACTTGCCAGGGGAGGGTGTGTGGGGCAGAGGCCAGGAAGTATGCCAGACGTGGAGCTCATGTCGCAGAGGTGCTCCTCGTGCAGTCAGGATGCGTGGCACCGTGCACAGAGCACCGCCCACCAGGGGTGCCCTGTCAGCCTCCGTGTGCAGAGATATTACTGGGCTCAGTCACGTAGGCATGATTGATCCATTGATCAACAGTTGATCACCCATGTGCCTGATTGCAGTCTCCAGTCCCCCAGCCAACTGACCCCCCCCCATCACATGGTCAGACTGGTGTGTCCTGGAGGTCGTGACCTCCCAGGAGCTGAGGGCAAAGGCCAGACCTCTGTTTGGGCAAGGTTCAGTTTTTCACAACACAGAGGGAAGGAAAACTCTGGAACTTCGGGAGTGCTGGGGCCCAGGGACGTCGTGCTTCCCCCCACAGTGTGATCTGGACGAGGCTGGCCTGTAGTTCGCCGCACAGCACAACTTTAGGTCCATCCCTGAGCGCCGTGCTCTCTGCTGTCCCGTGGAGACCTGGCCTGTCTGGGTGGGCTTCCCTCTGCTGCCTCCCGCCTCGCCCTACACTGACGGTCCCTCTCTTCTTCTCCTCCCTGCCGCCTGCCGGTGCCGAGCCAGAGTGACGACGAGGACACGGGTCACGAAGGGAATGACTCAGATTAAGTGTAAATGTCATGGTGAGCCTGCGCCCTTGAAACTGACCACCTACCTTAGTCTCCTTGATCCCAGCCCCTCCTCTGCTGCGTCTGTCTCATGCCTGTAGTTGACAGAGAACCTTCCATGATAGATGCCAGCGCATAGATCTGCACTGGAGCCAGTCTGTCTCGGGGCGGGGCTGTCTGTCCCCTTGAGGATGCCCGTGTGGGTGGGGTTGGGACCTTGGCTGAGGCACCTCCGCGCTGTGTGTGTCAGGCTTGGGAAGGCCCTCCTTGCCATGGGTGCCAGCAGCAGGGACGTGGGCCTGCGCCCCCTAGGGACACGCAGCCCCCAGCCCGCCAGTCTCCCCACCATCACCAGTCTACCCACAGGCTCAGGGCCAAGGAGTCGGAGCTTGTGCCACAGAGAGTGGGCCCTGATCCCGACACCAAAGCCTGTGGCAGCCCTACTCCCTCATGCCTCAGACTAGGGGTGCTGGTGGAGAGGAGTCTGTGGGGACCCTCCTTCTGTTTGCCCTGTCATGGGAGGCTCCGTGGACACCCCCTCAGCCCCTCGCTGCTCCTCAAGTCCCTGCTGCCTCCCGGCCCTTCTTGTTGTCGAAAACTTGTGGCTCAGCCAGGATCCCATCAGCAGGGAGCGCCTCGTCTGCTCCCTTGCGTTGCACAGGGGAGATTGAGGCCCAGAGAGGGCAGGGCACAGGTGTCATGCAGGGGTTCCCCGCCAAGCCCTGCAGGTGAGGAGCTTGGGAAGAGCCTGTGGCCGGCCACGTGCTGAGAGGCCAACATCTGGCTATGAGTCTGGTCTGGGAACGCAGACCAAGAATGGCTTTTGCATTTTTAGTGGTTATTTTTCTGGTGATTATATGAGTGCATAATATCCTCAGCTTTACCTCTTGACTTGGAAATCCTGAAGTATTTACTACCTAGCCCTTTAAGGAAAGGTTTGCTGGGCCCTGGTCTGGACCACTGCCGTCCAGGGCATGTGCAACACGAGCTCCATCTGTTGTTTTAAACTTTCTAGCAGCCACGTTAAGAAAGTAAAAAGATGCGTGAAATTGATGCTGATACTGTTAGCCCATTACATGCATAATATTGTCATTTCAACCTAAAAAATCACTGACATATTTTACTTCGCTCTTCTCTAAGTCTTTGAAATCAGGCGGTAGTTTGCATTTGTGGCCCGTCTCGGTTTGGAGTGACTGCACCTTAGGGGCTCAGCTTGACTTTGGCGTGGCCTGATGGTCAACTGTGGTAGGAGCCAGGGACACGGGGTGGCGTGGGGGGGGGCAGGGACAGGAACCAACCTCCAGGAGGAGGGGCTTCTTTCAGCAGCACTGCCCACCCCCTACCCCCAGTTACAGACTTCACATCTGCTGGCAGGAGCCGCTTCAGTGGCCCTGACTGCCAGGGTCTGGGCTGTGGGAGGGGCGAGGTGAGCTGATGGCAGGGCAGCCCTGGAGTGGCCCTGGCCCCTGGGCCCGCTGGGTTGGGGTGGGGGGCGGGGGTGCCATGTGCCATGCACAGCCTGCTCAGTCCCTGTGGCCCAGCTCAGGCCTTCTTGTGGGCGGCAGCCCAAGTGAGAGCTCCTTCCAGGGCAGACGGGCCGTGACCGTCACAGGTCCCAGGAGGGGTCTTCTGTCCTTGTTAGGAGATAGTCACTGGGGCTCTGGCTCTGGCAGGGCAGCCCCTCCTGTGCTGTCACCTTGCTCCCAGGCCGCATGGTAGTTACGTGGGCCTTGTCCTTTCCACCACTGAGGCCTGTGAACTCGGACGCCATCTGCTCTGCTGGGCTCCCACTGAGTGAGCAGCTCTCGGCTTCATGGCCCCCCAAACTCCAGCTTTCCCTGCAAACAGCCACGATGATAGGGTGGCAGACCTTCTTGGGGCTGGGACTAGCACCAAGGGGGCCAGAGGGTCCTCTAGGCCTGAGTGGGGACCCACCCTCACCCCAAGTCACGTCCTCAGACCATGTCCCTCCGACAGGGGCCTCCTGGGCTTTCCCAGTGAGCGGGCGAGTGCTGCTGAGCTTAGGGGCTTGTCCTTGTCTGGCCTGAGGAGGGGCCTTCAGCCTGGGGTGCTGTTCCCCCAGCACAGTGGAAGGTGCACCTACTGGGGAATGGGCAGCGGGCAAGAGGGTGTGCTTCCTGGACGGCCTCGGAGCTGTCAGAGAGAGAGGGACAGGCCTGGGGAACCACAGGGATGGGGGGGCGTCAGGGGACAGCCTGGAGAGCTTGGGCTTCTCTTAAGTCATTTGAACAAGCCCTCGGGGGACGTGAGAGATGGGCTGTGTGGTTCTGGACAGCCGCCCTGACAGTGAGCAGGAGTCAGGGCCGGTGGCCACTGGCCATGAGCCTGAGAAGTCTGCCTGTGCCCGCAGGGCCTCACTCTGGCTGGTCATCCGTGTGAGCTGGGCCTGGCACGAGCAGGACGGGCCCCTTCCAGGCATGTCCCCGCGTTGCACCGGGTCCAGGGCTCAGCAACACACAGTGTCCTCTGGGCCGTATCTCTCTTAGCTCTGAAATTCAAGTGGAAAATGCCCCCGGGAGGCCACTCTCGCTGCCAATGGGATCGCAAGGAGGGTCATCTTACAGCGCTGGCCTGGGCATGGTTGGGCTTGGCCGGGACGCGTGGCCTTTCTGTCCTGGTTACTTGATGCTCAGTAGCCACGCTTGACGTGTCGAAACAGCACACTTTGCCAGCTCCAAAGTCTCCCCTGGCTCCCATGGGGTTGTGGCCTTGAGGAGCTCGCAGCTTGATTTGGGGGAAGATGGGAGGCATGGATGGTTCCAGTGGCGAGGAAGGCCGGGTGGGGGCGCTGCTCTGGCTCCGAGGTGCTGAGGAGGAGTGGGAGGGAGAGGCTCAAGCATGGCGGCCGAGGGCTGGCAGGGTCCCCCAGTGGGGTCAGGTGTGTGTCCCAGAGAGTCCTGTCTGGCTGTAGCAAGGAGGTGGCTGGCACCCTCAAGGAGGGTGGTCCATTTACAGAAGATGTGACCCCAGCCAGGCAGTGTGGGGAGCAAGTTGGCACGTATGGATGTGGGGGTGATGGCAATCCCAGGGGCCCAGGTTTCTGGGTGTGTGGCTGCAGGGTGGAAGGGACGTGGTTTATGATGGGGCATGGAAGAAAGAAGAGGGTCAGGTTGGGCTGGCGGCCCAGGGGCCCTGGTTGCACACATGTGTCTTCTGCCCGGGATCAAGCTGGGCTGGAGAGAAAATCAGGAGTCGGTGGGCAGTTAAACCGCCAGGTGGGCTTTGGCACCCTTGGGAGCAGGGAGCCTCCCATCCTCAGGAGGCCATTGAGAGAGATGCTGCCCAGAAGTCCTTGGGGCCTCAATGAGGAGTCATCCCCCCGGAGCCCTGCCGCATGTCTCAGGAGGCCCGGGAGGCGCCGGGTTGAGGACAGGTCTGCTGCTGCCTCCCAGGCGTGGTTGTTCGGTGGTTTCTCGCAGCCTCCACAGGTTCACTACTTCCCAGGCATGGTGATGTCAGGCTCGGGTGGAGAGGTGGAGAGCTGGGAGGCCTGCCCCTTGTGTGCGGCCTGGAGGTGGGCAAGCTAGGCCTGCACAACGGGGTCCCCGTTCTCGGACCCTGGCCTGCGGCGGGCTCCACCCCCAAGCAGGGCACTTGGCCTCAGGGCCGTGAAGCTCCCGGCTGCAGGCTGCCTTTCCATTCAGGGCCCGAGTCCTCATTGTCTGCATTTGGCATTTTCAGATTTTGCAAGAACGGGGTTCAAGGATGTGAGGAACACAGTGTTGACAACTGAAGAGACGTTTTACCTTTTCCCAAGATGCAATGATCTGCCATGTCGAGGAAGCTTGGCCGTGAGAAGAAACCTGCTTTTGACAATTTCTCTAGAGATCTGGGTGTGAATCCTTTTTTTGCCTCTGAGGTGGGTGGTGAGAGACAGGACCAGCTGTCCGAGGCCGGGCGTCGCCACTCAGAGGCGGCATGCTGCCTGGGCGGGCGTCTCTGTAGGGCCCTCCGCTTGGTTTTCACAAGTGCCGCTCGGGCCTGAGGCAGGGCGCTCCTGACTGACCCTTTAATCACCGAAGATCATTTAAAGGACAGCGTTCTTGGTGCTACATAAACAGTCTGTAACAGAGCCTGGGCCTTGCTGGTAGGAAGTGGCCGCAGCACCACAGCCCTGGGCTCTGGGTGCCTGCTGGTCACCCTGGCATGCACCAGGCCCTCTTCCTCAGGGCAGGGGGTCTGCTGTGCCTCCCAGACATGACCGGTTGGTGGTTTCTCCCAGCCTCCACGTGTTCACTACTTCCCGGTCCTCCTTCAGAGCTGGGCTCCACTGGCCTGATCCGGCCTGGCACAGTCAAGGCTTCTCCATTTGTAGTTTCCAGGCGAGAGACCTTTGCATCCTTTCTTTCCAATTGTGGATAGACAACCCAGTGCTTTCACTTCTTAGAAATGCCTAAAAGTGCTGCTGCTTTTTGGGCTGATCTGTTAAGTCATGTAAAGGGAGGTACAAGTTTTGCCTCGTCTGACCCACCTTGGGGCTCAGGGGGAGCTGGCGCCCATCAGTGCCTTGGTCTCGCCTGGGATGGAGGTCGGGGCGGGAAGCCTGTCCACCCGGCTTCTGGAGCTGAAACTCCAGGTCACATTGGAAATTGGATGTTTACAGCACATCACAAACATCTCTCTCTCTCGCCGGCTCTCTCGTGTAACTATGCAGTTCTCTCTGACGTTTCTGGGGCGGTGGGGACACAGGCTGCACGGGCCCTGCCCCCTGACGTGACGGAGCTACCGGGATTCCTTTGAAAACCGCTGTCCGCATGCTTTGAGAACAGACCTTCCTCAGCTGGTCGTGGGTCCTGTCCATCTGGGGGGCCTGGCCGGGCAGGCGGCTCTGCCACCTGACCTCCAGCTTCCAGGGGAGCTGTGCCTACTGACCGCTGGCTGGTTCCAGACGCTTCCAGAGGCTTCTTGCCTGTGCCCTCTTCTCCTTTGCCAATATTACCTGATGAACCAAGTTCTCCAGCACCTAGGACTTACCTCCTCCTTTTGTAAGGTCTGTTGTATGTTGTTAAATGTTTGGCTTCATCCGTTTATAGCAATCTTTCTGTAGGACACACTTGGCCCTGGTGACCTGTCCTCCCGGTGGAGCGCGCGGGGGCTGGGCAGCCCCTCCTTGGCCTCGGGGAGTACCAGTGGGGCTCTGCTGGCCATTTAGCGTTGTTTGATTTGTGACCTTGACGTAATAGATAGGCTTGTGGGTTTTTTTTTTAATTTAAAGATATTAAGACTTAATTCACTAAAATTTATTGTAAGGGGATATTTATACTTTTGTACTTTTTTAGGTATCCGTATTTTATCAGCTTACAGTTTAATGCCTAAGTTTCCCCTGAAAATAGCAAATAAAATTGTGTATTTATGAATGAGCAGAACAACTGTTAGTGTCTTAAAATGCACGGAAGAGCCACTACTGCAGAAGCGCCGCCTTGGGCTCGCGACAGCCCCGGGCCTGCCGCCTGTGTCACTGTCCAGCCTGGGGCTGGCAGGTTAGAGCAGCACAGGCCTGTCTCCCCGCCTCGGCTGGACCAGCCCCCGGCCCTCACCCATCATCTCTTGATGGTATCGTGCCCCCATCCCTTGGGCCAAGGAGATCATCTTCAAGAGACTTTTTTAAAAGTACGGATGCCTCGTTGCATCAAGCGTGTGCACCTGTCTTGTCTCTTTCCCTGGCCAGAAGCACCAGCTTCAGAGAAATTTCTCTGAAATTCCTTGGGCCCGCACCCCCCACAGCCACTCTGGCTCCCCCTGGTGGTGGCTCTTCAGAAACTCCCGGGACGCCAAGGCTTTGAGGAAATTCCCATTCCACGTGTTCCCTGGAGAGCTCTGGCTCCCAGAGGTTGGGTAGGATGTCTTTGACCCCGAGATGCCGGAGTCTCCTGCAACCCAAACTCTCAGCCTTCTTGGAGTGTCTGTCGTGTTTCCAGGGCTGGCGTCTGTGAGCAGAGGCAGTGCCGCTCTGGCGCCTTTGGACTGAGCCGTGCTTCCCTGAGACAAACTGCAAATCAGGACGCTGGTTTACAGTCCCTGGGTCGGGACGGTGTCTCTGGTTTGGGGGGGGGGGCTTTGATTTGCACCCCTGCCTGCTCCAGGTGTTGGCATCAGGACCATGGCTGACCCCTGATCCTTGAGGCCAGAAGGGGTCAGGGGTCCTGGAGTCCTGGCCCAGTGGTTTTCCTTCTTGGGGCTCCCACAGGCTGATCCTAAGCGTGCAGTATGGTGTGTGTGCACATGGATTTCCAGGCTCGGTTGTGGCCCCCTCCTGTGGCTTCACCTGCTGGCTGCTCTGGTTGCTGCAAGGTGGGCCCTGCCCTGGGCTGAGCCCCGCTCCCTCCGCCCACCACGGCTTAGTGGTCTGTGCCAGCCGGCTATCACTCCAGAGCCTTCTCCCTGCAGCCGGCGGGGCCCTGGTGGGGCCCCCACCCACCAGGCAGTGGCCCTGAGGCACCGCTTGGGGGCAGCAAAAGTTGTGTCTGAGTGGCGCCCCACCCAGGTGGGAGAGGGGACCCGTGACAGCTGGGGGCACTTCTCTCCTTCCCCTTCACAGCACTGAGCGCACTGTGAACAGTGTGAATAAAACCTGCTTCCCTTTAAACCCTTAGTCTCTGCACGAGTGTGTCCCTTCCCCTCCTGCAGCTGTCTCGTTGAGTGTCCACCCTGGGTTTAGGGAGCCCAGGGCGTGGGGGATCTGTGCCCTAGGGTCGCACACTGGCCACCGCCTGGGACCCACCCAGGACCCTAGCCTCGCTCTCCTAGCCCGGCTGGGTGGGGCGTCACTAGGGAGCACCGGGCTGCCCTGACATCTTCGCCCCTCCTCCCTGTTAGGCCCACAGGACCCTGACCAGACCCCTGCCCTGTAGCTCTCAGGACACCCACAGCCTGGTCGTCCCCCCATCAGGCCTCAGTGCACCCGCTGCCCCGCACCCCCACCTTCCCCGCCGGGACTCGGAATCCATCTCTGCTCTGGAGAAAAAGCCCTCAGATGGCTCAGTCCCTGGAGGGCCACCAAGCAGTGCTCCCTGCCTGGCAGGAACATGCCCAGGCAAAGCAGAGCAGAGGCGAATTCAGTGTGTGTTCCCCACTCCATTCCCGGGGCCGGTCCACAGCAGGTGCCTGCTAAGTGCTTATTGATACGTTCCATAAATAGCCAGGCCTGCGTTCTCCCAGCACCTGCCGGGCCAGCTGGGCCTGTGCACGTGCTCACGTACGTGTGCATGTTTCTCTGTGTGTGGGTGTGCAAGTGTGTGCATGTACTAGCATGTGAGCATGGGTGTGCGTGTGTGGTGTGCGAGGCCCTGCCCTCTCAGGCCTCTTCGTCTGTTCATGGTCACTGAGCACGGCAGGAGGCTGGGTGCCTTTCAGGAATCAGCCCACACTGGGGAGCTGGCCATCCGACTGCAGAAGGCCTGCCGTGGACATGCTGGGCCAGGCTGAGAACCCGGGGCCACCTCCGTGGGCAGCCGCACCATCGCGGCCAGGACAGGCAGGGCCAGAACGAGCTGGGGCCTGGGCCCTGAGACCTATTTCTGCTGGATTCCTGGTGGCCACAGGCCGTCACGGGAGGACTGGGAGGGGGATGGCGTGGAGCTACTGACAGGACAAGGGACGAGAGGGGGCAGCAGAGCTGGGGTGGGGCCCCTGGAGGCAGGGCCAAGCACCAGGCTCTCTGTGCAGGATTGCAGCTCATTCCTGAATTCCCCAGGGATCCTCGCAGAAACCATTAAAGACTGCTGCAAGGATGGCCTGAACCCCAAACTTTGCAGAAGGAAGAAGGAGGGGGTCCTGGCCCAGGGAGCTGCTGAAGCCTTGGCCTGTCTCAGTGGGGGGCCTGTCCTGCTGACCTCCACGGCCCCGAATGGCCTGGGCCTTGCCTCCTCTGTGTGACAGCCAAGAGAAGTTCAGGGTGATTCAGACATAGGCAGTGGGGGCTGTGCTCCCCCACGCCCCGCAGAGCCCCCCTCCTTCAGGACCCTCTGCCGGGCCCCCTGCCAGTGTCTGTTGCTGCCCCCAGTGCCCAGAACAGGGCACCCCTTGGCAACACTCATGGTGACGACCACGTTGGCAAGGATGCTGAGGTGGGGGGGCGGGTCAGGGAAGCCCCTGTGAGGGGGTCAGGCCACAGGTGTCACAGGACTCGGTGATGTCTAGCCTCCAATGTGCCTGCTGTAGCTCCTTCCACTGGGGAGCCTCATCCGCCACACCCCCTGCCCAGCACCGGCCCCATCCTTCCCCGAGGGTCTACACCCAGGCAGCCGGCACTGAGGTTAGGGTTTTATTGGAGAGTGAACATAAATAAAAATAAGTGGGCGTTAGAGAGTAGGGAGAATTGGAGAGCTATTTACAAATGTACACCATAGGCTCCGGGGCGCCACTGGCCCACTGGCCTGAGCGCAGCTCAGAGGAAGGTGAGCAGGGCCATGAGGACCAGGAGGATGGCATGGGCTGCCAGGCAGGGTGCAAAGTTCCGACCGAGGGGCTGCTGGCCCCGGGGGTCCCGCTTCTGGCCACCCGAGCTAGGCCGCTGGAACTGCAGTTCTGGGACGATCCGATGGATCCAGTTATGGTGGGAGGTGACCCGGATATAGACACCTGGGCGGTTCCGGCGGGCGCAGCCCTCACCCCAGCTGGTCACCCCAGCCTGCAGCCATGACTGACCCACAAGGCACACCAGGGGGCCCCCCGAGTCTCCCTGCAGGTGAAGAAGAGGTACCGTTAGAGTCCACGGAGGCGCAAGAGCCAGGCTTTGCAGCTACATGGGTGCACACATGCCTGTCTGCCTCCCTTTATCTGTTCTTCCCTGCCCAGGACCCACCCCCCCACCCCCACCCCGCCACCCAGTCCTTCCTCTCTGACCTGGGGTGCCCATTTCTCTAACATCCCCAGACTATCCACCCTGATTCATCTCAGGAGAGTGTGTTGAAAATGCAGTTTCCTGGGTCCCACTGCAGACCTGCTGCCTGACTCCCCCGGGTGGGGTCCAGGAATCTGCTTTCCCAGCTGGTCAAATGCACAGCCCTGTCCTGACCCCATGGGCCCGCCTCCTGGGGCCTTATCCCTTGTCCCAGGTGGGCTGGCTTCCACCTTGACTGGGGTCTGGGGAGCAGGGCTCAGCCTTGGCACGGCCCACCCTGGTCCCTACCTTGCAGGCGTCCTTCTTGCCCTCGGCGAAGCCCGCACACAGCATGTCGTCCTTGATGGTTTTCGGCTGGAAGCCGGGCTCAGAATCCTTGCTGTAGAGCAGGTTGCACTTGGGCGTGTCAATGATAGGCACAGCGAGTTTCTGCAGGATCTGGGGGTTGGGCAGGTGGTCTAGGGAGGGGAGACACAGCCTGCGACTCAGTGGACAGTCTTACTAAGGACTCCGGGGCCCTGGGTTCTTGAGAACCACAACTCTGTCCCTTCCCATTCTTGCTTGCGTTTAGACCTTCTCTTCTGGCTGGGGGCTTTGTGAGACAGAATTCCTTCTTCCCTCCTCCTACCCACCAGCCTGGGCTCTTTCTATTCCCCACTCTCCACTTCCGCATGCCTCCTCTTCCTGAGTCTACTGCCCCTTTCCCATACCTACTCCACCCATTTGAGTAGAGATCATGTGCACCAATATCAACAGAAAAAGATTGTTGGTTCAGAGTGGCCCCCACGCTGCCTTCTCTAGGCATGTCCCGCATTTTCTCCTGGCCCTGCCCCATTACCTTGTTCACTGGGGTTGCCCCAGCCGGTGACCCAGCAGTTCATGCCCGTCTCAAAGATGACTGAGGGGTCAGGCACACACACAGGGAGGATGTAATTGGTGAAGGTCACAGGTGCCTCCAGCTCCACCAGAGCCACATCGGCACTAGAGGCCATGCCTTGGTACAGGGGGTTACTCTTGACCTGCTTCACCCGGGTGTACATGGCATGCGGCCCTGGCTTCACCAGTTGCCGCACCCCCAGCAGGACCTGGCACAGGGATGTTTCAGAGGTGCTGGTGGGAGAGCAGAGAGCTGGTGTGAGGCAGCCCCACAAGGGCTTCACAGGTGGAGTTGGTGGAAGTTAAATGGAGATGGGAAAGAGGGAGGAGTTGGGCTCCCCATGGTGCCAACATCTCTCTGTACATTGTCTTCAAAAAAGTAATCTCCAGTGGGACATACATCAGGATGAGGTGGGTAAGGGGGTAGAAACTGAAGCAGCTTTAATTCCTGACTTTAATTCCCAGCTATACCCCGGCCAGCCTGGCGACCGTGGGCAAGTCACCCAGCAAGTTCTCTGTGACTCAGCTTCCTTGTCTGTAAAATGGGGACACTAACATTCCCCACCTGAAAGGCTTGCTGTGAGGGTTGAAGGAGATGATCACCCACCAGGGTGCATCTGGGGGTTGGGCCTAACCTTAGGCAAGCCGCCTACTCCCTCTGAGCCCGAATATCTGAACTTAAAATGTGAGGTTTTAAAAGAATTGCAGAGCTGTG
Source organism: Aethalodelphis obliquidens (assembly GCF_003676395.1). Lineage (NCBI taxonomy): Eukaryota > Metazoa > Chordata > Mammalia > Artiodactyla > Delphinidae > Aethalodelphis > Aethalodelphis obliquidens. The sequence goes on along the minus strand of NW_020837962.1, from coordinate 11,325,892 downwards.
GTGAGGCAAGAGCCAAGATGCTTGGGAAACCCTGAAGGTCTAGGACCAGGTGGGTCATAGTATGGTAGTAGGGATTGGGTGACTTGGCCCTTTGGTTAGGGACGGCATAGGTGACCTTAAGGCCATTCTACTCGAGTCCACCTGTACCCAGAGTCCCAGCCAGAAAGGGAGTGTCTTGGATTTGAGGTGTGGGAGGGGGACGGGGAAGAGGGCCAGGGCATGGGAGGAGCCTGCCAGCATCGGCAGGGGCAGGCCCCAGGTCTGGCAAAACACCTCACTGGTGAGACCAGCAGTAGGGGAGTGTACCCCTCCCAGCTGGGCTGGGGGGAGCAAGAGCCAGGAAGCAGGGGTTGCTGCTGGAAGCTGGCCCCAAGGTTGGACCTAAAGGGAGCTCTGGTAGGGAAAGCTCAGATAATGCAGACCGAACCCGCCCCCCATAGGTGGTCAGCCTGAGCGCCCCACACGGCAGCGGGTCGGCTCTGTCCGCGGTGCTGAAGCTGGGCGTTTTGCGGGGTTGGGGAGGTGTGGGAGGTGTTGTCCTGTCTGCATTGTCTGCGCCCCTGGTGGGGAGGGAGGCTGGCTGTGCTGGCGAGGGGGTGGGGAGGGGGAGCGTCGGGGCTCAGCCAACTCACTTGGAGAAGCAGTGCGCTGCAGTGAGGACCCAGCGCTCTGTGATGAGGCTGCCCCCGCAGAAGTGGCTTCCATTTCGCTGAATGCTGACCTGCCACGGCCACTCGCCCTCCAAGGTGTCCTGCCCGCCCACCATCCGGTTCAGCATCCTTGGGCTTCCGCAGGCTAGGGGAACACAGCCAGGGGTGCGCTCACTGGGGGCCAGTTCCATCGGCTCTGATTCCATACCCCCAAACCCACACTTTCACATTCTGTTCACTTCCCGGCCTCCCTGCCCCTGACCTGCTTGGGGACCTTAGGCAAGTCAGAGGCCTGGGCATCAGGTCAGCCTCTGACACAGGCAGACCCTTCCCAGCTCTGGGAAAGTCCCCCACCACCATGGGCCCCACTCCCTTCACCTGTGAAATGGTGACATCAGACCTACCTGGGGCGGGGAGTGAGATAACACGGGTAAAGGTCTTATCACAGAGCCTGACAAATGGGCTCCTGGAAGGTCAGTGGGTGTTGGGAGGGTCCCACGTAGGGTAGGTGAGTGGTCTTCCAACTCTGTCTTTACCTTTTTTTCTGTTGCTTTCCCTGCCCCCCTTCTCCATGCTTCCTGCCTTGATGGCCCTCTTGTGCCACCTGCACTGTGTGTCAGACCTTCCCCCTCCACTCCTGCCTGGGCTCCACAACTTTCCTGCACTGTGGGATTCCCTGTGCCCGGCCCATTCATTCTGGGTCTCATTCCGGGGGTGTGTGAGGGTGTGGGTTTCTGATTAGTCTTGCAGCTCTCAGACAAGCCCACTCCTATCCCCCGACCCAGGGGACTTGGATGCTTACCAGTTAATGCCTCAGCCTCCTGAGTCCCTGGAAATGAGAAAAAAGAGGGTGATCAGCCAACTTAGCTGAAGCTGAGGTCTGCTCCTCCCCGCCCCACCCACCACTGCTGGTCAGCGTAGCCCCTCATCTGCTCCACACGCAACCTCCTGAGGACTCAGCAGGACAGCCCACAGGGGGACCTGGCAGGAGAGGCCAGCAGCCTTCAGTTCCCCACAGGTCTGGCCCCCGAGATGTGTACAGGCCAGACATGTGGGCCAGAGCTCACCTGCAAGGGCAGACAAGCCCCTTGCCACAGGGGGAAACAATCAGGAGATGCCAGTGAGGGGACCCTGTCAGGGCTGACTCTCCTATTTGGGGCAGGAGGACTCCTTCTTGTCCCCACAGGGCCTTCCCTCCACACCCCACACTCGTCCTGGTCAGAAGCTCTGCAGAGCATCCAGCCTTCGGCCCTGGTGCTGTGGGATCTCCCTCCCCATCCCTCTCCACCAGCCCGGGGCTGGGATGAAGGACGAGATAAAGGGAGCGGGGCTCCATGTCTGGCTGGAGTCCTGGGGCGACAGCCCAGATACTTGGGTCTCGGGGGAGTAGAGAAAGGCCAGCCAGTGGTTGTGGGTCAGTCCTTCCAAGATTCCAGATTCCCAGGAGCCAACCCCTCTCTCAGACATTCCAGCATGCTTGCAGTTGGAGCCCAGGGCACCCTGCTGGGCCATGGCATTCCTGCCCATGGGAGGGACAGGGGAGGTGTGAGGGTGGAACCGTTCGGTAATGGCCTCCATCTCCCCAGGATCCATTGCCCCCATGTCTCTGGACATAGGCACAGGGCCTGCTACTTGGCTTTGACAGGACCCACCCCCCCCCAGCCCGGAAACCCCAGCCAGGCCGACAGTCCCCAGCCCAGTGCCAGCAACACTCCAGAAATACCCGCCCTGTAGAGAGAGCCCCACTCACATATCTGGTTCACTGGGGGCAGATCTGATCAGAGCTGGGGTGGGGGGCTCAGGACAGCCTCTCCCCACCTCAGCCCTCAGTATTCCCCCTATACACCAGCCCCTCTTGGTAACCAGTTCCAGGCAGCTGAGGGGCCCTGGGGGCAGGAAACGACCAGGCTGAGCCACTCCTCTCTATGGGGTGCCAAAGGACCCTGGGGATTTTTACAGGACCCCCATTCTTGCAGTCTAAGGGGTGCACTCCCCAATGCTGGGGGTGCTGGATGAAGAAGCGGTGTGGGGGGGAGCTGTGCTTGGAGCAAGAGGAGGAGGAGGGGCCTGAGGAGGCACAGGCAGGACTGGCCACTCTTCAAAGTAGAGGTGCCAAGCAGAAATGTGAGGGTGGAAGTAGTCAGCCCAGGCCAGCGGGGGGTGGGGGAGAGCAGGAATTCTGCCTGGACATTGATTTGTGTTAATGAGGTGCCTTTTTAAAATGCAAATACCCCCAGGAGGGCAGTTCCCTCCAGCCCCTCATCTTAGTATAATATGATTTAATTAGATTGATAACACCAGACCCCATGCTCTTTCTAAGGCTGATGCTTCTGCTGGCAAGATGCTCCCATTCACCTTGTCCTCGCCGGCATTAACGTGCTTTCAGGCTTGTTCCCTCCCTGTGGGACTTTTCCAGAGCCTTGTCCAGATTCTCCCCACAGCCATCCCCCCTCCCATACATGCAGATGGATCCTCCACTGCCTGCTCCCAGGATCAAGGGCACTCCCACCCTGCCTGGCAGCACACCCACCCCCTACCCCGTTAGAGCTCTGCAGTCTTCCTCACCCCAGCCTAATGCAACTCTGCTTCTCATTCGGATTGAGCCTTCTGGCCTCTGAATGTTTGCCCATAGCACCCCTTTCCTCCTGGTGTCTACAAATCCAGATTCTATATGGTCCTAATCCAGATCAGGCCTAACTGAAATGCCTCCTCCTCCAGGCAGCCCTCCTCGCTTGCACTGTCTGGGAAGCCTGGCTCCCTCTTCTGAACTTTCTGTCCTCCTGCCTGGCCTCACAGAGCTCTGCTTACCTTGCCCTGGGGGTAGAATTGTTGTCTCATCTCACCTATGGGCTCAGGAGCTCTGTGAAGGCAGAGCCCACATCCAGGGGGCCTGAGCCCGGGGAATGTATAAGAGGGAGAGAATGGGAGCAGCTGTGGGAGCACGGCTGACCGGGAAGGGGTGATGTGGAGACCTGAACTCTGCAGGGTGGGTGTCCTATAGGGGCTGGGTGAGCTGGTGGGGGTGTCAGGGCCCTCCTCTGGGCCCAGGGCCCTCATGCTCCTGTAGCTAGTTGCTAGTGGGGATAGGAGAGACCCAAGGCTCTAGGAGGGAACAGCCAGGGATGAGGGGCAAGGACAGTGTTGAAGGAGTTCAGGCCTCTGGTCACAGCTGTTTGAGAGCCAAGTGCAGGCCGCTGTTTCCATTTTGGCAATGACCTTGGTTTCTCAACCCACCAGGAGCAATCACAGTGTTACACACCCTGGCGGAGATGGGCTCCCTCAAAGAACGCTGTGGTTCTTGAACCAGGAGGCCAGGGGAGGTAGGCGGGGCAGCGAGACCTGGAGAGGCCCTGTGGAGCCCAGGGAGGCTGGGGCCTCCCCACCAAGGTGCCGCCCTGGTGCCCTCCTCCCCTGGTGGAAAGCCTGGAGCCCTGGCTGAGTTGCAGCCTGGGGTGACCCGGCCTGGCCCTGGGAGGTGACTTAAGGACAGGGAAGTGAGGTGGCCCAGGAATGCGCGAGAGTTTCCCTGGCAGAGAGCAGCCCGCCCACTGGGAGGGGCCTGCAGGTGGGTCCCCTGGCTGGCACCTGCTAACCCTGACCCATGATTGGGAGAGGGGACAGGGGTTCAGGGCCTGCTCCTCCCATACCCTCCCTCTCTGGTGGGAGCTGGAGCCTGCACCCCTGTCCCCCTGCTCCCTGCTAAGCCCTCATCAGCCTCCCAAGGATCCCAGGCTCAGGCAGCAGCTCAGCTACCTCTCCCGGGCCCAGCGAACAGTGGCCCAGGGATTGGAGGGCAGGGGTTTTGAGTTCAGATCCTGCACCCATGCAGCCCTTGGAGAAGGGAGAGAGGCCCAGATGAGAGGAAGCAGAAGCGCCAAGCCCAGAGCTTGGCCGTGCTTGCCCAAGGCAAGGGAAGCAGGGTTATGGTTACTGCCTCTGGGCTCCTCCCGGGCCTGCATCCACACCCCAATCCAACTTCCCCACTTCACTCCCCCAGGTGGGATGTCTGGAACCTTCCCCCTGGGGCAGGGAGGAGAGGCCCGTGCTGCAGCCCCAGGCCTGGCCAGGGAGTGGGGGGCTTAGCTACAGCTCCAGGTAGGAGAGAGGGGCCCTGCAGCCTCTAGGACTCACCAAACCGCAGCAGCAGCAGGAGCAGGAGCAGGGCCACAGCCGGCACCTGCCTCATGGTCTTGGCCTGGCTGGAGTGCCCGACGGGCAGGGGACAGCAGTGGCAGGAGCTCCGTGAACACTAGCACAACATTCGGGGCTCCATGAAGTGGGGTTATATGCTGGAGATGAGTGTCAGCTTGGCTATGCCACTGGACCTGTCAGCCTGGCCCGCCCAGTTCCTCTCAGCAGGAAGGAGGCACCCCAGAACCCCGACTCCTCCATGACCTGGCCCTGAACCCCAAGGGGCCAGACCCCTCACCCTAAGACACCTTGGGGTTTGGGGGCCAAGGTGCATCTGCCCCATTTAGGTGCTTGTGGCATGGGGTTCCAACCCCCACCATGGCTGACCGCATCCCCCAACTGACCACAGGCCCCACATAAGCTGACTACAGTCTGCCCATGAGACCCTTCCTGTTTCATTCATTCATTTGTTCATTCATATTTATTGAGCATCTACTATGTACTGGACATCAGTGAAAGAAACAGAGTCCAGGACTGGGGCTTACACTTTTGGGGGGAGGGGGGATGGGCACGGAAAAGTCCAGGTCACCTGTGCTTATGGAACAAAGGAGAGCAGGGAAGGAGTCCGGAGCGGGGTCCCCAGTCGACCCCAGCGCTCTCACCGGCCCTCCCTCCAGGAAGTGGATCCCAGCAGTCCCAGAACCGGCCCCAAGGTGGCCATGACCTCCCTTCCCCTGCCTCCCTCCCGTCCCCGGGGCGGCACCCTCCTCCCCTGGGCCGGGGCCGGCGGGGTGGGCTTCCCGGAACCCGAGGGCCGGGGTGGGCGGGGCGGAAGCTGGTTCTGGGAAGGCCGGGCCGGGATGACCGTCCCCGGGTAACCCTGCCCTGGGCGCGGCTGGCCGTGTCCGGGACTTGCGGCCGCCACGGAAGCGACTCCGGGAGGAAGTTATTTGGGGTATGGGGCTGACGTCAGAGGCGGAGTCGGGTCTCGGCGGCCACTGCCCGCCCAGGCGGCGGTTCGGATTTTGGCCGGAGGAAGGGACCAGGACCGGCAGATCCCCTCCAGAACTGGGATGGGGAGCGCAGGATAAGAGGCAGAGCCCTGCCTCAGCCTCCCCGCCTGCGCAGTGGGTGCGAGCGTGGCCTGGGTGTGCTACGGTACGCCCCGGGGGGTAGTCGGAGCCGGGGTCGCGGTCTCCGGGGCTGGGTTGGGTGTCAGGCAACCCCCGCCCTCTTGCCTTGGCCTTCGCGGGAGCTCCTGGTCAGCGCAGTTCTGCCTTCTAGTGGCCGCCTGCAGCAGCGCCGGGCGGGCCGGGCAGGATGCTGAGGGGGGGTGCGGGGGGGTGGGTCTCTCACCTCCTCACTGTCCCTCTTCTTCCCATTCCTCCCACCTCCCCCACACACACACCGCGAGCACTCCCACCGTCCGTTGTCCTCCTCTCCTGACCCCCTCACCCCAATTCTCACTTTGCTTCTCCATCAGCCCTGTGAGGGGGAGGAGGCGTCACCCTGAATTCGTGACTGCCACCCAGGCGCTGACCCGCCTTTTCTCGCCCCCCTGCCTCCCCTGTCCCTTCTCTGCGACCCCTGTGTCCTGTGTCCCGGAGTTCCCGGTGGGGTGTCTGGGCGAGTGGGGTCCCTCGGGGAGGGAGGAGCAGAGTATGGGAAGAGGGATTCTAGAATCATTCGGTCATTCAGTCCGCAAGTGTTTTTTGAGCACGTTGGGTGCCCAGCACTGTCCAGTTATGGGGAACATCAAGGTGAACGGTGTGGAGGAGATGGCAAGACAGAATTAAATCAAAAATGTCTAATCATAAACTTTGGAAAGTGTTTCAGAACGTCAGGGTAACCACATTCCTCCAGGCACCTGATGATTAATTCCCAGGATCTCAGAGGCCTTTCAGATTCTTTTGGGCTGACCACTCACTCTCAGGTCCTTCTCGGTTTTCTCTGCCTTTGCTTTTAAAAGCCAATTCTAAGAAGGCTGTGCCTTGAAATCAAGCAAGCAACGAAAGTCGAGAGGTGATCAGAAAGTGGGGACACCGGGGAAGGTTGGGCTCCTGATGACTCCAGTGACTAGAGAAAGAGCACCCGTGTACCCTGGACACCCGTTGGCCCGGAGCCTGTGGACCCCCAACTGAGCAGGGAGCTGGGGGTAGGGGTGCAGGGTGAGCAGGAAGCTAGGTCCCTTCCTCACTCCTGCCACCAAATAGGTGAGGAGGATTGGAATCCAGAGGGATTCAGAGACATAAATATGTTTTATCAGTTTCTCCTTAAAAAAAAAAAAAAAGTGGGTATCTATCAACTCTGGAAGGGGGCATGTTTTCTAATGTTAGAAGTCACAGTACACAACACAAAAGAAAAGAGATGTGGCCCATAAACTAAAAAAATACAAGCAAAGTTGGCTTCAAAATAAAATAGCAAACAATAGGAAAAATATTTGCAGGAAATGTGGCCAAATGATGACAACATTATTGTCCAGAGTGCTTAAGAAATTGATCAGAAAAACCCTGAGCCCCTAAAGATGAAAAGAACAAAGGACGCAGACTAGTCTCGGAAGAGGAAAGCAATTTGGCTTATAGACTTTTTGAGAAATGTTCAGCATCAGTGATTAAAGAAATGCAAATCAAAGCCACAGCAAGGAGATACTGTTCTCCTGTGTGGAGTTAGCTTGACCTTGGAATGCTGTTAGTCAAGGACGTGGGGAAATGCCCCAGCTGGTGGGCATGTAACTGGCACAACCCTTCCATAAATTGGTCTGTCAGTCTTTTAAAAATAGTTATTTCCTTTGATTCAGTGAATTCATCATTGGAAATCTATTCTAAGAGGAAAATCCTAAATACAGAAAAAGCATGAAGATGTCAGTGGCCAGGTCATTTATAATTGCAGAAACAAAACAAAAACAAAAATTTGTTGGATGATGGTAAATAAAACTTCCTTTGAATATAATTAATAAAAAATGACATTTCCATGGAGAGTGGGTAAATGTGGAAAATGCTCATAATATAAGGGGAAATTTTAAAAGAATGTGTATAAAGATTTTTAGAAAATATAATGACTGAAAGAAGTTAAATTTCAAAACAACAGCAGAAAAGCTGTTGTTTTGAAATTTAAAAAGGAAAGCTTGCAGAATGTTCAGGAGTGACCATCCAAAAGAAAAGCTTGCAGAATGTTCAGGAGTGATCATCTAGGAGGGCTTCTGCAGTCATGTGGATTTCTCTCAAAAGTAGGTGACAGCAAAACTAGAACAAAAAATTTTACAGTTTTTATGGAAACACAAAAGACCTTGAATAGCCAAAGCAATCTTGAGAAAGAAGAAATGGAGCTGGGGAAATCAGGCTCCCTGACTTCAGACTATACTACAAAGCTACAGTAATCAAAACAGTATGGTACTGTCACAAAAACAGAAATATAGATCAGTGGAACAGGATAGAAAGCCCAGAGATAAACCTATGCACATATGGTCACCTTATCTTTGATAAAGGAGGCAAGAATATACAACAGAGAAAAGACAGCCTCTTCAATAAGTGGTGCTGGGAAAACTGGACAGCTACATGTAAAAGAATGAAATTAGAACACTCCCTAACACAATACACAAAAATAAACTCAAAATGGATTAAAGACCTAAATGTAAGGCCAGACACTATCAAACTCTTAGAGGAAAACATAGGGAGAACACTCTATGACATAAATCACAGCAAGATCCTTTTTGACCCACCTCCTAGAGAAATGGAAATAAAAACAAAAATAAACAAATGGGACCTAATGAAACTTAAAAGCTTTTGCACAGCAGAGGAAACCATAAACAAGACGAAAAGACAACCCTCAGAATGGGAGAAAATTTTTGAAAATGAAGCAACTGACAAAGGATTAATCTCCAACTGAGACTCATGGAACACAACAGGTATTCATGGGACCTTTGGTCCTGGTTCATGGGACCCAGTTCATGGGACCTTCCTGTGATGCTCCAGTTGAAGGAAGAGCTTCAGGACCCAGGGTGGTGCAGATGGCTTTCCATCTTAGCCCCAGGATGTGCTGCCACTCTCTGGTGGTGATGCATTCTCCAGTCTCCAAGGTGACTCCTGGAGCCAGGCACACTGGAGTCTCTTCCTCAAGGAATGCCAGCTAAGTGGGCTACAGCTCCTCCTCTGCCCCACTCAGTGTGAGCAATCCTACGGAAGGACATTAACTGTCCCACAAGTAGCCCAGGCTGGTCGCATGGCCACTATGTGACCACAGGACAGAGGTTGTTAGCAGAAAGGAGGAGGGAAGGAAACGTCATCAAGAAGCAATAGCTATGACACTGACTCCAGCGTGAGAGTGAAATAAAGACATTTTCAAACATGGAATTTCTCAGAAAATTTACCCCCAAGGCATGATTTTTGGGAAGCCACTGGGGGGAAGATGTTCTCTGACTAAAGAAGGAATAAACCAAGAAAGTAGGAAATATGGGCTGTGGAAAACAGAGATGAAACTCAGAAGAGAGAAGGGAATCTGCAGTATGCTGGTGAAGGGAGATTCCAGAATGGCAGCTGTGCCCCAAACAAAGAGAGCAGCCTTCACTGGAACACTGTGACAAAAGAGACAGGAATGCTGACAATGTCACACTGTCATCATGATACACTGTGCCACTGAGCTGTCTTTTCAATCAGATGAAACAACTGGAGGATTTGCTACACCAAAACAAGATGTAAATCAAGAAAGAGGAAGATGTGAGACCCAGGACAGGGAATCCAAACCAGGAGAGAGGCAAATGGAATTCCAAGGATGACAGTTAAAGGGACATCCCAGGATGACAGTGGTGCTTAGAGAGCAACTATCCCAGAGAAAGGAAAATGGGTATATCAAGGAGGGATGAAAAAGAGAAAAAAAAAAAAAAAAAAAAAAGGAACTGATATGTTCCCTAATGGGATTGACCTGGTGGAGATTTGGAAAGTTTGGGTAGGTACAAAGGCAATTATTAACTTCAGGGGGAAAAATTAAGAAAGGGAACAAACGTAGTACCCCCCACCCAAAGTCTCATCCTCTTATGGTATCAGCCAGACTTGAGGTCCAGGATCTGGTCAACTAAATCAGATTTAGGTGCAGACGAGGCTTCTTGGGCATAATTCCTCATGATCTGAAGAACTGTGAACTAAGGAGTTCACCCTGCTCCCCCAACATGCAAGGGTGAGGAAGGGACAGGGTAACCACAATAGATAACCCCACACAGCAAGCACTGGTCTATAGCATTTCTGAAATCTCACTAAGAACACGTGCTACTCCCTTCTGCTCCAGGAGCAGGGAGTGTGTGTTGTCTAGAGGCCCTGGGAGTAGTTCTTCATGACTCTTAGCTCTGCCCTTGGGCTTTTGGCTTTGGCTTCTGAATCATCCATGCTTTCCCATAAAACATGGTTCATTTCTGTAACTGAATAGCTTTCTCTGCCAACCTGCTTCTTGTCTGTAGAAAGTTGGGGATTTAAAGAACTGTCCCTTTCAGTTCAAGCTTGTACAATTTGCTGACTTATCATAAATAATGTAGGTCAGAAGACAATGGAACAACTTTAAAGTGCTGGAATAATGGCGATGACATTACTATCAACCCATCTGTCAACCCATAATTCTACATCCAATGAAAATATTCTTCAAGAATGGAGGGGAAATAGACAATTTCAGATAAATGAAAACTAAGAGAATTTATTGCCAGTAGGTCTGTACTATAAGAGAAGCTAAAGGGAGTTTTCAGGCTAGAGGTAAATGATCCCAGGTGAAATTAAAGATCTTCAGAAAGGACTAGGAGCACTGAAAATATGTATATAAATATAAAATACTCTTTTTCTTCTCAATTTCTTTAAAACACATGAACGTTTAAAGCAAAAAGTATATTGTGGGGTCTGTAATATATGTAGATATAATACATATGACAACTATAGTATAAAGTACAGGATGAGGTAAATGGCCTATATAATTGCAAGTTTCCTACATTTTATATGGGTTGGTATAATATTAGCTTTAAGTAGACTGTGAAAAGTTAATAATTTCCACTTTTTACATTTGTTATTGGGACATCCCATGTGATCAAACCAAACTCCCAGTAACTGATATCTTATTAGGAGTATGATGTGTTGACTTCTCAGAAGATACCTAACACTCTGGGTTTCACTGGTTTGTACAAGAATTCCCACCCTGGCTAAAAAATATTTTTAAATGGGGTACCTGTAACTTACCTCTGACTCTGACCCAGATAAGAGATAAAACAGTCCATCAATTTTTAAATGCCACTTGATAAATGAGAGTTGACCAGTCTGATCCTTGACACTTATTCTCCTAATTAGGCCTCAGTTGACTAAAAAACTGAATGCAAGGTATGTTCTCACAATACTTGTGATTGTTTTCAGATCATTCTGCCCTCTCCACTGTTTGATTCAGAGTCTTAAATATTGGCGCAAAACCGTTATTCTGAACTGGGATCCAGCTAATCACACCAGGCAAAAAAAAGCCTCATGGTCAAAAGTGGTGCTGTTCGAGCTTGTTTTGAGGGGGTTGTGGAGAAATTCTGATGAGGGAAATGGTGCACACCTGGATGAACCAAGCAGATGCTGATGGAAGGACAACAGACGTCACACAGGTGTGTCCCATCACCTATGCTCTAGCTCACGACTCTCAGGTTTTCTCAGGATCCAGAAACAACTGGAATTGTTTTCTCTGATACCTCAAGTAGACCTACTCAGGGACAGAATGAATAGACTTACTGCTCTGCTAATTAATTTACCTCTCAAAATGTGCAAAACAGATTCATCTTTGTCAGACCATCTGGTTTGTTTCTCCCTGACAATATTTATTTATTGACTCATCCAGTTTTATGGAAGTATAATTAACAAATAAAATTTCTATATATTTAACATATACAATGTGATGATTTGATATATGTAAACGTTGTGAAATGGTTACCACAATCAAGCTAATTAACATATCCATCACCTCCTGTAGTTACCATTTTGTGCGTGTGTGTGTGTGTTGAGAACACTTAATATCTAATCTTTTAGCAAATTTCAAGTATACAATATTATTAGCTATAGTTACCATGCTGTACATTTGATCCCTAGAGCTTATTCATTTTATAACCAGAAATTTGTACCCTTTGGCCAACATCTCATTTCCCCCACCTCCCAGCCCCTGGCAACCACCACCATACTCTATGCTTCTCTGAGTTTGACTTTTTTTTTTTTGCAGTATGCGAGCTTCTCACTGCTGTGGCCTCTCCCGCTGCGGAGCACAGGCTCCGGACGCGCAGGCTCAGCGGCCATGGCTCACGGGCCCAGCCGCTCCGCGGCATGTGGGGTCTTTCCGGACCGGGGCACAAACCCGCGTCCCCTGCATCGGCAGGCGGACTCTCAACCGCTGCGCCACCAGGGAAGCCCCTGAGTTTGACTTTTTTATATTCCACATGTAAGTGAGATTATACAGTATTTGTGTTCATAGTGTGTCTGGCTTATTTCACTTAGCATAATGTCCTCCAGGTTCATCCATGTTGTCCCAAAGCAGGATTTCCTTCTTTTTAATAATATTCCATTGTATATTTGTATTCCATTGTATATTTATACCACATTTTCTTTATCCATTCATCCATTGATGGACACTTGAGTTGTTTCCATATCTTGACTATTGTGAATAATGCTGCAGTTAACACGGAAGTGCATATATCTTTGAAATACTGATTTTATTTCCTTTGGATATCTACCCAGAAGTGGAATTCCTGGATCATATGGTAGTACTATTTTTAATTTTCTGAAAAACCTCCATACTGTTTTCCATAATGTTTGTATCAATTTACATCCCACCAACAATGTACGAGGGTTCACTTTTCTCCATATCCTCCCCAACACCTGTTAGCTCTTGTCTTTTTAATATTAGCCATCCTCGGGGACTCAGTGCTTTCACTGCCGTGGACCCGGGTTCGATTCCTGGTCAAGGAACTAAGATCATATAAGCAGTGCAGCAAGGCCAAAAAAAAAAAGGATGACCTGTTGGCCATCCTAACAGGTGTGAGGTGATATCTCATTGTGGTTTTTTTTTTTCTTTTCATTGTGGTTTTGATTTGCATTTTCCTAATGATTAATGATGTCAAGCATCTTTTCACATACCTGTTGGATATCGTATGTCTTCTTTGGAAAAATATCAACTCGGGTCCTTTGCCCATTTTTAAATGGGGTTATTTATTTATTTTTTTGCTATTGAGTTGTGTGAGTTCCTTACACACTTTGGATATTATCCTCAGTATATATATGCTTTGCAAATATTTTCTCCTTTTCAGTAGGTGGCCTTTTCGTTTTGTTGATTGTTTCCTTTGCTGTGCAGAAGCTTTTCAGTTTGCATAGTCCCAGTTGTTTATTTTTCCTTTTGTGGTCTGTGCTTTTGGTGTCAAATCCAAAAAATCATTGCCAAAACCAATGTCAGGGAGGTTTTCTCCTATGTTTTCTTCTAGGAGTTTTATGGTTTCAGGTTTTACGTTTAAGTCTTTAATCCATTTTGAGTTAATTTTTGTGTATGGTGTAAGGGTCTGATTTTCCCAACATCATTTATTGAAGAAACTATCTTTTTCCCATTGTGTATTCTTGGCACCCTTGTCAAAGATTAATTGACTGTATGTGTGTGAGTTTATTTTTGGGTTCTCTGTTCTGTTCCATTGGTCTATGTGTCTGTTTTTATGCCAGTACCATACTGTTTTGATTACTAATAACTTTGTAGTATAGTTTGAAATCAAGGAGTGTGATACCTTAAGCTTTGTTCTTCTTTCTCAAGAATCCTTTGGATATTCAAGGTCTTTTGTGATTTCATATGAATTTTAGAATTACCTTTTCTATTTCTGTGAAAAATGCCATTAGAATTATGATAGAGATTGAATTGAATGTGTAGATCCCTTTGTGTAGTGTGGATATTTTTAAAATATTGTCTTCCAATCCATAAAGACATATCTTTCCATTTACTTATGTCCTTTTTCAATTTCCTTCATCACTGTCTTATAGTTTTCAATGTACAGACCTTTCATGTTCTTGGTTAAATATATTCCTTAGAACTTTATTCTTTTTGATGCTATTATAAATGGGATGGTTTCTTGATTTCTTTTTTCAGATAGCTCATTGTCAGTGTATAGAAATGCAAATGAATTTTGCATGTTGATTTTGTATCCTGCAACTTTACTGAATTCATTTATTCTAACATATTTTTGGCAAACTCTTTAGAGTTTTCTATATGTAAGACTATGTCATTTACAAACAGGGAGAATTTAACTTCTTTTCTGATTTGTATGCCTTTTATTTCTTTTTCTTGTCTAATTGATCTGGCTAGGATTTCCAGCACTATATTGAATAGAAGTGGTGTCATACAGAGTGAAGTAACCTAGAAAGAGAAAAACAAATATCATATATTAACACATATGTGTGGAATCTAGAAAAATGGTACAAATGAACCTATTTGTAGGGCAGGAATAGAGACATAGACATAGAGAATAGATATGTGAACACAGCGGGGTAAGGGGAGGGTGGGATGAATTGGGAGATTAGGTTTGACATAAATACACTACCATGTGTAAAATAGATAGCTAGAGGGAACATGCTGTATAGCCCAGGGAGCTCAGCTCAGTGCTCTGTGACGACCTAGATGGGTGGGATGGGGGAGGTGGGAGGGAGGTCCAAGAGGGAGGGAATATAGGTATACATATAGCTGATTCACTTCATTGTACAGCAGAAACTAACACAATATTGTAAAGCAATTTTACTCCAAAAAAAAAAAAAAAAAGTGGTGAAGGTAGGCATCCTTGTCTTGTTCCTGATCTAGAGGAACAGTTTTCAGCTTTTCACTGTTGAATATGTTAGCTGTGGGCTTGTCATATATGGCCTTTATTATGTTGGGGTACATTCCTTCTATACCTCATTTGTTGAGAGTTTTTATCATAAAAAGGATGTTGGATTTTGTCAATGCTTTTTTGGAATTTACTGAGATGATCATATAATTCTTATTCTTCAATCTGTTAGTGTAGTATATCACATTTATTGATTTGCATATGTTTAATTTTCCTTTCATCCCATGGATAAATTTCACTTGGTTGTGGTGCATGATCCTTTTTTTTTTCAATAGTGAACTTATTTATTTATTTATTTATGGCTGTGTTGGGTCTTCATTGCTGTACGTGGGCTTTCTCTAGTTGCGGAGAGCAGGGGCTACTCTTCATTGCAGTACTTCTCATTGCGGTGGCTTCTCTTGTTGCAGAGCATGGGCTCTAGGGTGCACGGGCTTCAGTAGTTGTGGCACGCGGGCTCAGCAGTTGTGGCTCACAGGCTCTAGAGCGCAGGCTCGGTAGTTGTAGAGCACAGGCTTAGTTGCTGTGCGGCATGTGGGATCTTCCTGGACCAGGGCTTGAACCTGTGTCGCCTGCATTGGCAGGCAGATTCTTAACCACTGCGCCACCAGGGTAGCCCGCATGATCCTTTTAATGTGCTGTTTAATTCAGTTTTCTCTCATTTCGTTGAGGGTTTTTGCATTTATGTTCATCAGAGATATTGGCCTATAATTTTCTTTTTTTATACTGTCTTTATCTGGCTTTGGTATGAGGGTAATGCTGACCTTATAAAATGAGTTTGGAAGTGTTCCCTCCTCTTCAATTGTTTGGAAAGTTGAGAAATATTGGCATTAATTCTTCTTTAATTAATTAATTAAATTCTATTTATTTTTAGCAGGGGAGGGGGAAGTAGAGGAGGTAAAAAAAAGTTTGGTTTCTGCATCAAAGCACTTTCCCTAAGAGTGGTGATTCATTCATTGCATATCATCATGGGTGCACATAGTTATCCTGGCTTTCATGACAATTTGAATTCAAGGTAATGTATGGAATATGTATTTTTCTGAAATCCAATGTATTCATGTGGACATATACAGGGTATCCCTTGTGTTCTCATTCTCATATGAAAGATAATGGTACTTTGGCTTCAAGAACAAATAAAAAATATCATAACTACAGCTTGTGTTTGATTTGGGTCTGGGCTAATTACTTAAGGAAAAATTTAGTAATAAAGGTCTCAGATATTTAAATTCCCCATGAAGCTGCAATTAATTAAGGGGCTGCTGATTCTGAGAACTATGCAACCAACAGGGAATGAGGGAAGAATTACATGTCTGGATGCCAAGTTCAGAGCCAAATATCAATAATCTCCTTCACACTTTTGCAATATCTACAAATAAAGTAGAGAGAAAGGATAAAAATAATATATAAATAATGATAAATAAAAAGTACATATAGAACTGGGAAAATCATTTTTCATTACATTTGCCACGTATTCCAGTTTAATAAGATGTTTGTAAGGAAAAAAAGCAACTTAAGACAGAAAACTAGTTACACTGTTGCAGTTCAGAACTGCTTGAAAACAGAAGAATGAATACCAATCAACTTCCCTGATTTAAACCTAATTGTTTTAAGACATATTTTGTAACCTGAACATCTATGTTATGCCTTGAAAATTCAAAGCAAAAAGTAAATCATATGAAAGCCAGAAACTTCAATACATCTAGACAGACGTTTGCTTGTAGTTTTTGGTATCCAAATTTTTTTCCCCACACAGTGCAGACGCCCTTTTTGTAGGCACAGCACTGGCAATAATGAGAACCCAGTTGGTGCACAGAACTTTTACAAATTCTGCAAGTGGAGGACGTATTCTTTCCATGTGGATCAAGTCTTGCTTTTTTTTTTAGGTCAAAGCTTTATTTTTGTCCAGCTCTCTTCCACCACTTCCTGTGATATTCCTTGCACCATCTTTCCATGTATCTAGAGTGATAACAGTACCAAGTTTCTTTTTACATTTTTCACACACCATCTTTCCATGACAGAAGGAGTAGTAGCTAGTTCTTCTTTAAATGTTTGGTAGAATTCACCCACGAAGGCTTCTGGTCTTGGGCTTTTCTTTGTTGGTAGGTCTTTGGTTACTGCATCAATTACCTTACTTGCAATCGGTCCATTCAGATTTTCTATTTCTTTATGATTCAGTCTTGATAGGTTGCATGTTTCTAGGATTTTATCCACTTCTTATAGGTTATATACAATTTGTTGGCGTATAGTTGTTCATAGCAGTCTCTTATGATGCTTTATATTTCTGTAGTATCAGTTGTAATGTCTCCTCCCTTTTTTTCTTTGTTAGTCTAGCTAAAGGTTTGTCAGTTTTATCTTTTTAAAAAACCCCAACTATTAGTTTCGTTGATCTTTTTAATTGTCTTTCTAGTGTCTTTGAAATTTATCTCTAATCTTTATTTCCTTACATCTGCTAACTTTGGACTTATTTTTCCTTCTTTTTTCTAATTCCCTGAGGTGTAAAGTTAGATTGTTTGAGATCTTTCTTTTTTCTTAATGTAGGTGTTTATCATTCTTAACTTACCTCAGGATTGTTTT
Organism: Aethalodelphis obliquidens; assembly: GCF_003676395.1. Classification (NCBI taxonomy): domain Eukaryota; kingdom Metazoa; phylum Chordata; class Mammalia; order Artiodactyla; family Delphinidae; genus Aethalodelphis; species Aethalodelphis obliquidens. The sequence goes on along the minus strand of NW_020837962.1, from coordinate 11,308,699 downwards.
TGATGAATCCCATAAGTTTTGGTATGTTGTATTTGTCTCAAGATAGTTTTTTATTTCCCTCTTGATTTCTTCTTTGACCCATTGGTTGGTTGTACAGGTGTATATCATTTAATTTCCACATATTTATAAATTTTTTTCCTATTTTTTTTTTTAGTAGAGTTAGGAAGGAACTGGACTTTTAATTTTATTTATTTATTTTTGGCTGTGTTGGGTCTTCGTTTCTGTGTGAGGGCTTTCTCTAGCTGCAGCAAGCGGGGCCCACTCTTCATTGCAGTGTGTGGGCCTCTCACTGTCGCGGCCTCTCTTGTTGCGGAGCACAAGCTCCAGACGCGCAGGCTCAGTAGTTGTGGCTCACGGGCCTAGTTGCTCTGCGGCATGTGAGACCTTCCCAGACCAGGGCTCGAGCCCTCTGCATTAGCAGGCAGATTCTCAACCGCTGCACCACCAGGGAAGCCCTCTCCTATTTTTGATTTCTAGTTTCGTACCATTGTGGTTAGGTAAGATACTTGATATGACTTCAATCTTATTAAAATTGTTAAGACTTGTTTTGTGACCTAATGTATAATCTCTCCTGAAGAATGTTCCATGTGCCTTGTAAAGAATGTGTCTTCTTCTGGTTTTGGATGGAATGTTCTGTATATGTCTGCTAGGTCCATTGGTCTATAGTGTTATTCAAGTCCAGTATTTCCTTATTGTTTTTCTGTCTGAATGATCTATCAGTTGTTGAAAGTAGGATATTGAAGTCCTCTACTATAACTGTATCACTGTCTATTTCTCCTTTTAGTTCTGCTAATATTTATTTTATATATATAAGTGCTCCAATATTGGGTGCATATATATTTATAATTGTTATATCTTCTTGACATATATATATATATATATATATATATATATATAGGGAACTATGTTCCCCAGAATTCCCTTCCATGTTGGTATGGCTTGAAAAGAAATCTGTGTGTGATCGGGAAGGTTTAAATGAAGCAGCAGCAATGAAGCTCTGAGGTCAGTGCAGGGATGAGTCCTCACTAGCTCATGCACATGGTCACTGATCTGCTGAGCCCCTTTGGTCAGCAGCAGGTTCATGGCTCCTGCAGCTCTCACCAAGTCTCTTCCACTAGCTTCTCAGTGTCCTGAGCCAGGCACATTTGCAGATTCAAGGTGAAGGGCACCAGCTCCTTCTGCAAGTCATTATGTTATCAAGGGTAGAGGCAGAGAGAGACAGATGTGGTTCCAGTTTGTCCTCACTGTCCCTTGCTTCCCCCTTAACTCTTTTTCTGATTTTCTGATTTCTCTGACTTTAGCAGTTGTAGATGAAGAGGCAGCCAGCCTTCCATAGGCTTTCCCCCTTACTCCCACAATCATGTAAAACGTGATCTCTACAATTAATTCCTTATTTTATATTGCTCATGGAGGTTCTGCTTCCCTGGTTAAAACTTAACAGATATGTGAATGAATTTTACCCTAACACATATACATAAATGTATCTTATGTCAATGTCACTTCAAATCAGTGGGGAATGAAAAGGTTATTCAGTCAGCATCCTTGAAAAAAATTAGCTAATATATTTGGAAAATAGTATATCTGTACTTCATATCATTCATAAAAATGTGATGATATGTTTATAGAAACATATTGGAAGAAAATATAGAATATATTTATAGCCCCAGAATACAAAAGCAAAATGCAAACATCAAAAAAATTGAAAATTTTAATGTATCAAACATAAAGCTGTTCAAAGGCAGTTTTATTTTTTGAGTTTGTCCAAAAATTTTTTTAAAAAAAGAATCTCAGGAGACTGACTTTGAATCTAGCCATCCAGCTAGATGATAAAAGTTGTATAAAATTTCCAAAATGGAGTGTGTGTGTGTGAGTGAGAGACAGAGAGACAGAGAGATAGATAGGTGGAGAGAATATGTGTGTTTGAACAGAACTTTGGTCATAAGAGCAGCGTGGGCCAGGTATGGAGTCAGGAGCCTTCAGCCATACTGGGAATCAGTATTCCTTCCTGGCTGGATCACAGAAGGAAGATAGGAGATGTGGCTGAAACGTCATGTTGCTGCAGACATGGAGCTCACAACAGGAGAATACACAGAGCATCCCCCATCCCATTCTGTCAGGACTTGCTCTTTGCCCCCACACTAACCATTCCTGCTCAGCCTCAGCAGTGAGAACACCAGTGCTTTTCCAGATCCATCTCCTATTACCCCCCTCTTAGCCCTCCTGTTCCAGCCAAATCTCCAAGGCCCTGTACAAACCCAGGCCTTTGCCTGGGCAGTTCTCAGCCTGGGACCCACCCCTCTTCCTTCTTTTGATAACTTCCCTCTGCCTACAAGCCCTACTTGGCAGGGCTGGGTCACAGCTTCTTTGCCTCCTCCAGAAAGAATGTCACTCTTTGGCACTTTGAACTGCCTTTTTCAACGCACTTATCACACTCATAGTAATTGTCAGTTTACTATCTCTTGCACCATAAGGTTGAACTCCCTGGGGCCATGGATTGTGATTTACATTCCTCTCCACAGCCTTGCCCCTACACAGGTCCTGAGTGCTGAGCCAAGTCTTGAATAAACAGTCTGGTCTCCTGGTTTCTGTTCCTTCCTCTCTTCAACCTGTCCTGCACACAGGCCTGATTCTCATCCTAAAGCAAAATTTGAATTATATCATCCCCAACTCAAAATCCTTCCTTGGCTGACCTTCACCAGGGAAACTATTTCAATTGTTGGCATTCAAGGCCTTGCACACCGTGCAGTGAGGACTGTTAGGTCAACCGGGGAAAGGTCAGGTAAGACGCACAATCAAGGTTAGGTAAGCTGATCTTAAGAAAATTTACAGAGAGCCCAGTTTAGCACATAATTTTCTCCCTCCCTCCCTTCCTCATTCATTGAGCACCATGGTCAGGACCTGTGCTGGGCCTTGATAAAACTGATTATGTTCCTGTGCTGGCCCCCCAAAAGACATGGGCCTTGTTCTCTGTGCACCCCACCATTGTCTGACTCAAGTGGTGTGCTGGTGAATGTTTGACCCTGGTGGGAGTTGGGGGTTGTGGGGGTGGGGACTGATTTCTAGAGTTTGCCAATTTCTGTGGTGTAAATACTCCCATTATGGATGATGTCAAGTTACCAACAGGGTCACTGAATGTGGAGTCAGAAATAAATGTACAGTAGCACATCATTGTATGGTATTTCCACCATACGGATATAATAGACACAAAAACCTCAAGAACATAGATAATCGTAAAATAAATAGAAAGCAATGAATTTTGATTATTTGCTACATTTTTGAATATAATTTAATTGTAGGTTTATATAATACAACTTCTAACGATGACTTTTTAAAAAATATATATTTATTTGGCTGCACTGGGTCTTAGTTGCAGCATGTGGGATCTTTAGTTGCGGCATGCAGGATCTAGTTCCCTGACCAGGGATCGAACCCTGGCCCCCTGCATTGGGAGCGTGGGGTCTTGACCACCAGGGAAGTCCCCAACAATGACTTTTAAAAGATAATGTATTGAACATCCAGCTTGCAAAACTCCTGAACACAGTCTCCTCATTTAAAAAAAAAAATTATTTTATTTATTTATTATTTTTGGCTGCATTGGGTCTTCACTGCTGCGTGTGGGCTTTCTCCAGTTGTGGCAAGCGGGGGCTACTCTTCGTTGCGGTGCGCGGGCTTCTCATTGCACTGGCTTGTGGCTCGTAGGCTTCAGTAGTTGTGACTTGCGGGCACTAGAGCGCAGGCTCAGTAGTTGTGGCGCACTGGCTTAGTTGCTCCGCAGAATGTGGGTTCTTCCCGGACCAGGGCTTGAACCCGTCTCCCCTACAATGAGGCGGATTCTTAACCACTGAGCCACGAGGGAAGCCGTCTCCTCTCATTTTTGATGGTTCGTATTTTACTTCTTCCAAGGCTCTGGGAAACAAAGGCAGGAGGAGGAATGGGGCTCAGGTGGGGAGCAGCAAACTCCGGCTCGAGTCCCCCACACGGCCACTTGGGGGCGACAGACACAGTCTGATAGGCAGCCGGGGTCGGAGTCGAAGACCGCTGCGGTCCGCGGCACCTGCTAGGCTCCTGGACCATGAAGACGCTTTTCCTTCTATTTCGGGCGCGTCCAGGCCCGGGGGGACGCTGGCAGGGGTCTTGGGGCGCGGAAGGGCCGCCCCCAACGCGGCCGCCCTCGTTCCAAAGCCCACAGCCGGCAGCCTCTGAGGCCGAATATCGGCCCAGCCGCCGCCTTCCTGGCATCCCCCTCGCGGTGATCATGGTTCCGCCTGCTGAGGTTCCAGAGCGGTTCTAGGTCATTAATTAATCAGTGGGCAATTAGCTTATATTTACCTGGACTAGTGCAGATTCGTGCGGAGGGACGAGGAGCAGGAACTTCCTCCTGGGTCACCCTGAGGCAGCAGCACCCGGGAGATCAGGGAAGGAGGCTTCCCAGGCTTCCAGTGTGGGTGCGGACGAGGTCAATGGCCTGCTGGCCAGAAGGCCTGCGTTCTCCTCCCAGCTCTTATGCCAACAGTCTGCGTGGCCTTGGGCAAGGCATTTAACCCAGCTGGGCATGGGTTACTGCAGTAGACACTGTTGTTTGGCTCTCAGACATCTGTTCCCTTTCTTTCTCTTTGGCAGGTAGTGCCCACCCCTCCAGGGAGATTTACTCCAGTGCTGCGTCTGGCCCAGTTGGGCTCGGCCCACCGTGTTGGTCCTGTTTCCCTCGTCCAACGCTGGCTCCTTGAAAGTACTATCCAAGCAGCCTGTTGCAAAGACAGAACTGAGTTTGTTGCTTCCCTTGTTCAGGAAGAGCAGCATCTTGAAAGAGTCCTTAGTGGAGAGGAGGTGGGAAGGGCAAAGTTGAGATAGTGAGGTTTGGAGGTCTGGTTTAAGGTAGACCTTAATGAGGATTGGGTAAGAATCATGTTATACAGTTTAAGGTTGTTGGTCACAGTAGTTTAGGATTTGTCGTCTCAGCGAGGTGAGGGTTTCAGAGTCTTGGAGCTTCAACAGTTGTTTGATGTTACCTGTTAAAAAGTGGTGCCATTTTTGATGGATTTTTCTGAAGTCAAGGCGTAAAGTTATTTGCACCTTTTGTCCTCCCGGGCAGGTGTTTCCGGGAATAGTAGACTCACAGTAATAGTCGTTATTTTGCCTCAGCCAGCGTGAGTCACAGTCCTCTGCTATTTGCACCCAGAGGAATCCTGTATGTGGTTTTCTTGTGCGTTAAATGGGGATTATGCTGCGGGGGGTGCGGGGGGCGTGGGGGGCGTCAGGGGTGCGGGGGGCGCCGGGGGAGCTGGACATGCGTGAGAAGACCAAGGTTGCAGCCTGTTGGAGCCTTTCAGTATTACAGCACGGTGGGGCTTACAAAACTGTCTGCGTCTTGAAAAATAATTCTTACTCTCAAATCCGAAAAGGGAGCTGCCAAATCGAAACGAATAGATGTTTATTAAATGTCTCCAACATATCACTGTGTTCACTTGCCAACTGCGACTGAACGCATATAGTAACAGGGTCATTGCATTTACTTGGTAAAGGGAGGTGCACGTTCACATGTTTGATGCCATGTGGTGGAGGCTTCAAGGTTACAAATGTTCCAGGCTTATCAAGGTCTTAAAATGGCCCTGGGGTGTTTGACTCCTGGACTTCCTACTTCCCAGTCATGTGAATTGGGGTGAGCTCCTCCCCTCTCTGAGCTCATTTCCTCCTAGGTATGGTGGGGAAGACGGTGCTTTGAGCAGGGTAAGGAGGCTGAAGTGAGTTCACGTGTTGAGTGCCAGAAGTTGCAACTGAGGTGCAGATGATTCTGGAGCAGCGTCAGCCCTTAGCAATGTGGGCTGCCCTGTGAACTGTGGGCCTAGGACAGCTGTGAGAGAGAGACTGGTCCCATGGGAAGCAAAGTTGGGAAGGACTCAGAGGATTAATCAGGTTGGGAAAGAAAGCAGGAGAAATGAAGATGACAGTAACCACTATCCCAGCTCAGGGAGTCTGGGGCTTGTTCAGGTCAGTTCCTGCACTGCTCCCACTGACCCCCTCCCCATCCCCAGGACAAGTGCAGGGGCAACATAAAAAATATTGAACAACCAGTTCTTTACAGGCAGAAAACAATCAGAAAAGGCTGGCTGGAGACTCTTGGAGGTCCCCTGTCTCAACAGGCATTAATACCCCCCCTTTTTTTTTTCATTTTTTGGCCATGCTGAGTGGCATGTGGGGTCTTAGTTCCCCAACCAGGGATCAAACCCATACCCCCTGCATTGGAAGCACAGTCTTAACCACTGGACCGCCAGGGAAGTCCCCAGCATTAACCCTTTAATTACTCCCTTTGGGGGTCTAGAGGAGGGCTGGAGCAGCGGCATTAAGGGGCAGTCGGGGGCTTGAGGAAGCAACTATTTACAACCTGTAGGTGACATTCATTTGGGCCCCCTCAGAGCGTCCTGGCTGGATATCTGCTTTGCTAGGGAAGCGTGGAGGTGGCAGGTGTGGCACAAGTGGAGGTTGGCAGCGCAGCCCAGTTCAGGGCAGGCATGGGTGAGGAGTAAATTCTGATCAGGTGGGTCCTCTCTGGGCACTCCCAGGCCCTGGCACCTGATGGCTGGGGTCTCCCGGTGAAGCCTGGGCTCCTTGGGGCTCCTGAGCCTTTGAGCTGCGCCCTCACACGGAACTTTGCTGGTCTTTCCTTGATTTAGACTGGGGGAATTCCTTCCCCTTTTCTGTTCCTCAGTGAAGCATTTCCTGTCTCCTCTTGTCTTTCCCAGCAGACCTGAGGGCAAGGTGAGTCTTGTGACCAAGTCATTAACACCTGGAAAACTAGTTCCCTTTTCCTCGAGGGCAAGAAAGACGGGATCTTGAAACTCTGCCAGGATATGAGGGAAAAATATTTGCATTTCATCTTTCTATGGTAAAGAAAGGAAAGAAAATAAATCACTATACAATTTTAGAACAGAGAGTAGTTTGATAATACATGCTAAAAGCTGTATATAAGTTTATAACCTTTGACCTAGCAATATCTCTATTAGGAATATAACTTGTGGAAATAATCAGAGATGTTTTTGAAAGATTTCTGAATAAGATTGTTTAATGAAGCATTCTGTACAGTAGTAAAAAGAATGAATGTCCAGTGTTAATTTTCATGTTATGAAAATAGTTTACTGGCATGGGAAGATACCAAAATATATTACATTTAGAAAACAGATTAAAATAATGTAGTAGCATGATTCCAATAATATAAAAGGGTAAAAATAGAATCCATAGCCTGTTTTATCAGTTAGGAAAAAAGTTGCGTACTGTTTCATTTAATTAAGTAATCAATTGACTCAGCAAAGGTGGGAGCTGCTACGTGCCAAGCACTGTGGGTATAACAGTGAGCTGTTAAAAGTGTAATTTTCAAAAAAGGTAAAAGCATGACTTTCAAATAAATATGAGTGGCATGTGTCAAAGACTTTAACTCATTAATGAAGGAGGAAACCATCAAGATGTTAAAACTGGTTTAAAAGAGAATCTGAAGAAGAGACATATACATGGGAAATCAGGAATGCTGAAATCAATTTACTAATAATGGATGGAAGACTGCTCAGTAGCCTAAAGCAAGGAATGTAACTTTTGGAATCATCTCTTCCACAGGATGACGAGAATGCCAACCAGCAATGCTGTCCATCCTCACAGGGTAATCAGTAGCATTGGTGGGATATGACTTGCTTTCTAGGAGCAGGAATTATTGGCATTACTATCAGTTTTCTGCCAATTAACTTCTGTCTCCACAGAGCTGTCAAATAGCCTCCTCATCAGAGACAAACAAAGGTGCACTCCCCTATGGGATCGGATGATCCCTGGAGGCTCCAGCTTGCCTTGGAAGGCTATCCAGGCATCTCATTTGCCCATTTCAAGTCTTCCACACTTTTCCCAACAGGGCTGTGTAAAAGAATAACAGAGGGACTTCCCTGGTGGTCCAGTGGCTAAGACTACGTGCTCCCAATGCAGGGGGCCTGGGTTCTATCCCTGGTCTGGGAACTAGATCCCACACGCCACAACTAAGAGTTCCCATGCCACAACTAAAGGTCCCGCACGTGGCAACGAAGATCTTGCGTGCCACAACTAAGACCCGGCGCAGCCAAGTTTATTAATTAGTTAATTTTTTAAAAAAAGAATAACAGGGTGTCACTTAAACTAAGGCCAAAGAGAAGGTGCCTGCTCTGAAGGTGCGGTCAAGACCTTCCGGTTAGATGGAGCAGCACGTGCAAAGGGCCAAGAAGAAATAGAGGCCCAATGGGGCTGGGCTTGAGCCAGGAGTGAGGACAGGAAGGGGAAGAGGTCAGCACGGGTGGACGCTGAAGCACCTGCAGGGAGGAGACGCGAGGATTTGAGATCTCCTAAGTGCAGTGAGCACCGCTAGGGTTTTTAATGGGGAGATGCCGTGACCTAGTTGGTGTTTTGTTAAACATCTCTGGTTGCTGCGGGAGAAGAGCCTGGAGGGGACCCAGGACCCACCAGGAGGGGGGCTGGCGGGCCTGTGCCGGGGTTGTGGGGTGGGGGAGAAGGCCTGGGCTCTCCCACTCGCTTGTTCTGGGCTGGAGACACCAGGACGTGCCGATGGATTGGTGGGAAGTAAGAAGTATTGCTGTGTTGGGCTCAGCCTATCAGTAGTAACGCTGGTGGCGAGGGGTGCCTGAGCCCTTCTCCCAGCCCTACAACACGGCAAGGCCTTCACAAGAAGTGTTGTGGCTGGGCTGGCCCTTGTGGTTCTTACTATGATTGCAAGACACACCTTAGCAACAACCCTCAGGAAACTTTGGAAAGAAACCAGATTTATTACTCACAGGTCCTGGGGGGGCACACCGTACACCCTAGGGCCACACAGCGAGGTCGAGGGTGGGGGGGGGATGGGGGACGCGGACAGGGGGCTCTGCCTTTATTAGGGTCCAAGAGTGAGGAGGCTGGGGTTTCCCGGCTTCACTCTTTGTCGAATTTAAATTCTAATTCATGGCCGAATTTAAAAGCTGAGAGTTGGGGGAGTTCCTGGTGGTCTGGTGGTTAGGATTCAGCACTTTCACTACCGTGGCCCAGGTTCAATCCCTGGTCAGGAAACTGAGATCCCGCAAGCCTCTCGGCAAGGCCAATAAATAAATAAATAAAACCTCAGAGTGGGAATTTGGGTTCAGGAAGGGAAAAGTGGGGTCACTCCAGTGGTCAGTTATCTAGGTCACTCAGGGCTTTCTAAACCTTTCTAATCCTTCATGTGCGGGGCCGCCTGGCTCCTTATCTGGTTGTCAGCTAGTAGCTGTGTTGCACAGCTGGCGATGTGTTCATTCAAGATGGATGTCTTGAAATGGTTGCCCCAGCAACCAAAAGCTTAATGTCAGACACTTACACTGCAAATATATATATATATTGGTCTCTGCCCCCCTCACCCCCGTTCCTGAAGCCCTTGGAATTCCTGGGTGATTGGAGCATCTTTTGTTCTAATGAGATAATTCTTGGTAACCTCTTTGGTTCCTGGATGGGGACTGGTCACCAGAAAGACCAAGCCATGATTAGAAGCTTGAAACCTTAAACCCCATCTCCCATCTTCTGGGGAGTGGGGAGGGGCTGGAGATTGAGTTAGTAATGGATTGTGCCCACGTGACGAGCCTCCATAAAAATCCCTAAAGTACAGGGTTTGGAAGGCATCCAGGGTGGGGAACACATCCACATGCAAGGCAGGTGACACACTCCAGATCCATGGGGACAGAAGCTCCTGCAGTCGGGACCCTTCCGGACTTTGCCCCATGCGCCTCTTCACCTGGCTGTCCATCTGTGTCCTTTATTGTATAATAAACTGGTAAATGTAAATAAGTGTTTCCCCGAGTTCTGTTGAGTCGTTATAGTAAATTATCAAACCTGAGGAGGGGGTTCCTGGGAACTCCAGATTTGTAGCCACGTCAGACAAGTGCAGGTGACCTGAGGACCCACCACTTGTGATTGGCATCTGAGATGGGGGGAGTCTTATGGGACTGAGGCTTTAACCTGTGGCGTCTGCACAAACTCCAGTTAGTGTCAGAATTGAGTTAAATCGTAGGACACACAGTTGGTGTCCACAGAGAATTGCTTGTGGTGGAAAAACCCACACACCTGGTGTCAAAAGTATTCTATGTGTACAGGAAAGGAGTTTTTCCTTTACAATTGGTTATGGGTGGGGAGGAAAAGGCTAAATCAAAGATGGCTCGCAGGCGTGTGGCTTGAGCAACTGGGTGCATGGTGGTGCCGTTTTCTGAGACATGGTGCCTGGGGAGTGTCTGAATTTGAGGGAACCTCCAGATTCCTAGTTAAAGATGCCTGGTGGGAATCCAGATCCCCAGTACCCAGCCTGTGTCTTAGAGGCACAGCTATGGACTGCAAGTGGGGGGTGTCTCTCTCCCTGGGCCCCTAGATCAGGGGTATCCCAATCCCAGCTGCCAACTGACTCCCCCAGAGTTGTCTGTCCTCCTGGCAAGAGAAACGTCCACACTCTGACTTACCCAGAAGCATTCATTAGCAGTAATTAGCACAGTCACTTATTTCCCTGGAGGGTTGGTGGGGGAGGAGGAACGTGGCTGGAGGCAGGTGGCTCTCCACCCTGCAGGGGATGCTGGAGCTGGTTTCTCCACGCCTTCTCTCTGGCCAGCATCACGTGGCTGCCTAGCTCATGGCTCAGTAGGTACCCCACAGGCAGACCTGCAGACTCCAGCTCTGTGTCCAGCTCACCTATGGAACTGGGGGCCTCTCATTCTCCACCTACCCCTAGCCGAAGTTAATTCTGTACAGTCACTTCCTCTCCATGAGCCCTTGGCCATGACCTCTGACCTCACAACTCCTAGGTCTGCGAGTCTTTGATGAGTCACCAAGAGTGCTAGAAGTGGCCCAGGCCGGCAATGGGCACCTAGCAAGGCAGTTTGCCCAGCGTGCCCACTCCCTCTGCCTTTCCCAGCTCAACTCTTCCCATCAGGCTCCATCTGGGCTCAGCCCTTCCCAGCATGGGGCTCCCCTCTCTGTTTTTCTGGTGCAGAGGAATTGCAGTCCTTCCAGACTGATTTCTCAGTGTTGCAGTGAGAGTCATTCTAGTTGGTCCTGGGTAGGAGGAAGAGCAGTGTGCTTGACTGGTGAAGGACACTCTTAGTCATGGAGGAAAGGAGACCTTTCCAATGACATTTCTGTAGGATGACTGGCCACCTTCCTCCCTGGTGATTCCCAGCCAGGCTGGTGGGATATTTTTCCAGAACAACAGGAGTCAATGGGGAAAACGTGCTCTAAGAATTCTGACGTACAGCCAACTTTTCCGAAGAAGGAATAGGTTATGAGCAAAACCTAGGAGAATGCTCTAAGCCATGGAAGGAAAACTCTGGAGGAAGCTGACATGGAGACCTGCCATCGAGAAAGAGATGGACCACTAAGGAATGGAGGAACAGGTATAAGTGCAGTTTTTTTAAAAGTGCTGAAAGTCTCAGTGGACCACGAGAATGAACAATGCTCTATATTCCAGGAAGACATTAACCAGAGTGAAGATACATGGAGTCACACTATTAACACCTGGACCCTGGATGTCCAGCATTCAAAGAGTCAGACAGTGGTGTGGGTCAAGGAGGGGCTCTGTGTTTAGAAAGTATGGGGTTGAGGAAGGGACTGGGGAGGAGGGACCCCTAAGACTACAGAAAGGAAGGCTGGCAAGGAGGGGGATGCTCAACTTCCATTTTGAGGAAATGTCAAGAGGACAGGCAATGCTGTTATAAGATGGAGAAAATTTTATTTCGCAGAATTTGGGGTGGGGGGTGCGGGTGGGGAGTGCCTGGACTACACAGCCCAGGGTCCGAGAGCCTGAAGATGGCGAAAGGATTCGGTGTGCACTGATGAAGCTGGGTTTCTCGTGGAAGAAAGAAGAAACAGAACTCTGGGGCTGGGACTGGGGTAAGCAGAACCAAGAGGGCCTTGAGGAGCCTGGGCAGAGGTAGAGGAAATGCGAGGCCTGGGGCCATAGGAGCCATGGTGAGGCTCTGAGGGGGACCCGGGCTTTTGGGATGGGGAGACCTTTCCAAACATCACTGGAAATGTCTCCTTTCCTCCATGACTAAGAGCATTCTTCACCCCAGTCTCCAAGAGGCAGGGAGCCCCGAGTGACAGCCGAGCTCCTAGGACAGTTCAGGAGTGGTTAGATGGAAGGATGTCCCCTCGGGAAGGTGATGAAATGCCAGCTGGTGAGCAGTGTCCTGGAGACCAGCCAGGCCAGGTTCCTCAAAACCATTAGGGGGCTTCCCTGGTGGCGCAGTGGTTGAGAGTCCGCCTGCCGATGCAGGGGACACGGGTTCGTGCCCTGGTCCGGGAAGATCCCACATGCCACGGAGTGGCTGGGCCCGTGAGCCATGGCCGCTGAGCCTGTGCGTCCAGAGCCTGTGCTCTGCAACGGGAGAGGCCACAACAGTGAGAGGCCCGCGTATAGAAAAAAACAAAAACAAAAAACAAAAACAAAAAACCATGAGGGCCCTGGAAAAACTCGCCTGCAGACAGCACAGCCTGGCTGTTGCTCAGTCGGCGCTCAGCCTGAGCAGTCATGACAGACTTAGCGGGGCTGACAGGCCTCTGCACAGATGCATAAACTGAGGCCAGGTTGGAAGAAGCAGCTGCTATGTCCCTGGCTCCTTCGGAGTGCTCTGCTTGCTCTGGGAGCTTACTTGAGTCACTCGGCAGGGATGGAGCATCTGTTCTGTCCCAAGCCCTGCCCTCCGAGCGCAGGAGATACCCAAAGATGTGGTGCCCTGGCTGGCCCAAACCGCGGGGTGCGGGTGGGTAAGTGTGGCTGGACTGGAATCAGGCCTCTCAGCCCAGCGGGGCCCAGTGTTGCCACAGCTTCTGAGGTTCATGAAACAGTGGATATTCAGATTTCTTTTTCCATTTTTTAATTGTAGTGAAATATACATAAGATTTATCATTTTGGCCATTTTTAAGTGTACAGTCCAATGGCATTACATACATTCACAGTGTTGTGCAACCATCACCACCATCCGTCTCCAGAACTTTGATCTTCTTGAGCAAACTCCTTTCCCATTAAACACTAACTCCGATCCCCCTCCCCCAGTCTCTGGCACCCATCCTCTACTTTCTGTTGCTATGAATTTAACTGCTCTAGGGACCTCATATAGGTGGAATCATACAGTATTTGTCCTTTTGTGTCTGGCTTATTTCACTCAGCATAAGGTCCATCCATGTTGTAGCGTGTGTCAGTGCTTCATTCCTTTTCATGCTGAACAGTACATAATGGTCCACCTTTTGTTTATCCATTCATCCATCGATGGACACTGGGTTGTTTCACCTTTTTGTCTGCTGAGAATAATGCTGCTGTGAACATGGGTGTGCAAACACCTGTTTTAGCAGGGACTCAGAAAAACATTTGTACACTCGTGTTCACAACAGCATTAGTCAAAATTCAGATTTTTTTTTTTTTTGGCCGCACTGCCTGGCTTGTGGGATCTTGGTTCCCCAACCAGGGGTCAAACCCGTGCCCCCTGCATTGGAAGCATGGAGTCTTAACCACTGGACCGACAGGGAAGCCCCCAGATTTTTTTTTTAATGTGGATTTGCCCAATTTAAAAAACACAGCAGTGTGGGTCTGACCAAACCCACTGGAGGGCTGGATTCCACACCTGGAATGCAGTGCTGATCTCAGAGCCAAGTGGCTTGCCTGGAGTTCAGCATGACCCCCACCCCACCCTGGCTCCCCTCTCCAGCTCAGAGATCCAGCCTCTCCTTACAGAAAACAGCTCGCAACCTCCAAGCCAGGGCCAGAACTGCATGAAAATGAGCCTCAGAGGAGAGAGCAGTTCCCGCGGCCAACGCCCTCTGCTGGGTTTCTGTGCAGGGCTTCTGCCCTAAAGCCAAGGCTCCCTTATATGGTTGGGCCCACGAGGACCCTGGTGGTCTGGTGACCTCTGCCCCGAGTACCCTGTCCCTGTGCCCTGAGCTGGTTGGCCCCTCACCCTGGATGGCTCTCCCCACCTCTTCTCCTTAGTGTCCCCAACTCATCCGCTGGAGCCAGGCTCAGTGTCACCTACACAAGGAGGCTGGGTGGCCAGGCAAGGCCCCCTTAGCCCCTGTGCCTCTACTTTGCCACTGGAATCCTCCATTCCACCCACCGAGCCTTTGAGTTTGCTCTTCCTGCGGCTGGAATGGTCTCTGACCACACCTGCCTCTGCCCCTCTCCTGCAAGTCTCAGCTGAAGGTTTGCACTTCTTCCCTGGGCTCCTGATGTAAGATTACAAACCCCAAAATGCCACACCCCACCTCCTGTTCCCCCTCCCATCCCCACCCCCACCCGAGTCCCTTCCGGCTTTGGTTTTCCCCATAGACTTTATCATCTATTAAACTAAATGATTTACTTATTTATGTTGTTTATTCTGTTTCCCCTGGTGTCCCTGCCGTGAGGGCAGGATTGTCTTTGGTTTGTTCACAGCCGTATCGCAGTAGGTGCTCAGTAGATTTGGTTGGATAATGAACGGATACCCCTGATCAGATATCTGCCAGACTCCGGTGCCCACGTCTGAGATGCTGAGAGAAGGGGGGCAGTGAGTCACTTCTCTGGATTGAGCACTGCTGGCTCCCGCTGCTATGCCCTCTGAGGCCTCTGCAGCCCTATCTGTCACCCTCAGCTCCCTGCAAAATCATCAGTGGTCCTGAGACGGCCTGGCAGGGACACGGATAGTGGGTGGCAGGGTGGGCAGCCCATCCATCTGCTGCCCCGGTGAAGAGATGCCCAGCCACGATGCCTGGCATAGGTCTGGCATACCGTGGGCACAATGAATATTCTGTTTGAATGAATATTGAATCATACCAAGGTCTCCACTCCTTGGGAACTGGGGAGCCGGTCTGTGGGGCCCTTTTCCAGGACTTGTGCCAGGAAGTCTTCACTGGCTTTTCTGGACTTCCCCTGGTTCTTCCCGGGCCCTTCCCCTTGGGGCTATCTTCCTGGCCACCCCATCACGAAGACGGAAACATCTTGGGGCACATGCCTGCCCCTTGGATCATCTGGGAAGTGATCCAGGTGGCATGAATGGCACACAGAGCTGGAACACAGAGGAACTGGAGAGGCAAGAGGCTGAAGCAGTCGGTCCCCAGTGGAATTCTCCAGACTCACTTCTTCCTCATTTGTTTATTCATTCAACAAATATCCATCGAGACCCAGTGTGCACCAGGTACCAACCTAGATCCCGAGGATCCATGGGGAACCTCCTCACCGTCCCTCTCCTCTGAGAGTCGCAGCACACAGCACCCACCCTCAGGATGGCCCTCCAGGGTCCACGCCTACAGCCCCCTCCTTCCCTGACACTCCTACCCCAGTCCCAGGCCTCTGTGCCCATCCCCCCATGACCCCTTGCGGTCATTACTTGCTCACTGCCTCCCACCCCTGGGGAGATGTGTGCTGTCTAAGGATAGGACATGTGTCTTATTCATTATCGTGTCCCAGTGCCCAGCACAGGACCTGGCATACAGCCGGTGCCCAATAAGTGCTTGTAGGGTGAGCTGGGGAGGCCAACCGCCTTAGATTCAGGAAGGGAGTGGGTTGGAAGAGCATGAGGGGCAAGGCCAGCCACAGGGCACAGAGGTGGACCCAGGACAGACAGTAGGTGGGGGAGGGCAGTGGCGGGGAGCCCCTTCCCCCACCCTGCTGGCATTTCTGCTCGACTGCTGCTGGGGCCCCACTGGAGGTGCCCCTCACCTTAGCCACTCTGTTTCCCAGCAGTCTCCCCACCCCCAGTCCTGGGACAGAGGTGAATGCGTCAGCTAGGAGCTGTTCACGCTCCTGCGCCCCACCCTTGCCTTGTCTTTGGGTGGAGTGGGGCAGGGGCCTCCACGCAGCAGGAGGGCACCTCTGGCCTGCGGTTTAATCCTGAGTTGCCTCCTGCCCCTCCAACCCAAGCAGGGGCCAGTAAAACACATCAATGATCCTTTTTGGTATCAATGATCTCCAGGTGAGTCTCACAGACTCTTGGAACCCCTAACAGCCTGAGGAGGTGGACAGCAGGAGGGGAGTCCACCCCTGGGCAGGCTCTGGGGGCAGAACGTGTGTTGGCTAAGCTGTGGGGCTTAGGAGAAGCTGTGGTAGGCGGTCTGCCCACAAAGGACACGGGCTGTGGTGGCAGCCCCTCCCAATGCCCCGAGCCACCCACCGGGCCCTCACTCCCTCTCCGTGACCTCGGGCTTCCCCCGCAACTGGTCCCCATCCCCAGCCTCTGTAGGGTTAACTCCATCATTTCCTTCAGCCTCCCTTTCAAGGTCCTCCTTTCTGGGCAGCCCTCACTGGCGGCCCCCGCCCCCCGCCGGCATCAGGTGCCTCCCCTGGGCTCCCACCCACCCAGCACTTTTGACCCCAGGGGGCGGGTCACCATCCGTCTGCTGCTGGGCTCCCTCAGGGCTCCAAGAGTCCAGTTGGCCCTTCTCTAGAATTGGGGTTCACATCTGGGCTCCTCCCCTCACCAGCTGCGGGACCTTGTGTACGTCACTCACCTCCCTAAGTGGCCTCAGTTTGCTCATCTGCAGAATGGGAATAATAATAAGGGACTTTGCAGACTGAATGAGGTGGTGCCTGGCTCACTACGCACACCGTAACTGCTGTTATGTCCATGCCCCTCCCCAGGCATATCGAGGGCCATCGCAAGTTTTGTTGATCAAATGACTGAAGGACAAAGATACACAGTCTCTCTCAGAAGAAGCCTGACTCCTCCTGCTCAGGGCACGGGTGTCTGGAGTGTGGGGTACTGAGTCACGGAAGACCTGACTGCAGGGTGAGGGTTACAGGATCACGCGGGCAGATTCCTTGGGGGAGCATTTTGCTTCCCACACCCCCACCTGGGCTCCCCGCTCAAGCATCACCCAGCAGCCGTTTGACCCCAAGGAGGGGTCCAGGGGGGTGGTCCTGGGAGCACAGGGGCTGGGGTGGGGTGTGGGGACTCAGCATCCCAGCCCTCCCCAGGCAGCCGCATCAGTCACAGCCACCTGGGCAACTGGCTGCCCCACCTGGGGTTCCTGGAAGTCCAGGTGAGAGATGAATCCTTAGGCTGCTGAGTGACAGGGCCCACAGGAAGGTGTCCCCGGGACAGGTGGCCACCGGGGGTCTGATTCACGCCTTCTGGCAAGTGGGTTAACGGGATCCCCGAGCCCAGGGCTGGGTCAGGTCTTCCGCTGAGTCACAGGAGCCGTTACGGAGCCTCTGGGCAGTCCCTTGCCCGCTGTCACCCACCCAAGACCCCAGGGCCTCCCCAACGGCTCCCGCCACCCCGGACCCAGGCCCCAGAGTCTGCGTGCCTTCCTTCCCCACCCGGACCACCCCCCCTTCAAGCTTAAGGGCCTTTCTCTGCCCTGCCCCTCCAGTCAAGGTCAAGGCCCAGCCTAGACCTGAGGGCCCAAGTTCCCTCTCCTGCCCCTCCAGAGCCCAGATCCTGAGACCTGAGTCCGCGGATCCAGGCCCGAGGTAGGGGTCCCAGCTAGAGCCCTCCAACCCCACCGCCAGCCCCACCCCTGACTTTAACGGCTTATTTCCTCCCCAAAGCCCCACCCCCTCCCTGTGACTGACAGCCCGGGGTGGCGGGACTGAGCCACTCACTCGGGAGACTGGTCCAACAGCATTCTGCCTCACAGGATAAAACCCGGGGTGGCCTGCAGGGAATCCAAGCTCTCCTGTCGGCAGTGGCCATGGTGGTTCCCGAGACTCTCCCTGCCCTGGGGAGGCACTACCTCAGCATTGTAACCTCCCTGCTGCTTCTGGCTGCTCCAGGTGAGTCCTGAGGGCCTGCTGCCCCCTCCACCCCTTCCCCATTGTCCACCCAGCCGTCCTCCCTCTTGGTCCTGCCTGAATCCCTCCTCTCCCTCTCACCTGTTGCTTTGTTCCCCCACCTCCCTCTCCCCCTCTCCCTCTCTGTCATTTGTCTGCTCTGAGCCTCAGGTTCCTCCACAGCTGTGAGGAGTACATAGAACACTGCACTACAGGGCCCAGGACAGGGCTTAGTGCAGTCAGTGCTCAGTGTGCTCAGCTCTGCTTGTTATTTACCCTCTTCATGTCCCGTTCCTGTCTCTTGGGTCTGCATGGTCCACTGCCGGGGCAGCGGCATCCAGACCTAAGGCCTGGGAGGGGGGTTCTCCCTCTCACCTCAGTGAGACACCCCAGGGGCTGACCCCTCACCCCCAGGTAGGCTGGATGGAGCCCGGGCACAGGCTGGACAGGAAGTTGCAGGGAGGCCAAGGCTGCAGCTCACACCGAGGGCCTGAGGTTTCGGTCTGTCCTGCCCAGGCTCCAGGAAATGCCCCGCCTGGGAAGGTCTGGAGGGCCCCAGGGACTGAGCCACCGGGAAGGATTGCTGGGTACCAGGGCTCCCCTCCACCGACCTGACCCTTTCTTTCTCTTGCCCTCAGCCACCCTAGCTGCTGCCAAGACAGCTGGTAAGTCAGAGCTGCCCTCAGGGAAGCGGGGAGGGAGGAAGCCTGAAGGGCAGGGTAGTGTCTGTGTGTCTGTCTGTGGGGGACAGGTCAGAAGCGGGCAGTGGGGCAAGAGGGTGTTTGAGCTGGAGAGGAAGGGCAGGCAGGAAAAGAGGCCCAGAAAGTGAGGATGCGGCCCAGCGAGTCGGGATGCGGAGGAGAGAGGCCCAGGAGGGGGTGAGCGGCCCGAGAATGTAAAAGGGCTAGAGGACCAAGTGCTGAGCCAGAGTGGAGGGCAGAGGGTGGAAGGGCCGGGGAAGAGGCAGCAAAGAACGGAGCCAGGGTGGGAGGAGACTGGAGCACAGGCCTAAGTGCTGAAGGCAGGGAAGGGGGGCTGGAAGGGATGAGGATTGTGCCTGAGGGTCTGACACACCGGCCCCTCCTCCGCCAGGTCCCCCAGCCTGTGGAAAGCCCCAACGCCTGAACCGAATCGTGGGTGGTGAGGACAGCACCGATGCTGAGTGGCCCTGGCTTGTGAGCATCCAGAAGAATGGCACCCACCACTGTGCAGGCTCCCTGCTCACCAACCGCTGGGTGGTCACGGCCGCCCACTGCTTCAAGGGGTACGTACGCTCAGCCGGTCCCTTCCACTCGATTCCCCAGACCCCGGGCTGCCCACACGGCCCCGGCTTCCAGGCCTCAGTCCAGTCTTGGGTCCCTCAGGAGAGTCCCTGCTTCTCCCCAGAAGCCTCTTTTGCTCACCAGGAGCCTTCATATGCCATTACACCAGAAACCCTTCCCAGACGCTTCCTGAACACCCAGTGGTTCCTGGCTGATGCCACCCCCTCCCTCTCCCTTCTAGCCATCCGAACAAACCAGCCCTGTTCTCTGTGCTGCTGGGGGCCTGGCAGCTGGGGAACCCCGGCCCGAGGTCCCAGGAGGTGGGTATTGCCTGGGTGAAGCTCCACCCTGCATACTCCTGGAAGAAAGGCGCCCGTGCTGACATCGCCTTGGTGCACCTGGAGCACGCCATCCAGTTCTCTGAACGCATCCTGCCCATCTGCCTGCCTGATTCCTCCGTCCATCTCCTTCCGGACACCAACTGCTGGGTTGCTGGCTGGGGGAGCATCCACGATGGAGGTGTGGCTTCTTTCTCACCAGGGGTATGGGGGTGGGTGGGGACAGAGGGCGGTGGACACTGGGAGATACAGGTGCCACGGGCAGCAAAGGATAGAGGCCAGAGGCAGAGCACAACACAGAAGAAAAGACAGGTTGTGACCCAGAGATGTGATGACACAGAAGCCTAGGTGGATAGTTCTAGATCATTTCTAGTTAAAAGGTACCTTTTGCTGTGTTCTGAGGCAAAGATGCCAGATCAACCAAGATATTAAGTGATATAGGAACAGCTGAGAGGAGGTGTCTATGGGACCAAGCTGAACCAGGTGAATATGAAAACAGCCCTAAGATTCCAAATCTGGAATAAACGCCCCCTGGTGGCATCATGACACAATTGCAGGCAAAATTCCCAGGAGAAAATGCAGTCTCCATAAATGGTAAAATATAATTGGCAAACCAAGTCTGGAGGTTTGGAAAACCTCATCTAGAAACACAAATTAGATTAGATGAAGTAAGAGGCAGAGAAGCAGTGACATATATATATGGAACTTTAACCAGATTCCAGAAGAATAAGAGAAATGACACCAGTTTGGGCGTCTGGGGACCCCACTGACTCTGAAGTTTCAGTCAGTCTCCCCACGGTCATTCTTAGGGGCTCCTGTGAAAGGTGGATTTATGAACTGGGGAAGGTCTACAGACCAACCCTAGGATCAATCCCCCTAGGGGATGGCAGGGGTCCCTCAAGTCCCAATAAGATTCAACACTGAGTGGCCATTAGCCTGTAGCAGTACCAGTGCTGGATAAAGTAGTGCCTGAGATGGGACAAGCCTGGACCATTGGTTTGAACCATCTCATTGGCATCAGAGATCTCGTTAAAGATTCAGAGTTTCAGGCTGCACGTTAATTTGGGATTCGGTAGATCCAGAGTGGAGTCCTGGAATTTGGGCTTTCTGCAGGCATTGTGGGAGAGCCTGACAGAGTTGATCCACTTAACCTTTGAGAAACGCTGCTGAGGGAATTGAGGAGGGATTTGAGGAGGCCACCAGGAGAGTCTCCCAAGCCTGACTCTCTCCTCCCTGCTCCCAGTGCCCCTGCCCGACCCTCGGACCCTCCAGAAGCTAAAGGTTCCCATCATCGACTCAGCAGTCTGCAGCCGCCTGTACTGGCGGGGAGCCGGGCAGGACGCCATTACGGAGGACATGCTATGCGCCGGCTACCTGGAGGGGGAGCGGGACGCCTGTCTGGTGAGCACACCACCTCCTTCCCAGCCCTGCCCCACTGAGCTCCATCACCCCTCTGCTCCTGCGCCTCCTCCCAGAATCAGCTGTGACCTGGTAGTCCCCCTAGATAGATGCCTACAGAACCCGGCCCCAGCCTGGCTCAGCCGTTCATACATCAAACATTCTCCGGTGTGCCTGACCCCATTCTCAGGGAGCTGGCATCCTCCTGAAGGGGTGCCACGGTCCTGGCCCCCAGAGCCAGCTCCAGCTCCACCACTGTGGCGGAGCACGGTGGGACGGTGCAATGGTCCACACCCGGGCTGGGTCAGTTTTCTTCTTTCTGAGCCTCGGTTTCCTCAACTGTGAAGCAAGTCACAATCCTCCCTGCCTCCAGGGCTGTGAGGGAGAAGGTCTAGCACAAAGTGCTTCTTACCGGAAGTGAGCCTGGGAAGTGTGTCCTTCCCCGCCCTCCCGGTCCTGGTGGCGTTGGTTAGGGTGCCGCGGCCCCCAGGTCGGAGAAATGGTCCCCCGCGAAGGGAACTGCCACCTACTGCGGCGCGGGTCCTGGGCTCTGCTCACCGCTTGCCCCACGCGGGTCCCTAACCTTCCCTCCTCTCCGCAGGGCGACTCCGGAGGCCCCCTGATGTGCCAGGTCGAGCGCACCTGGCTGCTGGCGGGCGTCATCAGCTGGGGCGAGGGCTGTGCGGAGCGCAACCGGCCTGGCGTCTACATCAGCCTAGCCGCCCACCGCTCCTGGGTACAGAAGATCGTGCAAGGGGTGCAGCTCCGCGGGCACTCGCAGGGTAGCGGGCCCACAGGACGCCGGGGACGGGCTCTGGGGGCGCGGCGAGCTCGCAGGGCCGCCCGGGGCCGCGGGGTTTAGGGATCTGGGGAGACCACGTGCTGTTTCCTCCGTTGTAAATAAGCGGTCTACCTCTGGGAGCGCCCGAGTGCCGGCGCCGGATCTCCTCCGCGAGGAGGCCCCGCCCCGCCCCTGGGCTCAGGCCCCACCCCCGAGGCCTGGAGCGCCTTTGTGTACATACATGTTAATGATTTTTACAGTTATTTGTAACTCCTCCCACACATCTTATTTATTCCTCCAATTTCAATAAATTATTTTTACCCTAGTTCCTATTTTTTCCCTCGGGTATGGGAACATTGGGAAGAAGGGTCCAGTCAGGGTTAAAACGGGGGTTGGCAGGTAGGACTTTGGATGGTGGTCTGGCCAGGGACCCAGGTGTCCTGCCCACCTAGGATTCAACATCCTGACTTCTGACCTTTGCACTGTCCTTTTGTAACCCCTTGCCACCAGGGAGACCAAATGGAGAGGAGACAGGATGCCCAGCAACCTGGGAGGCCCAGCTCTCCCACCTGAAAGGTGGGTGTTGGGGGCTGCAGGGCCAGGCAGGTCCCCAACCTGCCTGTTGAATTTCCGAAACAGGGCTGGCTAGGAGAACACCCCCCCACACACACACACACACGAGTGGGGTGTCCCCCATCCTCCCTCATCTTAGAGCCGGGTGTCTCAGATTTGGGCTGAGGCAGCCAGGACTCCCCAGGAGCTGACTCAGCCAGTGACTCACTGCTGATTCTGTGAATCCTCCCCCCGGAACGAAGGAGCAAAACAATGAGACAGCAGGTCTCTGTGGGGGCTTGAGTCACCTCACCTGCCCCCACGGGGTGGGGCTGAGAGCTGGGTCCTAGGCCACCATAGGGTCTGCCTGGGACCGAGCTAATGCTCCCCTTTCCCAATGCCCACCATTCTGCAGCCAGGCCTCTGGCCTCCTGGACCAGCCCTGCCCCTCCTCCCAAGGCCCAGGATACTGTACCCCATCAGCGCCACCTGGGCTTCCCAGAAACAAGCGAATGTGCAGGCAGGGCTGTGTGGTTGGTTTGATGAGTATGTGCGAGAGAGATTTTTTCTAACAGTCAGGAAGACAAGTAGGTCCAGCTGTGCAGAGGACAGAGCTGAGTGGCTGCCTCAGGGTCTCCAACTAGAAACGTAAATGTAAAATCAGTGCAGTGAGCTTGAGAAGGCAGCACAGGTGTGGTTTGATTGGTTGGTATCCTTTACTGCGAGCACTGTCCTAAAACTTCTGTTCATATTGTTTTGATTACCCCCATGTTAATAAGTGCTGTGGGGTTGGTCTTATTAACAAACAAACGCTAACCTGGCCTCCCGCTGGCCTGGGAACCAGCTGGGGGGTGAGCAGGTGGCTCAGGTGAGGCCCCTCCCCTTTGTGACCTGGTCCCGCTTTACCTGTCACTCTGCTTCCCTTGTCCACTTACCCTCCTCTCTGGACTCAGTCTCCCCTCCCCCCCATACCCCTCCACTAGTGCCTCATTCGCTGCCCTTCTTGCTGCCTCCATTTCCCCCTCTGCCCTCCAGGCTCTTCCTCTGTTCCTCTCTCCCCCACGTCCTGTCCCTGTCCCCTCACTCCTTCTCTGTCTCTGTCTCTGGCCACTGGCCTCTGTGGCTCAGTGTCCCCCACACCCTGACTCCCACCGCCCTCTACCTCTGCTTCCAATGGCATCCTGACAGAAGCCCCTGAGAAGGCCACACCTAGAAACATCTGCTGGGGGGACTTCCCTGGTGGCGCAGTGGTTAAGAATCCGCCTGCTAATGCAGCAGACACAGGTTCGCGCCCTGGTCCAGGAAGATCCCACATGCCGTGGAGCAGCTAAGCCCGTGCGCCACAACTACTGAGCCTGTGCTCTAGAGCCCGTGAGCCACAAATACTGAGCCCACATGCCACAACTACTGAAGCCTGTGCACTTAGAGCCCATGCTCTGCAACAAGAGAAGCCATCACTATGAGAAGCCCACGCACCGCAACAAAGAATAGCCCCCGCTCTCCACAACTAGAGAAAGCCCACATGCAGCAACAAAGACCCAGCACAGCCAAAAAAATAAATAAATAAATAAAATTAAAGAAAACAAAGGAAACATCTACTGGGGCTGAGAAGTCACCCCGTAAATGTGGGACCCTCAGGTGAGGGTGGGTTTTCTCTGAGCTGGCCATCACCCTCCAGGGAACCCCAGAGCCGGAGGCACCTTCCCAGAGCCCCAAGAAGCCTGACAGACGGGCTGGGCCATGGGGTGGGGAGCCCGCCCCGGCTCCAAAGTGTGACAAGATTTCCAGTGACTCCCTCCCCAGTTGGGTGGGGGTCCCAGGAGGTGGAAATGTGGTCAGTCCAGCCCTGGTGGGGTCCACACCAGCATCGCAGAGAGCTTGTTTGCCCCTTGGTTGGAACCAGGCCAGGAGCAAGCCCCAAATGGGCGGGGGTGGGGGCCATCACTGCTTCGGCTCCACCGACACCTCCTGCCTCTGGGGGCCGCACATGGAGCTCCTTTGGCCTGTCGGGCTAAGGGGAAGTGCCAGTGGGAGGGGCTGGCACGCCAACCTGGGCTCCCAGCAGGTGCCTCCACTCACCTTTAACTCCCCACATGGAGCAGCCCCAGGGAGAGTCCTCCTTACCTCCCCCAGGGCAGGGGTGCCGCCATCTGGCCACAGTGACCCATGTCCTTACTATGGAAGTGCCTTGGTCATAGGCTGCGAGGTCTGGCTACTGCTCCTCCACATGCTCCTTCCTCAGATCTTTAATTCTTTAGAAGACTTTCACTTCCACACCAGGGACCTGCCAATTCGTCTCTACTCTGCATCCAGAACAAGTGTGTAAATCACATCTAACCCCATGAGGTCCCTCGGTGGCCGACTCCTTTGGCTGGCTAAGCCAATAACCCCATTCCAACACCCCTCCCTTCCTTCTTCCACCTCAGAGACTGGAAAAACTAAATGTTCCTTTCCACAGTCTCCCACAAGGTCCCAGTGGAAACAGATGTCTGATGGGTAGTTTCTTGGGAAGACTTTGTTTTGTTCCTGATAACAGGAACATGTTCAGTTGGCATTATCCTTTCCCACCGTCTGCCTTCTTCTAGTCTTGGATACAGATGTAATGCCTAATCCTTAGCAGCCATCTTATCAACATGGGGCTACGAGTTGAATAACACCTAAATTGACAGTGAACAAAGATTCAGAAGCTGCGGGTGTGAGGACATGGTTGAGAAGTTGCCTCCATCCTAGACAGCCACCTCCATCCTTCTTGTGTGCTTTCAAGCCACTGTTGGTCTGATCTTCTTTTACTGCAGCTAAATGCCTTTGTAACTGATATGCCTGCTTCAGACCCTCTGTCAATCTAAAACTATTCTGAACAATCGTTTTTTAATTAATTAATTTTATTTATTTTTGGCTGCATTGGGTCTTTGTTGCTGCACGTGGGCTTTCTCTAGTTGCAGCGAGTGGGGGCTACTCTTCGTTGTGGTGCATGGGCTTCTCATCGTGGTGGCTTCTCTTGTTGCAGAGCACGGGTTCTAGGTGTGTGAGCTTCAGTAATTGCGGCACGTGGGCTCAGTACTTGTGGCTCTCAGGCTCTAGAGCGCAGGCTCAGTAGTTGTGGCACAAAGGCTTAGTTGCTCCGCGGCATGTGGGATCTTCCTGGACCAGGGCTCGAAGCCGTGTCTGCTGCATTGGCAGGCGGATTCTTAACCACTGAGCCACCAGGGAAGCCCCCAGAATAGTTTTAGATTGACAGAAAACTTTTTTGCTTTTTTTTTTTTTTACAATAAACACTGTTATCATGGAAACAGTATGTCAGATTTTGTCAGTGCAATCAAATCACACTTAAATTATCCAAATTATGAAGGCTTTGAGCTCATACCTATCCACAAGAGCTTTGGACCTTCGGAGGGTGTCCCAGTTAGTTTCATGTTTTCATATCATGCTTACTCAAGAGCAAGTATTTTCTTTCTCTCCCTTTCCTGCTTGAAGTCTCCCAGTCAGTGCTACTGCCCGGGGAGGCATCTGAAGGAGTCTCACCATGACCCCATTGATGGTGCCTTAATGAGTTCACCAGTCTCCTCACCAAGGGCGCAAGCTCCCCAAGCTCCCCAGACTGGCTGGGGAGTGTGGAATTCTACGTGAAGGTGGAGACAATGGATTTCCCAGCTCCAAGCCAAACTTTGCTACCTGTGCCCAGGTCGTTGTGCTCATAGTATCACAAAGTCGCTCATGGGAAAGATGACTGGGCCTGTGAGTATGACCTTCAAGGTCTGCAACCTTAGACCTCACATGATGACACCAGGCAGACTGGCAGGCAGCTAGTGAGTAAGAGCGTAACCAGGGCATGCGGGAAGGTGGTGTGTGTCAGACTGTGGGGGCTGTGTTCATCTGCCTCACCACTTGGCCTTGACCCAATGGGCCTGTGGGTCTGATTTCCTGTTGGCAGCTACTAAACAATCACACACAGGCAAACCAGGACAAATACCAGTTTTCAGGGACACAGTTGTCTCAATTCTTACTGAGGGGGGAATAATCACTTTCACAGAACATAGTCTATTTTGCTGGTTCTTCCTCATTTCCCCAACCTCTGTGTGATTGATGCCCCAACATCATATCTGGGACTTCTCTCCTCCTTCACCTACTTGTATCCATGGGTGATAGCATCTGGTGTCATAGCTCTACACACTATCCATAGAGGTGACTCCAGAGTTCTCTCCCTGCATGTCCACTCAACTAATCAACATCCCCTTGTAAATATCATATAGACATCTCATCCTTAAGGTGACCCCAAATGAATCTCAGTATTCCCTCTCAAACTTGCTCCACTGGCAGAATTTCCATCTCAGCACAAAGCAGCTGTCCTTCCTTCCAACTGCTCAGTTTGGGAACCTTGGAGTACTGACAACACCAAGTGTTGGCAAGGATGCAGAGCTCCTGGAACGCTCACATGTTGCTGGTGGGAGTGCAAACTGGTACTGCCCCTGTGGAAAACATGCTGACTGTTTCGTGTAATGTTGAACATCCATGCAGCAATCCTACTCCTAAGATTGATC
Organism: Aethalodelphis obliquidens; assembly: GCF_003676395.1. Taxonomy (NCBI): domain Eukaryota; kingdom Metazoa; phylum Chordata; class Mammalia; order Artiodactyla; family Delphinidae; genus Aethalodelphis; species Aethalodelphis obliquidens. The sequence goes on along the minus strand of NW_020837962.1, from coordinate 11,282,081 downwards.
CAAGAGAGAAGAGAACATATTCTTACAAAATCTGTATGCAGATATTTATAACAGCTTTATTCAGAATTGGTAAAAATTGGAAACAACCCAAATGTTTCTTCAGCTGGTGAATGGATAAGCAAACTGTGGTCCATCCGTTCAGTAGAATTCTACTTAGCAACAAAAATGAACAAACTATACACAACATGGTGAATCTTTTTTTTTAAATCTTTATTTATAAATTTATTTATTTATTTTTAAATTATTTATTTATTTATTTTTGGCTGGGTTGGGTCTTCGTTGCTCCGCACGGGCTTTCTCTATTTGTGGTGAGCGGGGGCTACTCTTCGTTGTGGTGCATGGGCTTCTCATTGCGGTGGCTTCTCTTGTTGCAGAGCATGGACTCTAGGTGCACAGGCTTCAGTAGTTGTGGCATGCGGGCTCAGTAGTTGTGGCTCTCAGGCTCTAGAGCCAGTCTCAGTAGTTGTGGCGCAAGGGCTTAGTTGCTCTGTGGCATTTGGGATCTTCCCGGACCAGGGATCCAACCCATGTCGCCTGCATTGGCAGGCGGATTCTTAACCACTTCACCACCAGGGAAATCCCTCTTTTATCTTTGTCTGCGTTGGGTCTTTGTTGCTACGCACGGGCTTTCTCTAGTGGCGAGCAGGGGCTACTCTTCGTTGCGGTGTGCAGGCTTCTCATCGCGGTGGCTTCTGTTGCTGCGATGCACGGGCTCTAGGTGAGCGGGCTTCAGTAGTTGTGGCACACAGGCTTAGTTGCTCCGTGGCATGTAGGATCTTCCCAGACCAGGGATTGAACCTGTGTCCCCTGCACTGGCAGGCAGATTCTTAACCACTGCGCCACCAGGGAAGCCCCACAACATGGTGAACCTTAAGCACATGATGCCGAGGGGAGAAAGCTGAACTCCAAAGGCTCCACACCATGATTCCATTTATATGACACTGTTGAAAAGGCAAATCTATAGGGACAGAGAGCAGATGGGTGGTTGCTAGGGGCTGGGGTGGGGAAAGGATTGCCCCCAAAGGGGCATAGGGGGATTTTTTAATAGTGATGGAACTGGCTTTACATCTTGATTGTGGTAATGGTTACATAACTGGATGCATTTATCAAAACTCATAGGACTATAATTTATTAAAAATGGTGAAATTTACTCTGTGTAAACTATACCTCCATAAAACTGATTTTAAAAACCCCAACAACACAAAACTGTGGCATCTTCCTTACGCCTCTCTTCCTCTCATTCTCTAAGTTCAAGCCATCAGCACATCCTGTGAGTTCTATCCTATCTCCAAAATACGTCCAGATCTGGCCACTTCTTTCCCATGCCATCCCAAGCGACTTTCCTCTTTATCCCAGATTTCTGTCATGGCCTCCTAACTGGTCCCACTGCTTCGGCTGTTGTTCCCACCAGGCTGTTCTCAGCACAGCAGCCAGAGTGGTTCTCTTAAAACCTAAGTCAGATCCTGTCATTCTATTCCAAACCCTACTCAGAGTAAATGATGTCATCTTTCCAGCCTCCCTTCTCATCTCTCTCCTCCTTGTTTGTGGGGCTCCAGCCTCTCTGGCTTCCCAGCTGTGTTTGGGAACACAGCAGGCATGCTCCTGCCTCAGGGCCTTTGCACCTAGGGTTTCCTCTTCCCCTGCAGGACTGCATGGCCACTCCCTCCCTTCCTACAAATCTCTACTCAGATGTCACCATGTCATCATCTTGTTTACAATGTTCCTTCCCTCCACTCTTGCTCCTTTCCTTGCTTTCTCTTTTTCCAGCACATTTATTACTATTTAATATATACAATTTATTTCATTTGTTCCTTGTTTATCATCCCCTCCCTGACACACATAACCAGAAGGTAAACCTCTGTCCCTGCATTTGTCATGTTCTCTTATTACTGTCTATTTACTCATTTATCTTTCCCAGGAAATATTCTGAGCTTATGAAAGGTGAGACCTTTACCTTATCCAGCATGATACAGTCAGTGTCCAGAAAACGGTCCTGGAAAAAAAAAATGTTAGTAAATGTTTCTTGAGTTAATGGTAATGAGTATGGTCTATGTCACCAGTTTGGTGGACAATGTGGACACATCTCTTTTGTTTTTCTAATTATTCACTCAAGCACTGAGTTCTCTCCTTAGCAGAAGTCTATTCTTTCTTGAGGCCACCCCATTCTGCCCAGAAATTATCCAAGAATCCTACAGGTTGACTCGGTCTGTAGGGAGGAGTCCTATGAGAACTGGAAAGTCGTGTTATTCCTTCAATTCGGTTCCACTGCTTGGGTCAAGGTCAAGTGGGGACGCCGATGAACACACCTCCTGCCTGCAGTCTGACTCACACTGCCCTCCCCCTCGCCCTGCTTACACTATACGCAAGCTCACTGCCAGCCCGCCCTGGTTTGCACGTGAGGTCTAAGTTTGCAGGTCTTACAGGTTGCACTCAGAGACCAGTCACCCTTCCCACGAGCAGAGCACCCAGGTGGCTATGTTCAAAGGAGCATCTAGCCTCAGCCACCTGCTGAGCTCCAACCCTTAGATATTGCCATTGATGCACATCACTCAGGAGGTTTGCCTTTGGGGTCCTTGGGTTTAATTTCTGCTAACTGACCCAGTGGGGACTGTCCCTAATCATCAGAGAAATTCTAATAATGTCAAACTCACTAAATTCAACTTGCCTTGTCCTACTCCACAAATGAAAAGTAAAGGCTTTGCTGTGGATTAACCATGAACTTAGAGATTTCTACTCTCCGTGAGCTGCAGTTTCCTCTGGGAAGAAGGGAGTCAGGAGGTGGCCGGTCCACAGGGAGACATCGTGTGCCCTGGGTGGGACAGGGAGGCCAGGTGGCCATCCCTTAGCAGCGAGTAGGGACCCCAGGTCTCCTGGACACAGGAGGTGATGGGCTGCCTGCTGGATGACGTGGCTTTCACATCTCAGTCTGGGGAAGCCCGACCAGCTCCACCGACCCTGGATCCTAGGAGGGACTGGCCTCAGATGGGCCCTGTGGTACCCGGCCTCCTCTCAGCTGTCTCCCTGGAAGGGGCAGGACAGGAGTCCGAGAGGACTGCCAGCGAGGAGCGGGCCAGGTCCTGCCCAGCCAGGGCTCCGGGTGACTGCCATCGGTGAGGGACCCACCAACCATCCCTCGGGTGCCATCCAAGGATGCTGACCCTCAAACAGTGTCTGCAGGTGGTAAGTCATGCGGCTGGCCAGGCCTCTGCCTGTTTCTGCTGCTGCATCTGTTGACCGCTGCCCTGCCCCACCACTGGGCCCTCTGCTCTCCTGTGGGGCCTGGGTCTTTTGCTTCTGTCATCCTCCAGGGAGATTTCTGGTTGGCTGGGACAGGGCCAAGGGGCAGAGGCCTGGCCCTGGGGGCCAGCGAGCCTCCTGGGGAGGTGGGAGGAGGAAGAATCAAGGAGGAGACCCGGAAGCTCCTTCCATCTGGGGTGGCCTCCCCCAGACCAGAAGGAGAATTGGGATTCGCCCTGTTCTTGCACTCCTGGTCTAACAGAGCGGGGTGACTTTATGACCAGAATGGTGACCCTGCCTCCCTGGTCTGTCTTTCCTAGGGGCCCTCAAGGATGTGCTGCCTCCAGGTTGGCCCAGCCCTGGACGTCCCAGCCAAGGGTCCAGGGCCAGTGGGGTGTGCGTAGGAGGTGCTGGAGTAGAAACTGAGAGGAGGGGACACATGTGATGGCTGAGGCTGGGCCCCGTCCCCACCTGCCGGTCTCTCCCGGGGTGGGGCCTATCCAGGGATGCGGGAAGATTGTGGGAGACCAAGGGGCCCAGGAAGGAATGTGGCTGCAGCAGGTGAGCTGAGGATGGCCTCAAGGGGCACGTGGGTGGGGGCTCCCTCACCCCCCTCAGCTGGGCGCCCTGGGCGTTACTGCTTCCTTGGGTGAGTGGGGTGGGTGGAGGGCGGCCACGGGCTCCTTAGCTGCAGAGGCAGCACCTGCGTCTGTTCCCTCCTAGGTCTTTATTGATTGATTGATCGTGTGCTTTGGAACAGCTGTGCTTTACTAAACAGGACGGCGTCTCCAGCAAGAGTGAAGGGGCATCTCTACACCCGGCTCTGGATGTGGGACTCAGGGTCTGTGTGAGCAGGAAGCTAAATGGATGCCCTGACTCACGTGGTTGTGTGTCGTTTTTGTTACTGCTGCTGCTGCTGCTTTTGCTGTGGTCACTGTGGGTGCTGTCTCCACTGTCACTGGGTTGTGGTAGTGGTTGTTGCTGCCATTGCAGCACGAGTGAGGGCGGCCCCTCAGCCCTGCTGGGCGGCGGGCTCGCCCAGAGCTCGGGGCTCCATGGAGGGCATCCCACACTGCTACTTCCCTGCTGGTCTTGCAGAGTCTCCTGGAGGGCAGGGGCGGCCGAGGCCCACCTGGGGGACACAGACCCTGGTGCTGACATAGTGGGGACACTCCCAGCGCCATCATCCCCGGAAGCTGGCATGTGGGATCATCAGCGCCTCCTGGGTGTTCGGATCCCAGCTCTACTGTGTTGAGGCAGGTGGGTCGCTCCCTCCCTTTCCCATCCCAACTTGACCTCCGTGTCTGTGAACAGTCTCCTTGTCCACCCTCGACCATGGGCAGGGGTGGCCCAGGGGACAGATTCCTGGTGCAGTTAGACTCCCTGAGCCCTCTCACCACAGGGACCTGCATAGGACTTGGGGGCCTTGGGCCAGTGTCCTGGATTCTGCCCGTGGCGGAGCCAGTGCAGTTGAGGCTGAGAGGCTGTGAGATTAGTAGGGCCCTCAGTTCCCAGGCAGATGCCTGGGGCTTGAACTTACTGCCCCAGCCCCTGCCTCCTGGTTCTGGGAGGCGGGAGGAGCTGGGTGGGCAGAGGCGCAGGAGATCCAGTCCTAGCGTGGGTCCTCCCGGCGGTGGCTGGGCCCATCTGGGTTTGGGAGACGTACTAGCAGGTGAGCACCTAGGATAGCCCAGCCTCCCCAGGAAGGGCCTCATCCAGTATGACATGTTCCGTGCCTCTTTGTGATGGGAAAAAAGACTCCTGCGAGGTGACGGTGGCTTCCATCCACCCTCCAGGTTCTTCGTGTCCCCACTCGGTCCCCACCCCCACACCCCAGCATCCACAGGGAGCAGCATCCTTGCCCAGCCCCTGTGACCTCAGCAGAGGGTGCGCAGGCCCATGGGCTCTGGAAGGCCTCATGCTCGGCTCCTGCCCTCCCTGTCCCTGGGGTGACTGGGGGGGCCACTGCTCTGTTCCATCTATGATGCTTGGATCCCGGTTGGGACTGTAAGCTGGGAATCAGGCTGCGTTGGGCCATACCAGCCTGGTGTCTACACCCATGTGCCAACCTATACAGACTGGATGGGGAACACTGGCAAAGTCTCCCTCAAGCACCTCTGGGTTCCACGCTGTGCCCCTGCTTGAGCCGGTGGCCTTACTCTTGCTTGGGGCCCTGTGAACTCTGAGTGATGCAGTCCAGACTCACCCTTCTGGTGGGATTTGCAATTCAGGAGGCTTGGAGGTGACACAGAAAAAATGGACCTCAAACTGGGGATTTGAAGGTGACAGCCCAGGTGCTTGAGGCTCCAGAGCTCAAAGTGACTCTGGTGCATCGTGACTCCTGGAATAGCTGGTCCTTCACTTAAGCAAAACGCCTCATGTGTATGTTCACATTTATGTTTCTGTGTGTATATGTTTGCGTGTGTGTCTGTATTTGTGTATGTATCTGTGTGTGTCTGTATATGTCTCTATGCATCTATATGTGTACATGTGTGTGTGTGTGTGTTTATGTGTCTGTGTACATTCTGTACGTGTCTGTGTTTGGGTGTATCTGCGTGTGTGTCATGTGTGTATGTGATCTGTCTGTGTGTGTGTTCCTCAGAGCGCCCCACATTTGCTGGCAAAAGACAGCAGAAACGGTTCAGTTCCCCCAGCCAGGGGTGCCTCCTCCCCCCACCCCACCTCCCACTTGTGCCGATGGTGAGTGAGGAGGAAGGAGCCTGAACCAAGAGCAAAACCCACGGAGACCTTGCAGCCTGACCTTGGTTGTGATACACACACCAGCCCCTTTGTCATCTGTTTCCCTGGCCACTTCCAGAGGGTGTTTGCAGAGGATCTGGAAGACTGACACTTGTGCTCATAAAACTCCACCCCAACCCCGGCTTGGTGCAACAGACAGAGAGGGTTCTCTTGGGGCCTCTTGGGGGTGGGGTGGAGTGGAGGAGCTGCCCCACCTCCAGCAGCTCCTCTCAGCATCTGGCTGCCCAACCACCCTGGCTGCACGGCTGAATGTCTCTCAAGGGCCCCCTGATGGCTGGCCGGTGGTCCCTGCACCCTGGTGGGCCTCTGGTGGGCCTGGGACTAGTGACACTGTCCAGGGACAGGTTAGGGGCTGGGAGTTCAGTGTGTGGAGAAGAAACAATTCACAGCCCCCAAACAAACGACCCTCCATGGCTCAGCCAGGACGTGGATAAGGAAGAGGTTAGAATGTATGCAGATGTTCCGAAGGCTGACAGGCTGACTTCTGACCAAAGGCCAGATGAAGAGCAGGATCCAAGCCCAGGATAAACCGTCCCTCCGTCAGCCTGGACCCCAGGGCTCAGGTTTGACATGTGCCCGGTTTCTTAACTTTTGTAGAACCACTGAGAAGGAGATCACAGGGGCCAGGCCGGCTCTGCCAAAGTCCCTGTAAGTTCTGGGCCCCGAGTTCCCAGAGCAGCGGAAAGAAACCTGCAAGGAGACTGCCTGCTGTGTGAGTTTTGAAGTGTGTGGGGACACTCAGGAAAGGACATCTCTCCCCCCAGATGGCACCCAGATGGGCACTGGATGGACATCTGAGCAGGGGAGCGGGGGTGGGGGGGGCAGAGCGATAGTAGGTTTAAATTCCACAACCACTGGGTAAATTACAACAATTCTCTCAGCCTGGGTTCCCTCATCTGTAAAGATAGGATGTTAACACCCACCTGAGAGGTGTTGTGAGGACTAAATGAGAGAACAATTGTGAAACCATCTGGCGTTAGGCCTGGCCCCACATGGGTGCAGGATGGATGCTACTGCTCCTTCAGTCCATCCTTCCATCCATCCATCCACCCCTGTTGCAGGAATAAATCAAGTCACAGGAGAATTACTCACACACGTACACAAAACATTGCAACAGAAAGCAGTTTTCACAAGCAGCACTCTGGAACCAGTTCCTTTCTGTTGCATAATTAATTCCTTGCCCCTGGCTTGCTAAAAGGGAAATGTTTCCAGTACTGAGGAGACTCCACTCCTTTTCTGGGGCCCACCTTTCCTGGGGCTGGCAGCTGGGAGCGGGTCGCCTCCCAGTGCTTCCTGGTTGGCAACAACGAGGGTCAGAATGGGACAGTGTTGATGGGAAGAGTGACAGCACTGATCCCCACAGCAGTCACTGCCTTAGACTGGGGAAGGTAGGAGAAGAGGAGCATTTGGAGGAGAGCCGGAAGAGGAGCGGGTGGGGGGAGGAGGGGAGGGAGGGGCCGGAGCAGGCGTGGCGCCAGCTCAGGGGCTGTTGTGGGGACTAATTGCGAAGCACCTTCCTGGGCACGGTTCATCCTTATTTGGGAGCCGGTTCTTGGGAATTCCTTCATCATTCCCACTGCAAACACTGAGGTGTCCTCCGGGCCAAGCCCTGCCCGGGCCCCACGGAGTCACGCGTGGTGGAGACAGCGTCCTGAGACGCTGTTCTCAGAACCTCCGGTCATCAGAATATAAGGCTCGCATAGTGCGCGGGCCCAGGCAGCTTGGGGGCGCCTGGAGCCACTCCCCTTGGGGGCAAGAATCAGGCGGGCTCACGTGTGTGCAGAACCTTTCTTCAACACGGGCATTCAGCATCACCCTGGCCTTGCCGATTGGTACCAGCTCAGGGTCACCTGGCCTCTGGTCCTGACCACCTGGCCGCGAGGAAGCAGGGCGTGGTGGGACCCGAGACCGGCTCAGGACCGCACTGGGCCTCGCTGGGTCCTGCTTCCCCGCGCGGGTCATCAGCTCTCTGGTCACCGCGGCGGGCCGACTGGGCGGACGGCTTCTCGGGGCCAAATCCCCACTTGAAGCCGATTCCCGAAAGGCAGTGGAGCAGGTGCTGGCCGTTGGCGGACGGGAGTGTCAGCCGGGAGGCGGGAGGGCGGGCGCTGCACCGCAGCCCCGCGCGGTACCCGATGGTGGCCTGGCGCCTCCTGCTGGTGCCGCAGCGCAGATGCCGGATGCAGGCCGCCCGGGTGACCCTCTAGCGCGTCTACCGCAGGGACTCCGGCCCGCTACCGCTGGGGGCTCCTTACCGCGGGCTCCAGTGCGCCCTAAACCTCAGCCGGATGCTGGGAGGGAGGCGGACTTTCCGGCCGCAAACTCCCCCCTCCAACCACCCCCCCCCCCCCCCCCCCCGGGCCTGATGTTTGCTGTGAAACACCCAAGAGGCACAGAGCCTGGGTATGTGAGGAGGAAGAAATCAGGCAGGTTCTGCCCTAGGTGACCCCCAAGGGGTTGAAGACACAGAAGCAACTGCACGGAACAGAAGGCCGGCTGCAGAGAAAGTGGGAGACAGGGCCCCACCCTTCCCTCATTTAGGTGGAGTTGCTTGTGCTCTTCTAAGTAAATTAAAAGTCTAATCCCACTGCCCCATCCAAGGACTTGCGGGATAACACTGCTGGGGGAGCATCACTCGGATCAGGCCTCCAGACTAGTGTCCTGATCCTGGTGACATCACATCACTGCTTTATTCCCACTGTATCTGAAGCAGCAGCCTCGGAGAGGTTCCGCACCTTGCCTGAGGTCACTAGGGGAGATGGTGGCCAAGGCCAGGCAGGACCCCAGTGACAAGTCCCGAGTCAGGCAATCATTGCCACACCCCATTGCCCCTGATCCACGGAGACCCCTGCTGAGCTCCAGGCACCCCTGGCTCCTCGGCCTCTTCCCAGCCAGCGTTCAGCCCCATTCCCTGTCCCTGGTTCTTGCAAACGTCCCCCAGCTAATGGGCACATGCAGAGCTCAGCACAATCCAACCCATCTCCCCAAGGGACCACACAGGAGGACAGGCTTTCACCTATTCGACCCCTTGTGACAAGTGGGGAGCCCACCTGGGGAGGAGGAAATGTAGAAGAGCTGCCAGCCTGCTAAGCCCTCAGCAAAGACCATACTCAGCACAGCGCAGACAAAGAGCTGGAGATTCCCCTTAACCAAGCCTAAGACTGGAAAATCTCTATTATGAGTTTTGCTGCCCTTTCTGGTTCCCTCCTTCTGCCTTCCCCTGACACAAGAAGAAAAGAACGTCCCGCAAAGCAGCTGCAGATACACCTGTTAAAACGTGCCTTACAAGTGTCCTATGAACACCTGTGCTTTTATTATTGATTCTGTAAAAGGCAAATCTGGGGGTTCCCTGGTGGCCTAGTGGTTAGGATTAGGTGCTTTTACTGCAGAGGCCAGGGTTCGATCCCTGGGGTCGGGGAACCATCCTGCATTACAAGTGGGGCATGGCCAAAGTTTAAAAAAAAAGGAAAAAGCAAAACACAAACACCCATAATTTGGAAGCAGTGCTGAGTGTGAATTTCAAGCTATCTGGGACAACTCTAATTGATATGAAGAGGCACAGGCACTGTTAAAGAGGGGTCCCAGGTCCCTTCTACCAATGGAAACATGAAATTTCCAGTAGAAGACAATGAAAATATCAGTGCTTTTTTCCTGATCCGAGTTCAAGGATTCCTGAATTTTCCCACAGACTCCAGGTTAAGAACCACTAAGTGACTCTCAACCAGCATGTAAAATTAGAATTAGAGAAGAGGAACATGTCAGTGAGTATCACAAAGAGACATGAGGATCCGTTAGGAAACTTTTGCGGTTCTGAGCCCAGACTTTGCAGCCAGACTTCCTCAACCTGAATCCCGACTCTGCCACTTAGTGCTGTGTGACAGGCCGAGCCACTGTGCTCTCTGGGCCTCCGTTTCCTCCTTTTGCAAATGGGGACAATAGACGTCCTGTCCTTCTAGGGCTGCTGGGGCAGGGAGCTGAGGTGGGACAGGGCCTGGCGCTTTACACCGTGGCTGAGTGTTTGGCTGTTGCAGTTTGATGGATGCATTTGATAGAATGTGAAAGGCCTGGGGTCTGCTTTAGTTTTCCTTTAAGCTATAACAAATGACCACTCTTCAAGGAGTGCTGTGCTTGACTACCCCTGGTTCTGGCCTTTGCCCATGTTGATCTCTTGGTTTGCAATGCCCCCCTCCCCTTGTCCCCACCTGGCCAGTTCTCACTCAGCCTTTAGGACTTAGCTCAGATATTGCCTCCTCCAGAAAGGCTTCCCTGAAGCCTACCCCATCACTGGGCATGTGCTACACAAGGCGCTACACCTGTCCCTATCAGTTCAGATGCAGTAACCAACTGCCTCCATCTGCTTCTGCACCTGTCCCCCATCGGGTGTCCCCAGCTGGATAGCTGGCCTCTTAATTTCTCTGGTGTTCAGGGAGCCTGTTGTGGACCAGGCCTTGGCAAATGTATGCTGAGTGAGTGAATTAATGTATGAATGAATGGTTTCCCTGAAGCCCTTTGCACACTCAGAGAAGCCTGGAATTGAGCCTGGGCAGCACAGGCCACCTGGATGAGCTTGTAGCAGGGAGTGGGGGATGGAGCATCCTCGGAGCCAGGAATCCTCATAGATTATGGGATCTGCCTGGGGTCTGCACGGGCAGGCCCAGCATCCTGGGCAAAATCACCGAGGCCTGGGGTGTCAGACCCACCTCCTGCCTCGTCCTGCAGCTCTGCTCAGTGAGCTCCGCCCCGGAGGCCTCATCCCCCACAAGCTCAGAAGGCTGTGTTCTATCCCAGACTCAAGGACCATGCCTGGACGCCTTGTTGCTTCAGAAGCTTGATTTATTGATGGATTCTGATTCAGAGTCTCAACTCAGACTCCCTTGTGCATGAAGCCCACCACCAGCCAGATGGGCTCAGCAGGGTAACCCAGGTCCCAGCCCTGGAGACCCAGGAGCACTCATTTCTTTTAGGTTGTGGTGCTATCTGGTGGAACAGAGTTCAAGGTTACTAGAGGATAATCCCACTCAAAGCCGATACTGGAAATGCCCAGGAGCCTGTAATGCTCAAAGATTCCAGTGAGCACCTCCTTACTGTTACCTGGGGAGTCAAAAAAGGTCCTGCCACCTTCCTCTCCAAGTGTGGAGAGTGCTTCCTCTCCAGCACTCAAAGTCGGTGTATATGACCAGGTGCTGGAGGAAAAGCTTGTAGGAGCCGTAGATTTCTATAATGTGTTAACCTGGCAGCAGGAGGCATTCCTGGGGCTTCGCACCTGAGACTCCATATTTTTCACTCCAGGGGATCCAAACCTCACCTGGATACTGGGAGGAAGGGGGAGCTTTGAAGGCCTGGGATCCAGGTGACTCACCACCCCCAGGTCCTTTATCCCCTGGTCACCAGCAAGAAGGACAGCCCTGTCACTGCAGCATAAGTCCCTGAGCACGTGACTTTGGGTGCCTGAAACAGGCTTCCTGATCTCAATCCCCTGCTTTGCCACTTTCAAGTTCTGTGATTTTGGGCTTGCTACCTAGCAACTCCAGGCCTCAGTGTGCTCATCTGCAAAGTGGGAGTGATTGGGGGAGCAGTCACTGAGACCTTCCATCAGGAGAGCTCCACAAGGTACCCAGTCACCATGATGCTCAGGAGGTGCCAGCTACTGTCATGACTCAGAGCAGGGAGCTGTCCCTGGGCCCAGGTTTTGGAGCCCCAATCACTCCAACAAGTCCAGGTGGCAGGCCTGAGAAGTAGGTGACTCTTATCTGTGACCTTCCCCGACCTTGGTGCCTGTCCCAGAGCCTCCCCTCCTCATCTGGCCCCACCCACATTCTGTCTCCTTTAGTGTCTGCAGCTCTGGCCCATTCCCTCTCCCAGGTCCCTGGGACCCAGTAAATGCAGAGCAAAGATCGACCCCAGACCTTGAGCAACGCCCCCACCCCATCATTAGTGGAAGACCCTGGGCTTGCTGCCTCTATATACTTCTTGTATTCAATCAGTGGTGCACTCTGACCCTCACTTCATTTTCTCTTTGACCCTAAACTGGGCAGACCTTTCTCCTGCTTTTCCCATCAGGTATTCTCAAACTGAGAGACCATTTATGGTTGAGTTTGGGTTGAAAGGACAAAGTAGGGAGAAGCATCATCTACCCTTCCCTTTAGATCAACCCAGGAAGCAGAGGCCGGACTTGCAGGAGGAGAGAGAAGGGAGTAGAGCTGGTGTGCAGGAGAGGAAGCAGCAGAGGAAAAGGGACAAAAAAAAGGCGATGACTGGTGGCTCCAGGACTCCAAGGACTCAACTGAACTCCTAGGGTCATCAGGAACCCAGTGAGGGTGTTGGGAGAAGGGGCTCTAAGCCCCACTACCCCTGTTCCCAAGACTGGGGCAGGAGTTGGGACACAGCAAGGGGCTCCATGGTGCTGCTCCTACTCACCTCTTAAATATGCCGATAGCACCTACAAACACTCAAATCCCAGTGATTTCATTTTCATAGTCTTTAAAGGTACTGAAATGCCATCCTCCTCCGGGCCCGTACATCTCTATTAGATGAAGAACCAGGTGGGATAAAAGAAAAAAACTACACAGGGACATGTTGGTTATTTCTGCCCAGAAGAGGGTGTACCCCCTCCAGACAATGGGACACGCCTGAGACTAGAGTTAGTCTGTGAGAAGGGCTGGGCCCAGACCCCAGGTCCTGGATGGAGGGAGGTGAGGGTGGCCTCTAGGGGGATGGGCTGGAGGGGAGAGACCCAGCCAGACTTACGCCCTGCCCAGCAGGTGGGGCTCCACAGAAGGGTGAGGATCAGCCATAGCAGCATGGCTTCTGGCTGGCGAGTGAAGGCCTCCTGGAGAGAAGAGAACAGGCCATCTGACTCTCAGAGATGGGTCCCACCCGATCTCGTTGGTCCATCCATGGCAGGGGGCACTGTCTTACCTGGCCTGGAGAGTCTTGTGGTCCAGTCCTGGCACTGGGGAGTCTTGTTGTACCTGGGCGCCCTCCACCTGGCCCTTTATACCCTCCTGGGCCCTATGGGCCACCCTCCAGAATGAAGGAACAAAGGGGCCACCAGGGGGACAGAAAGGAGCTGGGAAGTGGGGGCTCTTCCTGGAGGAATCCCCAGAGCCATCCAGGGGGAGGATCCCGGATGTGCTGTGTTTACTGTCTTGGCCCTGTGGCCTACACAAACAAAATGAAACAGTGACAAGCATTTTGCTGTCACCTGTGGGTCTCTCTCCTGGGTACCTGCACTTGACCTTGACTTTGGAGGTGGGGGAGGTTTCCTGAGAGCCCTTTCCAGCTTGACCAAACGGGGTTCAACCCCACAGGGGTGCTTCGGGGCAGCTGCCCCCAGTAGCTTCATGGGGCCCAGGACTCCTACCTCGTGCAGAACCTGGTCCAGGGCCTTATTCATGCTTGGGCAGAGCCCTGGGTTCCCTGGGCTTTCCCCTCTGGCCCTTAGACAGCCGAAGTGGACAGTCCAGTTCTGAGTGCCTGGTGCCAGGTGGTAGAGACACCCCAGGCACTGGCCCTCCATGGCCTGTCACTGGAAGACGTCTGAGATCTTTCCTTTGTGCTGAGTCTGGTGTAGCTGGGGATGAACTGGGCTGAATGGGCTATGGGATGACCAGCAGCAATGACACAGGACCAGAGGTGCTGTGGGTGGGGACAGGGTGATTCTCCAGGCAAGTTCTCCCCAGAGCTCCTGGGCAAGGCCGAGGGGTCAGACTTGATCTGGGAGGGAATGGGGTGTTTCTTGAGGGCAGGGGATCTGGGGACCCTCTTGGTACAGCAAGCCCAGGCTTTCTGTGACTGGACGGAGCTCAGGCTGTCTGCATGGCCTCCCTGACCTTTGGGAAGAGCCATGGGGTCACAGTCCTCAATATAGGGGTACTGTGGGCATGGATCTGGAGCCAGATCGGGTCTGAATCCCCACTTCCCTACTTCCTAGGCATGCCCTTTGGGGAGCTCATGTCACTCTCGTATGCTTCAATTGTCCCCTCTGTTATATGTGGGTAGCAATAGACCCCCCTCACAGGTGTTACGAGAATTCAGTGAGATCCTTCTCCATCCACGGGCCTGAACACAAAAGCTTTACACCTGTGGTCAGGTATGCAGGTTATTCTTTGAGCAGCCTTTGGAATCGCCCAAGATAAGACACAACAGACCTGTCTGTCTAGGTGACAGTTTTCATGAATGATGGTGTCCTCGCTGTGGCGGTGAACTACTCAGGCCTGGAGAAGAAATGGACCCCACAGCTGTGCTGACGCATTGCCACAGGAAACAGGCTGGGCATAGACTACAGTGTCCTGAACCAAGCCCCCCCCCGCCCATGTGGTTACAAGGAGAAGGGGTGCAGAGCATGGTCTGGTGTGTTCACAGCCTCACTCGGAAGTGCTGGCTGCCAGGAACTGGGACGTTGGCTTCATCGAGATGGCTGTGCTGGGGGGGCCTAGGGTCAGGGTGGAGGCCCTGTCTAGCTGTCACCTTCCTTACTTACATCAGGTCCCTACGCCAGGGGTCAGTACACTATGGTCCAAAGGCCAAGTCCAGCCCTCCATTGGTTTTTGCACAATCCGTGAGGTAAGAGTAATTTTTATATTTTTAAATGGTTAGAAAAATTTCAGGAGAAGAATGTGATTCATGGCCAGTTCATGAAATGCCAATGTAATTGTCCACAAACAAGTGTTATTGCCCATTCATTTGCATATCGTCTGGAGCTGCATCCAGGCTGCAAAGGCAGAGCTGGTCAGGTGTGACAGAGACTTTATGGCCCAGAAAACCTGAAACACGTGGCCCTTCACCCACAAAGTCAGGATCCCTGTCCCTACCCTGCAACAGATGCAGCCCTGCCCATGGTCGTGGCTGCAGGCAGCTTGGGGGCTTCATTTGACAACCAGCCTTTAGTGGGCAGAAGGGAGCAGAGAGCAGCTTTGTCCAGAAAGCCGTACCCCTCCTTCTGGCCATGCACTGGTCTCCCTGGACAGGCTCCTAGGGCTCAGGCCACCACTGACTCATGTTGCAAAGATGAGAGCCCCCATTGTCCTCCAGAGCCTTCACCCAGCCACCAGAGGCCTTCAGCCCCATGAATGCATCAGAGGCTGGGCTGGGGAAGGGCAGGGCCAATAGGCTGCAGAGGGGCAGAGAAACCCTCCCGAGGCCCTGGAATCCTCCTGGGGGAGGCGGAGGTGGAAGAGGCCTAGGACCTTGGCAGGCACAGCTCCTAGAGGAAAGGGCCCAGAGACATCACAAAGGGGACTTGTGTTCTTGTCCGAGCCCACCCTCGGGCACTTTTTCTGATAATGCTGTCTGTTCTTGAGCCTTCCTTCTAGATGCAGGCTGCCAGGGTTTGAGCCCAGAAGGAGGGTCTGTCTGGGCTGGGACTCCAGGAAGAAGTCCCTGGGGTGGAAGTTGGAGGAAGAAACGGCTGCCAGCCTGGACAAGGAAGGGTTGACAGGACATGCCCGAGAGCACACGGGAGGTGCATTTTCATAGAGTGCATGAGCATGCTTATAAGGGATGCACATGCACACACATGCGTTCAAAATGCACGTGTGCACCACAGGCTCACACGTGGATGCACCCTTTAACACACACACACGCTTGCCCAGCTTTCCCTACACCCAGGAGCTTGCACTCACCCTGCACAGCCGTGTACACCATGCATACCTATGCTGGAAGCCCCACCCTCAGAGGAGCCCTGCCCCCTTGTCCACCCTGGCCCAGTGCTGGCTGTGAGCCCGCTCGGGAGACTCAACACAGGCCCTTTGTCCCCTGGGATCAGGGCTGCCCACAAGGGGATTTAGCAGCATTGAAACCATAATCCCCTGTGTGGGCGTGCCCCAGATCTCACTCTGTCAGGAGCCTGGAACAATTGGGCCCCCTTCTCCCAGCAGAGGCAGATGCTGGTCTGGCTGGCTTGTGGGTTGGGGGTGGGTCAGGGCTGACATCCTTGCCTCCCTCCCCTCTGGATGTGGGGCTTGCAAAGACCCCTCTGTGCTCTGCAGCCTGAGGCACAGCAGACTGAGGGCCTCTGTCCCCAGCGCACTCAGAGCTGGTGGGCACCTCCCTGCAGCCCTCTGCAAGGAGTCCCACCCTGGCTCGCAGGCTGGATCCTGCGTCCTGGGCTCAGACTCCTGGGGCGAGGTGTGGGTGCTGACTCCTGCACGTGGCCTCATCTGACGCCTTAGGCCCCAGGAATCAGATGGAAGAGCCCGCTGAGTGGGGGAGGGGGAAAGATCAGATGGGAAGGGGCATTTTGTCCCCGCCTCAAGGGAAGTCCAAAGCTGGCCTTTGTGCCCGGGCTTGCCTTCAGGTCACTGCTACCAGACAAGGAGGCCCATCCTAAGGGGAAAACTTGGCTGTGCATTTTTGAAACTCTCGACTCTTCCCCTTTTACTCACTCATTCAAAAATCTCATTGGATGCTCTAAGCAAAACATTTTTCTCCACTTTTCCCCAGAGAAACTCAATACTTTTAATGGAATGCCAGGTCACCCAACAACACATTTTTCTCTAATCTTTTATGTAATTAAAATTCCATTAGTGTTGGGGCTTCCCTGGTGGTGCAGTGGTTGAGAGTCCGCCTGCCGATGCAGGTTCGTGCCCTGGTCTGGGAAGATCCCATATGCCGCGGAGCGGCTGGGCCCGTGAGCCATGGCCGCTGAGCCTGTGCGTCCCGAACCTGTGCTCCGCAACGGGAGAGGCCACAACAGTGAGAGGCCCGCGTACCGCAAAAAAAAAAAAAAAAAAAAAAAAAAAATGTTTTCTTTATGGACTTCCCTGGTGGTCCAATGGCTAAGACTCCATGTTCCCAGTGCAGGGGGCCTAGGTTCGATCCCTGGTCAGGGAAGTAGATCCCACACGCCGCAACTAAGAGTTTGCATGCCACAACTAAAAGATTCCCGAGTGCCACAACTAAAGACCCCGCATGCCACAACGAAGATCTTGTGTGCTGCAACTAAGACCCAGTGCAGCCAAATAAATAAATATTTTTTAAAGTTTTCTTTATTTTTTGTGTTTGCTTTTTATGTATTATTTGTGTGAAAGTATTATAAAGCTATTACAGTACAGTACTATATAGCCGATTGTGTTAGGTGGGTACCTCAGCTAACTTTGTTGGACTTATGAACGGAACTCGTTCGTATGTAGGGGACTTACTGTATTATCTCTGGTTTCCTTGGAGTCCGTTCAGTTTATTGAAATAGATCCTTCTGGTGCATGCACAAATTCCCTGCAAATATTTCTTCATCCTTGGTTGCTGTGCAGTAAAAGGTTAACTGAACAGGCCTAGGATGTTCAAACCCTGCACAATCCAAAGAAAGGACTGGCCCTTGCCCACCTCCTAGGAAATAACCTCTGAGCCCTTGGAATGTCCTGCCTGAAAAGACTGTCTTTGTAGACCTGGGGCCTCAGGCCACTCCGGATAGTTGATGATAACGATGTGATTTATGGCGGGGCTTTGGGTCACACTGGATCAGCTGGACCTCTGGAGGGGCTGCAATCTGAGAAATAATGTTGGCCACATGGACCCTCCATGCCTATGTGATGAAACCCCAGTAAAAACTCTAGACACCAAACTTTCAGTGAGCTTCCCTGGTTGGCAAAACTTCACGAGTGTTGTCACACGTCATTGCTGGGAAAATTAAGCACTGCCCACCTGACTCCCCTGGAAGAGGACAACTGGAAGCCTGCACCTGGTCTCTTCCAGACTCTCCTCTGCACCTTTGACATTTGCTGATGTTATCTGTATCCATTAACTGTAAGGAACCATAACCAGGAGTACAACAGCTTTTCTGAGTTCTGTGAATCCTCCTAAAAAATCATTGACTCAGAGGGTGGTCCTGTGGACCCCAACTCAGTGGTCTGCTCACATCTATGAGAGAGTCAGTTTGGTGACTTTGGTGCCCTGCAATATTGTCTGCAAGGAAGGGAAGCTACCTGTAGACTCCACAGAGTTAGGTGAGGCTTGTTGCTGGGCAGCAGGCAGACATGGAGGCTAAGAGCCCTCTAGATGGTCAAATCAGGCCAACATTTATTCTGTGGGTCCTGTAATGGATCATCACGTTTAACAGTAGATGACACAGTGCAAGACCCCCAATGGGGGTCTCAGTGAGGACTTGCTAATGTGCTTTCACGGGAGTCCTGGCTATGGGGCAGGTCCTTGGTCCTTCCTAGCGGAAGGAATGGGTAGAAAAGAGGGCAGCATGGGGGGCAGCCAGGTCCCCAGGGTCGCAGACAAGAAAGGGATCGTCTGGGTACACTGGCTCCTGGGCCATAACAAGGTACTTAGTTGGGGGACCGAGCTCCAGTAGAAGCTCAAAGCCGGGGCACTGTGACGTCCCAGGTTCCCAAATATCCCTTGGACCAGAGAGGTCAAGCTGAGGGAAGGGGGCGGCCAGGGTTCCCGTGGCTCCCTCTCCCCGAGGGGGCGCCCCAGCCGCGCCTTGGAGCTGGCGGAAGCAGAGGGGGCGCCAGGCGGCGGGAAGAAGAAGCCGTGGGCGCGCAGGTCAGGACGCTGCTGCTGGCGCAACTGTTGGTGCGGGTCGAAATCGCGAGGCAGGGTGAGCTGAGGCGGGGGCTGCCGGCGCAGCTAGGGGTGATGGGGGAAGGGTGGGGCGCGTGGAGACCAAAGGGAGCTCACTTTCTCTCCTACCCGCAGCGTTGCGGGATAGGGACCTGTTGCTTCCAGGTAAGGCGTCCAGGGGACGCGCTTCCCTGCGCAGGGCACCTGAGCCGGAGCGCGAATGGCGACTCATCTTTTCCTCTTCCCGCCCCAGGTTTCTAGAACTCTTCTATGCTCGCATGTAACTGATGGGGCCCCCCTGGGTGTGGGGGAGGGGCGGGCACCTGTGGACCACGTGGGGCAGGTCCCCAGCGTCCCCTTCTTCCTGGGCGGCAAGACCCCTGGACGCGCGGTTCCCCGGAGCGCCCCTTTTCTTCTCCCACTCGGTGGGTGAGGGTGGACGGGGTGGGCCTGCCTCCCGCAGCTCGGCCTGGTGTCCATTTGTCCATCCCAGGGCCATGTGGCCAACGGACTGTCCCGACACTCATAGTGTATGGAAAGGATGCAGGGCTTGGGCGCAGGGCAGCCTGCGCCTATGGGGCTCCCACTACTGCGGAGCAAGCCTGCTCAACCGCCGCTGGGTGCTCTCGGCCGCGCACTGCTTCCAAAAATGAGTCTGGGGGCGGGCGGCCCGCTGACCCCGGGCCCTGGGTCTGCACCAGGACCTGCGCGCATGCCCCACGTGGACACGGCCCTCGTGTGCTCCTGAGGCGCAGTCCCGGCTGCAGCCCGTTACGCACCCACGCGAGTCCCCCAGGGCGCTCCGGGAGGAAACGCTGTGCGGTTTCTACCAGAACGTTCTCCCAGAACTTTCCCACGCACATTTGTCTTGTTCTTTTCTTTCTCACGTCACTTGTCCCCAAATGGCACCACCAATCTCCACCTTCCTCACCCCACCTCCCAGCAGAGGTGACCCCTTCCCCCCCCCGCCCGCCGGGGGGAGGAATGAGCTGAAGTAAGTGCTGGACACACAGCCTGGCCTGTGGTGACAGTGGCCCCGGTAGCTGTTTTGAGCCCAGCCTGCTGTGGCGCCCATGCACCTGCTCGTTGCCTTTTGAGAAGGGTTCTTGGAGGTGACAGGTGGTTGAGTGACTGGCCAGATGAGCTGTTAGGGGAGGCACCCTCCTGCCAACACCCCCAAGTCCCCAGGTGTGGGACTTTGTTTGGGGCTGTCTGGGCTCTCCCCGTTTCTACCCTGGCCTCTTTGGTCGAAGGAAGACCTGCTAATGGTGCCTGGGGTGAGCCCCGCAGCAGCTCGGGGGTCTCAGCTCAGGGAGCAGCCCCAGGTGTGCTCAGGTGGCCCACCCTGACAGCTCTCTCCTCCCCTGCCAGCAACAGAGATCCCTATGAATGGTCGGTCCAGTTTGGCGAGCTGTCACACCACCCATTTGGAGCCTGCGGGCCTACCTCCATCGTTACAGGGTGAAGAGTATTATTATATACCCCAAATCCAGGAATTATTTGCAGGACGACAGCTCCCTGCTGAAGCTGTCCTCCTCCGTCACCTTCAATAAGCACATCCAGCCCATCTGTGTCCTGTCCTCCTCCTCTGAATTCAAGAACCGTGATGACTGCTGGGTGAATGGCTGGGGGGACATCCATGAGAAAAAGAGTGAGGTTGGGGACAGACGGGTTGGGAAGGGGAGTGTTATTCACCACGTCCTGTGCCAGCCACACCAGCTGCAGTGGCCCCCACCTTGATCTGTGTGCCACTGTGCTTTGGCTTTGGCCCGCTGAGCAATCCCTCCTCACCTCCTTTCCACACCCCGCCCCCCCGTAGAGCAGGGCTTTCTGTACCCACACTCAGCTACCCCTCCCTTCCGAGTCTGTGAGCCAGAAACCAGAGAGGGAGGCCCCCCTGCACCGGCCCAGGCCACACCCCCAGCCTGCAGGGGTGTGCGAGGTTTTGGGGTGGACTTGTCAGAAAGGCATCAGGCATTGTTTGTTTTTGGGGGTTTTTTGAAGCATACTTCAAAAACCATAAAATTCATCCTTTTAAAGTATACAATTCAGGGACTTCCCTGGTAGTCCAGTGGTTAAGACTCTTTCCACTGCAGGGGGTGTGGGTTCGATCTCTGGTTTGGGAACTAAGATCCCACACCCCGTGCGGTGCAGCCAAAAAAAAAAAGGCATACAATTCAGACGGTTTTTTTTTTTTAGTATATTCACAGAGTGGTTCCATCACCACTGTCTAATTACAGAACATTTTCATCATCTCAAAATGAAATCCCATGCTTATTAGCCGTTACTCCTAATTCCCCGTTGTTCTAGGGCCATAGCCCCTGGCAGCCACTAATCTGCTTTCTGTGTCTAATGGATTTACCTACTCTGGACGCTTCATATGAATACAGTTATATACTACGTGCTAGCTTCTCTCACTAAGCATAATATTTTCAATGTTCATTCATGTTTTAGTGTGTGTCAGTACTTCACTCCTTCTTTCTTGTTAAGGTTTAACTCATATAACATTAACCATTTTAAAGTATATAATTCAATGGCATTTAGAACATTCACAGTGCATAACCATCAACTCTATCAAGATCCAAAACATTTTCATCACGCCCAGAGGAAATCCCATAACCATTAACCAGTCACTCCCCATTACCCCCTCCCTCCAGCCCTTAGCAGCCACTAACCAACTTTTTGTCTCTATGGATTTACCTGTTCTGGACATTTCATATAAATGGAATCATACACTGTGTCACCTTTTATGTTTGGCTTCTTTCACTTAGCATAATGTTCTCAAGATTCATCCATATTATAGTATGTATGAAAACTTCATTCTCTTTTATGGCTGAATAATATTCCATTGTATGGATGCACAATTTGTTTATCCATTCCTCCATTGATGCCATTTGTGTTGTTTCCATCTTTTGGGTATTTGTATTAGTATACAAATTTGTGCTTGAATACCTCTTTTCAATTATTTTGTGAATGTATTTAGGAGTGCAATCCTGGATCACATGGTCATTCTATGTTTAACTTCTTGAGGAGCTGACAAACAGTGTTCCATAGCAGCTGCTCCATTTTACGTTCCTATCAACAGTGAGGGTTATCATTTCTCTCCATTCTCCTCAATAAAAAACTTGTTATTTTCCAGGTTTTTGTTTGTTTGTTTGTTTTGTTTTGTTTTGTTTTGGCCATCCTAGTGGGTGTGAAGTGGTATTTCACTGTGGTTTTGATTTGCATTTCTCTAATGACTAGTGATGTTGAGCAACTTTTCATGTGCTGGTTGGCCATTTGTATATCTTCTTTGGAGTAATGGCTATTTAAGTCCCTTACCCTTTTTTTTTTTTTTGGTCACACCACGTGGCTTGTGGAATCATAGTTCCCCAGCCTGGGATTGAAACTGGGCCCTCAGCAGTGAGAGCAGAGAGTCCTAACCACTGGACCTCCAGGGAATTCCCAACCCAATTTTTAAAATTTATTTATTTATTATTTTCTTTTTTTTTGCGGTACGCGGGCCTCTCACTGTTGTGGCCCCTCCCATTGCTGAGCACAGGCTGCGGACGCGCAGGCTCAGCGGCCATGGCTCACGGGCCTAGCCGCTCCGCGGCATGTGGGATCTTCCGAGACTGGGGCAGGAACCCGCGTCCCCTGCATCGGCAGGCGGACTTTCAACCACTGCGCTACCAGGGAAGCCCCCCAACCCATTTTTAAACTGAGTTGTCTTTGTTGTGATGTTGTAATCGTTTTTATATATTCTGGATACTAGACCCTTTTTAGATATATGATTTGCAAATATCTTTTCCTATTCTGTGGGGTTTTTTTTTCCTTTTTTCTTCTTTTTTTTTTTTAAACTGGCTCCTGGGTCTCACTCCATGGATTTAATTGGTCTGGGATGTGGCACAGACATTGGGATATTTTTAAGCGTCCCAGGTGATTCTAATATGTAGCTAAGGGTAAGACCAGCTGGCCTAATGGGGTTCATGATGCTTAGCCAAGTGATGCCAGGAAAGAGGCAATAATCTCCAGGAAAAGGACGAAGAGCTAAAGGTTTGAAAGTTGAAATGAAGACCTAGCTGAAGTTCTGCAGAACAGGTAGGCTTTAGTGTCAGAAAGTTGTGTTTTGAATCCTCTTACTTAACTCTTCAGTTTCTTCGAAAGAGGCATCATAGCTCCTTCCTTCCGGGTTGTTCCATGTTGTCAGTCCCTGGTGTTGATGGGGGAAGAGCACTTCAGATGCAGGACTGAGCCAAGACTCGTGGACCACATCTCTTTTCACTTTCATGATAGTATCTATTGATGCACAGAATATTTTAATTTTGATGAAGTTCAGATTATTTTTTATCTGGCGCTTTTGCTTTTGATATCATGTCTAAGAAATAATTGCCAAATTCGAGGTCATGAAGATTTACCCTCATGTTTTCTTGAAGAGTTTTATAGTTTTAGCTGTTATATGTATATCTTTGATTCTTTTTTTTTTTTTTTTTTTTTTGCGGTATGTGGGCCTCTCACTGTTGGGGCCTCTCCCGTTGCGGAGCACAGGCTCCGGACGCGCAGGCTCAGCGGCCATGGCTCACGGGCCCAGCCGCTCCGCGGCATGTGGGATCTTCCAGGACCGGGGCACGAACCTGTGTCCCCTGCATCAGCAGGCAGACTCTCTACCACTGCGCCACCAGGGAAGTCCTCTTTGATTCATTTTGAGTTGATCTTTGTTTATGGTGCGAAGTAGTGGGTCCAACTTCATTTTTTGCATTTGGATATCTAGTTGTCCCAGCACCATTTGTTAAAGAGACTATTCTCTACTCCACTGAATTATCTTGGCACCTTGTCAAAAATTAGTTGACCAAAGAAGAATGGGTTTATTTTCTAGACTCTCAATTCTGTTCCGTTTGTCTGTATGTTTATCCATTTGCCAGGACCCCATTGTTTGATTCCTATAGCTTCCAAGTATGTTTTGAAATTGGGAAGTGTGTATTCTCCAACTTTGTTTACTTTTTCAAATATTGGTTTTGTTATTTGGGGGTCTCTTGATAGTCCCTCTAAATGTTAGGATGAGCTTGTCAATTTCCACTAAAAAGGCTATTGGAATTTGGATAGGGATTGCATTGAATCTGTGGATTGCTTCGGGGGAGTATTATCATCTAAATAATATTAAGTCTCCAGTCCATAAACAGAAGATATGTTTCCATTTATTTATGTCTTCTTTAATTTCTTTCAGCAATGTTTTGTAGTTTTTTGTGTACAGGTCCTCAATTAAATTTAACTATTTCATTCTTTTTGATGCTATTGTAAAATGATATTTCTTTTCTAATATCCTTTTGAAATTGTTCATTGGTAGTGTATAGAAATATAATTGACTTTTGTGTCTTGATTTTAGATCCTGCAAATTTGCTGAATTCATTTATTAATTCTAGTCCTTCTTTGTGTACTCTTCATTATTTTCTATATATAAGATCATGTCTCCTGTGAATAGACATAGTTTTACTTCTTCCTTTCCAACTTGGATGTGTTTTATTTCCTTTTCTTGCCTAATTGCTCTGACTAGAACTTCCAGTAAAATGTTAGATAGAAGTGGCAAAAACTGGCATCATTATCTTTTTCCTGTTCTTAGGGGGAAAGCTTTCAGTCTTTCACAATTCTGTAGCTGTGGGTTTTTCACATATGATCTCTATCATGTTAAGGAAGTTCTCTCTATCCTTAGTTTATTGAGTGTTTTTATAATGAAAGTGTTGGATTTTCCTGCATCAATTAGGATAACCATGTGGGGTTTTTTTTCTCCTTCATTCTATTACTATAGTCTGTAGTATGTTATATTGATTGATTTTTGTATGTTGAACCCACCTTGCACTCTGGATAAATTTCACTCGGTCGTGGTGTAGAATTCTTTTAATATGCTGCTGGATTCAGTTTGCTGGTATTTTGTTGAGCATTTTTGCATATATGTTGGTCTGTAGTTTCTTTTTTTTTTTTTTTTTGCGGTACGCGGGCCTCTCACTGTTGTGGCCTCTCCCACTGCGGAGCACAGGCTCCGGACGCACAGGCCCAGCAGCCATGGCTCACGGGCCCAGCCACTCCACGGCATGTGGGATCTTCCCGGACGGGGCACGAACCCATCGGCAGGCGGACTCTCAACCACTGCGCCACCAGGGAAGCCCTATGGTTTCTTTTTGTGTGTGATAACTTGCTTGGGCTTTGGTGTCACAGTAATGCCAGTCTCATGGAATGAGTTAGGAAGTGTTCCTTCCTCTTCTGTTTTTTGGAAGAATGATTGACGTTAATTTCTTCCTATGTTTGATAGAAGTCACCATTTAAGGCCATCTGGCCCAAGGCTTTTCTTCATTGGGAGGTTTCTGACTAGTGACTAAATCTTTTTACTTGTTATGTGTCTGTTCAGATTTTCTACTTCTTCTTGAGTCTGTTTTAGTATTTTGTGTGTTCCTAGGAATTTGTCCATTTCCTCTAGGTTATCTAATTTGTTGGAATACAGTTGTTCATAATATTCACTTATAGTCCTTAATTTTTCTTTAAGGTCAGTAATAATGTCCCCACTTTCATTGTCAATTTTGTTGATCTTTCAAAGAACCAACTTTTGGTTTTGTTGATTTTCGCTATTGTTTTTCCCTAGTTTGATTTTTTTCCATTCCTCTCTTTATTATTTCCTTCCTTCTTCTACCTTTGGGTTTAATTTGCTCTTTTTTTTTCTAGTTCCTTAAGTTAGATTGTTGATTTGAGATTTTTCTCCTTTATTAACATAGGCATTTCCAGCTATAAATTTCCTTGTGAGAATTGCTTTTGCTGCAACCAATAAGTTTTGGTATGTTGTGTTTTTATTTCCATTCATCTCAAAATACTTTCTAATTTTCCTTGTGATTTCTTCTTTGACCCATTGGTTAGAAGTATGTTGTTTAATTTCCACGTATTTGTGAATTTTTCAGTTTTCCTTCTGTTATTGATTTCTAGCCTCAATCCACTGTTTTCTATGATGTCAATCTTTTCTAATTTATTGCAACTTATTTTGTGGCCTGACATGTCATCTATCTTGGAGAATGTTTTGCATCCACTTGAAAGGAATGTGTATTCTGCTCTTGTTTGGGTGGATTGTTCTGTATATGTCTTTTAGGTCTAGCTGCTTTATAATGCTATTCAAGTCCTCTGTTATCTTACTGATCTTCTCTCTGGTTGTTCTATCCATTAATAAAAGTGGGGCATTGAAGTCTCCAACTGTTCTCATAGAACTGTCTATTTCTCCCACCAGTTACATCAATTTTGCTTCATGTATTTTGGGACTCAGTTGTTAGATGTGTAGATATTTATAATTATTATACCTTGAGGACTTACCACTTTTGTCAACATATAATGTCCTTCTTTGACTCTTTTTAAAAATATTTATTTAGTTTTTTTTAATTTATTTTGGCTGCACTGGGTCTTAGTTGCAGCATGCAGGATCTTCATTGCGTCATGCGGGATACTTAGTTGCGGCATGTGGAATTTCTTAGTTGTGGCATGCAGACTTCTAAGTTGCGACATGCAGACTCTTAAGTTGCAGCATGCATGTGGGATCTAGTTCCCTGACCAGGGATCAAACCCAGGCACCCTGCATTGGGAGCACAGAGTTTTACCTGCTGGACCACCAGGGAAGTCCCCCTTCTTTGACTCTTGTAACATGTTTTGACTGAAAATCCATTTTGTCTGACATTAGTATAGCAACCTCAGCTCTTTTTGGTTACTATTTGCATGGAATGTCTTTTTCCAACCTTTCACTTTAAACCTATATTTACCTTTGGATCTAAAATTATTGTCGGGCTTCCCTGGTGGTGCAGTGGTTAAGAATCTGCCTGCCAATGCACGGAACACAGGT
This sequence comes from Aethalodelphis obliquidens, assembly GCF_003676395.1. Lineage (NCBI taxonomy): Eukaryota > Metazoa > Chordata > Mammalia > Artiodactyla > Delphinidae > Aethalodelphis > Aethalodelphis obliquidens. The sequence goes on along the minus strand of NW_020837962.1, from coordinate 11,255,734 downwards.
TTGAGCCCTGGTCTGGGAAGATCCCACATGCCGCGGAGCAACTAAGCCCATGCGCCACGACTACTGAGCCTGCACTCTAGAGCCCACGAGCCACAACTGCTGAGCCCATGTGCCACAACTACTGAAGACTGTGCACCTAGAGCCTGTGCTCTGCAGCAAGATAAACCACGCAATGAGAAGCCTGTGCACCACAACAGAGTGGCCCCCGCTTGCCACAACTAGAGAAAGCTTGCATGCAACAACGAAGACCCAACGCAGCCAAAAATAATAAATAAATAAATTTTAAAAAATATAAAAATTAAAATATAATAAAATTATTGTCTTGTAGACAGGATATAGTTGGATCTCTGTTTTTAATCCATTCTGCCAATCTCTTCCTTTTAATTGGAGTGTTTAATAGTTACATTAAAATTAATTACTGATAGGGAAGGATTTACTTCTACCATTATTCAATTTGTTTTCTATATTTTGTCGGATGTGGAAGATATAGATATCTTATATCTATATCATATCTATATCTATACCTAAGTCATATCTTTTTTGTTCCTTATTTCCTCCTTTTTGTGTTTAATTGATTTTTATTAGTGTACTGTATTGATTTCCTTCTTATTTCCTGTTCTGTATATTTTTTAGTTATTTTCTCAGCAGTTTCCCTAGAGATTACAGTTAATAACTTAAACTTATACCAGTCTATTTTGAATTAATATCAACTTAGGTTCAATAGCATACAAAAGTTCTGTTCCTATACAACTCTATTCTTCTCAAGTTGTTATTGTCACAGTTTACATCTTTATATATTGTGTAACCATATCTTTATATATTGTGTAAGCAATCTCTGTGTAACAGAGATTTACAATTATTGTCTTTTAAATTGCATTTGTCTTTTAAATTGTATAGCAAAAAAAGTATGAACCAAAACTATAATAATACTGGCTTGTATGTTTACCTGTGTAGTTACATTTACCAGTGTTCTCTATTTCTTCCTATGGGTATAAGTTACTGGCTACTGCCCTTTCATTTCATCCTGAAGGGCTCCCTTTTCCATTTCTTGTAGGGCAGGCCTACTAATGATGAACACTCTCAGCATTTGCTTATCTGGGAATATCTTAATCTTGCCTTCATTTTTTTTGAAGGATAGCTTTGTCTGATCTAGAATTCTTGGTTGACTGTTTTAGTCTCTTAGCACTTTACATATGTCATTGCACTGCCTTTTGGCCTCCAGGGTGTCTGAAAAGAATGTGGCTGTCAATCTTGTTGAAGATCCCCTATACTTGATGTGTAGCTTCTCTCTCGCTGTTTACAAGATTCTCCTTTTGTCTTTGCATTTTGATATTTTGATGAAAATGTATCTCAGTGTGGATCTCCTTGTGTTTATCCTACTTGGAATTTGTTCACCTTCCTGAATGTGTAGTTTCATATCTTTCATCAAATTTGGGAAAACTTCAGCCTGGATCCTGCAGCTATACTAATTATAAACAGGCTCAGCTGCATCAGCCCCTCCCCCTGTGTATGCTTCAGCCATGGTCTCTCCCCACTGGCTCAGGCAGGGCCTGTCATCTGCAGGCTACAGAGAGGGAAACCAAGCCTCAGGGAGGTGCTGTGACAGCCTGTCCATCCATTGGGTCCTTCTGTGATATTGTTCATCACCCACCACATACTGGGTGCTGGACTAGAGCAGAGGAATCAAGAGCAATGTCCCAGGTACTGTGGATACTCCAGGAAGTCCACTCCCCTTCATACCCCCTTTCCCCAGATGGCAGAGGAGAGGCTAAGGTTGTTGTCTTTCTCTCTCCCACCCTCAACCCCTGGCAGATCTGCCACCTCCCTACGATCTTCAGGAAGTGCAAGTCTCCATCATAAACAAATCCAGGTGTTCCTACCTGTTCCATCAGCCTGATTACAGCAGTCACAGCAGTAATAATATGATTTGTCCTGGCTCTGAGGATGGCAACACTGACGCCTGCAAAGTGAGTACCCCTGCCCCAATGAGGGCCATACTGAAACTGGGTACCACCCCTCCCAATCTTGGGCCTGAGAGCAACCACCTTGACCCCCTACCAATCCACCCTTAGAGTTCATTCATGAGAAAATCATTGTAGACCTCATTTATCCAGCCTATAAAACAAGCTTCCTGTTTTACATTAATTGTACCTCCTTTGATCCTATGTGAAATTGAGTGGATAGACTATTGCCCCCCTTTGCAGATGCAGAAACTGAAGTTTTTTTGCTTCCAGGGGGAGGAGTGGGATTTGCAGCCAATCTGCCCAGCTCCACAGCCCCTCCTGCTCTACCAGCCTCTCCACTGGCCCCTCCTGCCCCATCCCAGGTCTTGCTCACCCACACTGCTTTCCAGGGTGACCCAGGCAGACCCTTGGTCTGTGAAAAGAATGGGCCGTGGATTCAGATTGGAATTGTGAGCTGGGGAGTGGGCTGTGGTAGGCGCAACCAGGCCGGCATCTATACCAATGTCAGTAGTTACTTCAACTGGATCCAGATGCTGGTGGGCCACAGCACACCCAGGCCAGACCCCTCTCAGTTGCTGCTGCCCCTCGCTCTGCTCTGGGCTCCCTGACTCCTGTAGCTGGCCTGTGCACACCTAAGCCCATGAGGGTGCAGTAGTTACTGCAGCTCCAGACATATTCACCAAGGGCTAGGGGCACGCCAGTGGCAGGACTGCCTGCTGGACCAGGCCCAGTCCCCTTCTGTCCCCTTTGCTAATAAACGTGTGTATGTTCACATTGATGCCTTGCACCATGTTCTATGGCCCTGGGTGGATTCCTGGATACCCTCACAGTTACCCATGTCCCATCCACTCGAAGACCACTCCTTAACTCCTAAACCATCGTCACCCATCTGTGCTATACGGGTTTTGGTTGCAAACAACAGAACCCTCTCAGGTTAGTTCAATCAGAAAGATAATTTACAGGGATTTCCCTGGTGGTCTGGTGGTTAAGACTCTGTGCTCCCAATATAGGGGCCCAGGTTCAATCCCTGGTCAGGGAACTAGAACACTCATGCCGCAGCTAAAGATATCCTGCAACAAAGATCCCGTGTGCTGCAACTAAGACCCGGCTCAGCCAAATAAATATTTAAAAAAAAGAAAGATAATTTACAGAAGGACATAAGTAGCAACAGGGTCCCTGGGGGCTAGGAAGGCTGGAGTGGAGTGCAGGGGAGGAAATGCCCCCAAACACCCCTAGCGCTCATGCCGTGTTCCCCACCACACAGACGCCAGACACTCCTGGTCTCACCACGGTCCCCCAAAGGCTGACCTGGGACCAGGACGAGGGTGCAGATAATTTATTTGGGAGGTGATACCAAGAAGCCCCAGTGAAGAGTGGGGGAACTGAGGCAGGAGGGCTGAGAGCCAATGACGTTTGCCCAGATGAGGAGGTTACCCTTGTGGGCAGCTGAGGCTCTGTCTGGCCAGGATCCCCTGAGAAATCACGGGGACACACCTCAGCATTGCCTGTGGGGGACAAGGACCTGGCATGGCCCTTTCTCTCCTGACTCCCCGTGGTTGAGGCTTGTCCTGGGGGTGTGGGGGCTCCAAGCTCCATAGGTGGCCTGGGTGGAGGGGCAGCATCAAGCGTGTCTCCCCCGAGCCTCAGCATGGCCAAGGGACCAGGCCAGCGGGGCCGACTTGGGCTGCTTGGAACTGCTCGGGCAGATCTGCGTTTTCATGAGATCCAGAGGTGCTATGAGAGCAGAAGGTATGAGAAGTTCTGGTCGATTGACAGCTTGTCTCTGTGAAGAAGCAGGTGGAGGAGTCTTGGGAGGGTGCCCTCCTCGCCTCTGCCCACCAGGACAGCCACACAGGCTGTAGGACACCACGCTCAGGCTTCATGCCCCTCGGCAGCCCTGCAAGGCTGGAGCTTCTCTTCCCCCTCATCACAGTGAGGAAACTGAGGCCCAGCAAGGTGACAGAACTATTCAAGTCACTCAGCTCACAAGGGCCTGTGTCCACCTCTCACTGCATGGCCTGACTCAGAGGGGCCAGCAGGTACCGGGCAGGTGGGGTCTCCCAGGTCTCCTGTAAGACTCACCTGCATTGAGATTTCCACTCCCCCCATCTGCCCTCCCCAACAGCCAAAACCTGAGGGTGCCCCCACTCACCTCCCACAAAGGCCCTCTGAGTTGACCCAAGCAGAACACTCACTGCCCTGGTGTCCCATGTGTTACTGGAAGACAGTGTGATTTAATGCCCATTAAGCGCTTGGCCCCAGACCGGCCATGCTGTGACACTGCCCTGCAGGCCTGCTTGGACATTGCCCCTCCTCCAGCGCAGGCAGAGTAGCCTCTGGTGGCCCAGTGCCCATGTGACAGACTCATCCACAGAAATACTTTCAAGCCTGCCCAGGTGCACGTCCCACGTCCACCCATAGGGTCCTGTTCAGGGTCACCTACCCAGAGGCTCAAGAGGACTCCAGCCAGGTGCCACGGCATGCCCCTCCCCCTGGCCTGGCTCACCCCACACCTTTGTTCCCCTTCAGGCTGCTTTAGATGACCCCTGGTTGTTGGGTCAGCATGGTGTGGGGTCTGGCTGTGGCCGTCCCAAAGGGCCCAGCTTCTGCTGGGACATCAGTGAGCATACCACCTGGATCCTGGAAAGGCCACCCCGTCCCACCTCCTCCTGCTGCCAGGTCTACAGGGTGCCCCTGGGATCTGGCCAAGGGTAGGGCTGGGCCCTCGTCAGAGATGAGTCCTGTGCTGCAGATGGTGGGCTGGGCACCGCCATACTGAAACACACTGGCAGGGCAGCCAGCTCAGGGGGCACATCCCCTGCACCTTTGTTGAACTGTTATTTTGTTTTCATCCTTGGCATTTAAAGACTTTGGTTGTAAGCAAAAGAATCCCCTAGTACCAGCATGAGTGAAGGAGAGTTGCTTTAGAAGGATAAAGAACAGCCCACCAAGGGCAAGGATGACTGGAATGAGGAGCTCCAGCTTCACAGGACACTCTTTCTCAGCCTGGAAGGTTGCAGGCTCTCAGGCCAGCTGAGAGTCCTCGCCAGTGGCTGCAGCTATGGCTGCCCCCTGCCTGGGCCCCAAGGGGTCCTCTCTCCCTCCTCCAGGATAAAAATCCCAGGGAGGGATTCTGATTGGCTGGTCTGGGGTCATGTGTCACCTCTTGATCAATCACTGTGACCTGGAGGACATGGTGGGATGATGGCCCCCGTTTGGGTCATTTGCCCTCCCCTGGGAGTGGGGACAGGTCCAGCACCAGAAAAACGTGGGGTTGACTCAGCTATGGCCCTGAGAAGGATAGTTGTGAGAAGGGCAAGTAGATGGCATTTGCTGAGGGGCCATTTCTGCAGTGTGACTCAAGGGTGGGACTGAAGGGCATGTGGGCCCAGCAGGGGTCTGTGCCTCAGTTTCTCAATCTGAGACAGGGGCTGGGTTGGGGTGAGCCCCTGGAGCGAGGTTCCTTTCCTACTCCTCTCAGCTTTGATTGTCCAATATTCAATCAGTACCAGATCCTCCCACCATAAGCCAGTTTCTCAGTGGGAATTTGTTTCCTGGTCCCTGCACGCAGGTGTCTGTCCTCCAGGCTTCCCGCCTCACCTAAATTGCAACAGGCAGACACGCAGCTCCTTCCATCCCGCCTTCCAGTGAACTCCCTTCTCAAGGTTTGGCCCATATCTCCAGAGATAGCTGTGTGTTCCCAGGGTCCCTGGTCACTCTTACTCCCACCTGCCTCTCCAGCCGCCCCAACTCTGCACCAAGGGGAACACTGCCCACCTGGCTCCATTCCTGCCAAGCCCTCTAATGGCAGCTGAATCCGGGGTAACGAAAGGTCAGGAGCCTTGGGGAAGGTGCTTCTTTTATTCTTGTGGCACTTCTATAGCATTTACATCAGCCAGGCACTATTCCAAGCTCTGCGTGGGCTAACCCAGTTAATCTTCACAACCACCTGGGAGGCGGGTTTTACAGAAGAGGAAACTCTCCCAAGGTCTCAGGGCTGGAGGGAGGGCATTCCACAAGCCGACTCCGGAGTCCTTGAGCCTGGGCTTGAGCCTGCTCCTAGAGTGTGGACAGCAGAGGTCAGGCCTGAGGCTGCCCTCCCTCACTTCGAGTGGAGGGGCTGGGGCTGGGGCCGGTTGGCCTCTAGATCCCCTCGTTCATATCCTTCACCCTCACTCCCGGCATGATGCCCTGCTGGCCCCTTTCACTCCCAAAGACTCAGTGCCCACTCTGTGCTGGGCACTGTTCAGGCCATGGGGGACTGGTATGCACTGAATGTCTGTGTCCTCTCCAAAATTTATATGTTGAAGCCTTAACCCCCCAATGTGACTGTCTGTGGAAGTAATTAAGGTTAAATGAAGTCTTAAGGGTGGGCTCTGATCCGATAGGATTAATGTCCTTCTAAAAACAGACACCAGCACCCCCCCGCAATGCCCAGCAGACATAAAGAGGAGGCCGTGTGATCACACAGTGACATGCCAGCCACCAACAAGCCAAGAGAAGAGGCCTCAGAGGGAAACCCATCTTGCCAGTTCCTTGTTCTTGGACTTCCAGCCTCCAGAATGGTGAGAAATAAGCTGTGTTTAATCTCCCCAGTCTGTGGTGTTCTGTTCTGGCAGCCTGAGCTAAGACAGGGACAGAGACCCAGACCCTGCCTCATGGAGGGAGGACAAACAAATCAAACCTCCTCTATCACACATCAACTCCCACTGTGATGTGGCAGAGGAGGAGGTGTGCTGGGCAGGAAGGCCCCCAGGAGGAAGAACCAAGTGGAGGGCTGCTGGATGACTTGGTAGAAGGAGGTTCCAGAGCCTTCTGGGAAGTGGGCACAGTCCAGGCCCAGCCCACCGACTGAGCCCTGTCTCCAGCATCTCCCAGCCTCACCCGAGACCGGCAGCCTTGCTGTCCTGGCCACCCCAAATTGAAGAGGAGACTGTTTCCAAAGGTCAAGTCTGCTCCTGCCTCTAGGGTTAAGCGAGGAGAGCTGCCAGGTTTAAACAAGATATTCATAAGACATTCATTCCCCACCCCCCACAAAAAAACTGTGCAGAGCTGGGGCTGGGAGGGTCTATGCAAGGCCTGAAGCCTGGGCTCTGTATGAGGCTGTCCCGGCCAGGATTTCTGGACAGAACAATGCTGTTCAGAAGCCCCAGTGACTGAGCACTGCAAGGAGCCAGGAGGCAGGATCAGGTTCAGAGATGAGTGGCCAAGGATCCTCTGGAGCTTTGTGGCCTGACCAAAACAACCCCGACCCCCGTTCATCCCCACCCCACATCGCCCCCCACATTGCCTGGCTGGGCACAGGCTCCCGCCCCCAGTTCTGTGCACCTTGGCCCAAGCCAGGTTTCCTTTGAGAAATCCAGGTGTCCCTTTCCTGCCACCTCAAAAGCACTGTTCAAAGCATCTTTGTTCAAGGCTGGGCTGATGAAGCCACAGCCCCGCCCTGACCTCCTTAATTACCTCCTGGCCAGGCCCCCACCCCCTTCTGGGTCTTTAAGCCCCCAGGTTGTCCCCCAGCCCAGTTAGCAAGGAGGACACCAGCTGCAAGAGTGAGAACAGAATCCAGGGGCTGTGGGGTCTAGGGGTGGGGGGCACGCAGGAGCAGCTGTCAGGCAATGGAAATACAAGATGGGGGAGGGGCTGGGGTCCAGGGCTTGTATCGAGACCTAAGGTGGCCAAATCTCACAGTGGGTGGGGGGCAGGGGTGGTCTCTGGGGCCTGGGCATAGGGCATAGAGCCTGGGCCACAGGGCTAGGCCTGGGACCAACCAGGGTCTAAAGGAAGATAAAAGGGCCTCTGGGGGGGCTAGATCCTCCTCTTCTCTCTTCAGGTTCCAACCAGAGGGCACCCTCATTCCTAATCTCTGACCTCCCTCCCCTCACCCTGTTATCTGACACCAAACCCATAATCCAGTCCCTTCCGTGCTTCCTCCTCCAGTGTGCCAACCCCCCTCCACTCCCCCCACCCCCCCCAACCTTAGCCCTGTGTCTCCCTGCCCTCATCCTCCTCCGAGTTCCCTGCTCCTCTGCTCACCCTTGAGTTCCCCTTGTCCTCCCACAGCCTGCGGGCAGCCTCACGTGTCAAGTCTCATCGTGGGGGACCGGGACACCCAGGACGGAGAGTGGCCGAGGCAGGCGAGCATCCAGCACCGCGGGGCACGTGTGTGTGTGTGTGTGTGTGTGTGTGTGTGTGTGTGTGTGGGCTCGCTCATCGCCCCCCAGTGGGTGCTGATGGCAGCACACTGCTTCCTGAGGTGAGCAGGCAGCCCAGGCTTGGACAAGGGGCACTCCCCTACTCTGAGGGCTCAACGTCGAAGGGGGCAGGGGCGGGTGGAGCAAGACCCACGGAACGGGGCGTGCCACTTGGTGGAAGCATGGTCCCCAGGCTTTGAGTGAGAGGGTGGCGGGGATGGGGGCCCTACTGGGGGTGGAGAAGGAGCTGCTTTAACTAGACCCACCACTGTCATGCCGGAGGGCGCTGCCATCTGAGTACCCCGTGCGCCTCGGGGCACTGCACCTGTGTCCTGCCTCGCCCCACGTTCTCTTGGTGCCCGTGCAGAGGGTGCTGCTGCCCCCGGACTACTCAGAGGACGGGACCCGAGGAGACCTGGCGTTGCTGCAGCTTCGCCGCCTAGTGCCCTTGAGCACATGAGTCCAGCCCATCTGCCTGCCTGAGCCTGGGCGTTGCCCACCACCAGGCACACCATGCTGGGTCACTGGCTAGGGCAGCCTCCACTCAGGAGGTGAGGCAGAGGGCGGGGCACTGGGGCATTGGGGCCGGACAGGCGATCTCTCTCCACCTCTCTCTGATCGGGAATCCCAGCCCCTCACTGCCCCAATCCAGGACCCACCGTGACCTCCAGGGACCCAAACATCCTCACAGTTTTTCCACCTCACTGTCTCCCAGCTCTTAGAAGTCCCCCCTTCTTCTCCAGTGCCACTCCCAGAGTGGCGACCTCTGCAGGGAGTACGGGTGCCACTGCTGGGTACTCACACCTGTGACCTCCTCTACTACATGGGCACCAACATTCCTCGTGCCAAGCACATAGTGCTGCCAGGGAACCTGTGCACCGGCTATGTCGAGGGCCAGAAGGATGCCTGCCAGGTGCGAGAAGCTGCCTGGAAACTCTGGAGTCCATGCTGCTATGGCCAGCACCCTACCTCCTTAGAACCCAGGACCTAGGAGGTACCACCTCCAGGGCTCAGTGTCCTGGACCCCAACCCAGAGGCACCACCTGGGGGATTGCAGCCCTGGGACCCAAAGTCTCTGGAGGGCTGGGACCTAAGCTCTTCTTTCTCCTGCAGCGTGACTCTGGAGGACCCCTGACCTGTATGAGGTCTGGGCGTTGGGTCCTAGTGGGTGTGGTGAGCTGGGGCAAGGGCTGTGCCCTGCCCAACCGTCCAGGTGTCTATACCAATATGGCTACTTACAGCCCTTGGATTCAGGCTCGCCTCAGCCTCTGATGCAGTGACACTGACCTGAAGCCAGACTCTGGAGTCCCTCAGCTGCCTGGTCTGTGTGGGGATCTACGCATCCCCCCACCCTGCCCCTTCTGACTTAGGGCTTAGAGGCCTAATAAAGTTAAGGGGCCATCCACCCACCCATTCATCTGTCTATCCCCTGCCTCCTCCTTGGGGCTCACCAAACCCAAGCTGCCAACCCTCCTCCAGGAGCCTCCCGAGTGTCCCAGGGTCTCACACTCCCTCCCTTCCCTTCCTGCTCATATTTAACCCCCTGAGCTCCAGTCAGACAGGCAAGTGAGTCAGTGCTAGGTCTGGTCTGTGTGCCCTTCTTTTCTGGAAGAAGTCAGAGAAACTCAAATATGAGAGGAATTCAACACCAAGGAAATGACTGTCCATTGCTAGCTTTGAAGATGGAGGGGCCACGTGGCAAGGAGCTGATGAAAGCCCCTGGCTGACAGCCAGCAGGGAAAGGGACGCCTCAGCACTACTACTGCAAAGAACCGAATTTGGCCAATAACCAGAACAAGCTTGGAAGCCAACTCTACTCCCAGCCTCCAGATGAGAACCCTGACAGGCCAAGCCCTTGATTTCAGCCCGGTGAGATCCTAAGCAGAGAACCCAGTTTAGCCCACCCACAGAGTAGTGATTTAATAAATTAGTGTTTAAGTTGCTATGTTTGCAGTCATCTGCTACACAGCAATAGAAAACTCAAATAGATTTTGCCCCACTGCAGTGAAAGTGCCCCAGGAGGCAGATGGCCAGCCACCAGGCCTGGCCTTCCCATGAATTCTAAGGTCTTAGGAGTTTGGGGCACCTGACATCATGCCCTCTGCCAAGAGGAGACAGGAGCCCCCAGATAGGCCTGGCCATAGCTTCTGATATCCTTGTTTTTTCTGCCACTGCCCCCATCCATGCCCTGGATGAGTCTGAGGCTGTGTCCTAGCCTTGGCCAGGCCCCCAGGCCCAGGACCGCCCCCTTCCCCCACCTGCATCTGGAGACCGGCCTAGGCCCTTTCAACTCCCTGACCACCCTCATGTGCTGGGACCTGGTGTCCCATCCCCTCTCTGCCATCTCCTCATCCCCAGGCCAAGGATCATCCATCCCTATAGACAGAGCTCAGTTTCTAGAACAGCAGAAAGAACAAGAACCGGAACAAAACCTGGAAACTCTGAAGCCCCCCTTTGGAGCTGACGGGGCAGTCGGGAAAGGGGGGACAGGGGAAGCTATCATTGAAGGGGCAGTCTGGCTGGGCAGGACCAAGTGCAGCTGCCGCCACGCAGGCCTGAGCTTCGTCTCCCTCCCTTCTTTCCTCCCAGGGGAAAAAGTGGCTGCAGCACGTGGTCACTGCTGGGCCAAGCCAGGCTGGGAGGGTGGGGCTGTGGACTGGGCAGTGAGCGAGCTCCGGGCTGCTGTCTCCCCTAGGCTGAGGGCCGTCTACTGGCTGCCCCTGGTGGGGTCACTGGGGACCAGGGTACCCAGAACAGGGCATGGCTGTGGCAGGCCAGGCAAAAGGCTGTGGGCACATCTGCGGTGGGACCCTGGCCGCCCCTGATGGGTGATGCTGGCCATCCTCCCATCCCGCCCTCAGCCGGGGGCCAGCCCAGAGAACTTCCTCAAGATGCCTCCCAAAGTACTGAGACCAGAAAAAGCCAAGGATGCCTCAGTCTTGGACCTGCCGTGATTAGAGTAATGGATCCCCATTCAGAGCCCAGTGTTTCTTTTCTTTCTTTCTTTGGCTGTGCTGGTTCTTAGTTAAGGCTCACGGAATCTTCGTTGCAGCATGCAGGATCTTTAGTTGCGGCATGCAGGATCTAGTTCCCTGACTGGGGATCGAACCCGGGCCCTCTGCATTGGGAGCGTGGAGTCTTAACTGCTGGACCACCAGGGAAGTCCCAGAGCCAAGTGTTTCTGAAGCATAAGGTGAGAGCTAAGCAGGGGTGTCCTAGAAGTGGAGAGGGCGGGCTGCCCACGGAAGGGAATGAGCAGAAATCTGCTACTCGTTAAACCCTCACCAGACACGGTGCAGAGAGCTCTACTGCACCATCTCATGAGATTCTCACTAGACACTCTGTGAGGGGGGTTTCCCCATTTGTCAGATGAGAAAACAGGCCTAAAGGCATACAGCTGGTAGACGGTAGACTGTGATTTGAACCCAGGTGGTCTGATTCTGGAGGCAGCTGGGGGTGGTAAAGAGGGTATTACCACCTTGGTTCTCTCCACTTCCACTCCAACAGTGTGGCCTCCAGGCCTGCCTCCTCTCTGCTTGTTCCTGTTGTGGCAGCCTCACAGGGCTGGACAAGCTACAGCTCTACTCTGTCCAGCAGGCTCAGTGGCACGGCACCCTGTGCTGCTGCATCCCGCCTGTCAGCAAGGTCATTGGGCCTGGAGCTGGGGCGGGGCAGGGGGGGCGCCGGCAGTGGTGGCGGGGTATGGACCTGGCCCTGCATCAGTAGCATCCTGCCCCTGGCCTCACAACGGTTGCCTGATGTGCCAGGAGGGAGGCCCTGGGGCGGCGAGGATAGTCCTCAGAACCCACCGGGGACAGGACATCAGGCTCCTGTCCAAGCAAGCATTCTCTAGCTGCTCACCTGCTCCAGTTGGTAGAGCTGCAGCCAGATGGCCCAGCCTCTCCCAGGAGTACTGACTCAACCTCAGTTTCCCCATCTACAATCTGAACTGGTAACACGAACCCTATCATGGCTGTAGGGAGAGTCAAAATGACTCAGTTCTGCCCAGCGAGCACGCAGGCTGAGCCAGGCACTGGCGGGCTCTCAGCTGATCTCTGAACACCTGTGAGGTGTTCCCATTTCACGAATGGGGAAACAGGACCAGAAAGGCTAGGTAATATGCCCTAAGACCCACAGCAGGCAAGAGGTGGAACCAGATTTGAATCTGGGCGACTGACTCTAATTCCACACTGAATTGTCACTTCCCTCATAGAAATGAAACCAGTTGTATGACACAACTAGAGGCACACTAGTAACGAGTGATGATTGACAATTACTGTTTATTAATCAACACTTTAAAAAGTTTAAGTAGACCAAAGGAGAAGTCCCACCAGGTTGATACCCTACAGGCTTAGTTTGGAGGCCGGGGAGGGTCTCTATCATGAGCGCTGGGTGGTTGAGGCCACAGGGCAGAATGGGCCCAGGAGGACTTCCTGTGCAGAGAAGCAAGAGCAGCTGGCCAGCTGGCTCACCCACCATCTTAAGACTCCCATTTTGTCTGTCATGGCCCCCAGGAAGGAGGGCCTGCACCCAGCTAGACCACAGAACTGGGTGGCTGGGGGCTCAGCCCCTGCTCCTCCTTCAAACTTCTCCTGACCCCATTCCCACTGCAGGAGGTGTCACTGTACTCACTGACACGAGGACTGCAGTTACCTCCTGCAACCGACCCACCCACCATAGCACAATGGGGTGCACAGAGATCCCATCTGAGGGAAAGGGCTGCCTTGAGGCACAGGTGTGGAGGAGTCCCAGGAAGGAAAGGGACTTCAAAGGACTCCTGAGGAGCCAGAGGCCAGAAGTCAAAAATGATAACTATAGCTATAGTTTAGGAAACATCTATTGAGTGCTAACTCTTGGTGATGTTACCGGCAAACTGGGTTTGCTTCTTGGTGAGTGTCAAGCGAAAAGACCACAACCAAGCCAAAGATGGGGAGAAGGAAGGATTTATTATTATTTGCAGCAAGTGAAGAGAACACCAGGGATCTTTCCCAAAGCAGTGTCTTCCCGAACAGCAAAATTGGGGGAATTTTAGGCTAAGGGTACATGGATATTCATGAAAGGGCTTGCAATGAGGCCAGGCTTAGATCACAAAGTGGCTTAGGCCAAAAATGGCTTCTCTTCTGTCAAGAAAACCATGCTGGGTTCTCTCTCCAGGGACCCCCCCCCCACCATCTGCTTACACCAAGGCTCCGCAAACTTTACAAACAGTTATTCTCCAATCTCAGAGAGGGGGAAACTGGGCCTTGGTGAGGTTAACTGCCCAAGGCTGCACACTCAGTGCCAGAGCAAGGATTTGAATCCCAGCAGGTCTGAGCCCAGAGCCTGCATGGCTAGCCACCAGCTTGATTCAGGGCCAAGGCAGCATCATCTTCAGATTCCACCCACTCCAAAGAACCTCAAATTGTGGCCTCAACAACTGCTGAGCTGTTCAGCATCCAGGGTCACCACTGGCTCATCTCTCATTGGGTGCCACGGCATGCCTTCTCTGGCACGTGCCAGCAATGACTCAGCTGAGGTTCTCCCTCTCCCTGGGAGAGGTTGAAAAAGCCTCCTTCTCTTGCTCTAGTATAACTGCAATTTGGGGCGATGCAGGAGAGCATCCAACTACCAAGGAGGGAGGCCTAGGCTGTCAGTAGGTACGAAGGGCAGCCAGAGAGGGAAACCAAGTCCACAGGCCCTTCTGGAGCCTGAGTGGACCTGGGCAGAAAGGCGGGCAGTTGCCCAGGGCACCCTCCTCCTGGGAAGCGTGAACACCAACTTTGGCTATGCATGCTGCTTCTTCCGAGGATGTTTGCCAGGCCTTGTTATCAAATGGGGGTCCTGCTGCTTGCTGCTCACAATCAATTGCATACTCACAAATGTTGGTGGCAAAGGTGCTTTTAATCAGAATGCCAACAATCTGGGGAGATGGTAGACTCGGCATCCCCCAAAAACCACCTCCACAGATTGTGCTCGGCCATGAAACTTTTAAAGGGCAGAAGGGAAGTAATCTCAGTTAATTGTTGAGATAGCGGGTCAGAATTATTGCCATCCCTCCACTGCATGCAGGCTGGTTAACTTCTTGGGTTCTTCCTCTAGATGTTATCTTGTTCACACAGTTTGGTCACACAGTTTGTTCAGGTTACTGAAGGGAAAGCTAGGGAAGAGATCTGGTCATCTGTTAAATACTTGCTCATTGTTCTAAAGAACCAACTAGTTTGGCAAGGTATTGTGTAATTAAAAGATTTGAAAGGTGTGCTTGGGCCAGAGATGGGTAGGTAGAACATGGGGTGGGTGGAGGGGCAGTGCCTGGTTTAAAAGTTAGTTACAGGGACTTCCCTGGTGGGCCAGTGGTTAAGAATCCACCTTCCAACGCAGGGGGGCAGGGGGTTGGATCCCTAGTCAGGGGAATTAAGTTTCCACGTGGTGAGCAGTATGCCCCCCCCCCCCAAAAAAGTTAGTTACAACATAGCTTTGCTAAAGTGACAAGAAAAGGGGCTTCCTGCTGAGGGCAGTTTCCTGCAAAGAGCTGCTTACACACTCCCTAACCCCAAAAGCAGCTTCCAAGGATTCTTACAGGCCCTAAAGCCTCGGTAAACTGGTTTAAATAATCCTTACAGCAAGGCTAGGGCAGGGACATGGGGCTGTTTCCTGATACGGCGGCCGAAAGATCCAGAATTTAACACCTCCTCAAAACACCCGCCAGGAAGACCCATAATCATGAGTCAGACTCCCAAACCTGGCAGCCCAGGTCTCGCTGAGATGTGAATGTCTTGCCGCCCTGATGACCGAGACACATCATTCATTCACTCTCATTAGGCTGTGAGGCACCCTACGCTTGAAGTTAGTCCCCACAAGGCTGACATTCCCCACAAGGACGGGAGTCCCCTAGACTGCATCAACATGGGGAACTCGCTTTGCCACACCCAAGATGGCGCCACCGCGCCCTGCGTCCCTCCCGCGCTCGGTCCCTGTCGGCCTCCCACTACCTCCGCCACTCCACCAACCGGCCCCGCCCCGCGCCACGGCGCCCAGTCCGCAGTCGGAGGCTCGGCCGTAGCGCGCCCCTTTACGGATTACTTAAAATGGCGGTCATGGGGCGGGGCCGCCAGGCGCGGGGTACGCTGGGAACAGCGCGCGGGCTGCCGGGAACGGGGCGGAGCGCGGCCGCGCCGGCGCGTCGAGGGGGAGAGGCAGCCGCCGCGATGGTGAGCGGGCGCTGGGGGAGGGGTGCTTGGCCGGGGCTGGGGCCGGGGCCGGGGGCGGCAAGGGCGGTGGGCCGTGCGTGGGGGCCCGGGCTCCGCGCTCACCCCGGCCCGCCGCCCCCAGGACGTGTTCCTCATGATCCGGCGCCACAAGACCACCATCTTCACGGACGCCAAGGAGTCGAGCACTGTGTTCGAGCTAAAGCGCATCGTCGAGGGCATCCTCAAGCGGCCGCCGGACGAGCAGCGGCTGTACAAGGTGCGGTCCCGTCGGTTCCGGGCGGCCGGGAGCTGGGGGAGCGTGCTGCTCGGAACCGCCGCCCGAGCCTGGCCGTGGGCGCAAGGCGGCCCAGTCGTTGATGTAAACATCAGCGACCGGTTGCCGCGGGCCGGAACTCCGCCGCGTGGGGCCGTTGCTCGAACTCGGGGAGATGAAGCCCCGATAGCGGTCGCTACACCGGGGGTCTCCGTTCGGATGGCTTGAAAGTCGCGCGCCAGGCCCTATGCTGAGCGCCGAGGGCCAGCGTCACATCTGATCCCTACAGCGGTCCCACCCGCGACGTGCTGGCCCTTGATTTCCCTGCTCTGCGGTTAAGGAAACAGGCTCGGAGGTGGCCACTTAACGAGGCCAAGGTTGTTGGCAGAGTCAGGATTTGAACCCCGATGCTCAATCGTGTGCAGGACTCTCACACGCCCCCCGCCCCAGACACGCCTTAATACAAAGAAATGGAGAAATGGAGGGTGTTGAGATGAGTCAGGTCCCACCAGTTCTTCACCCAACAACTGTTTATTACTCCCCAACTTACTGCTGATGTTCTAAAAGCCCCCGCCCCTTTCCCCCTTACAAGCCAATTGCAATTATCCAGCAAGGATGTCGTGGGATTTGGGGTTTTCATTGGGGAGTCCTGTTTGTTGGCCCCTCATTTCAAGTTTCTGGCAGCATGAGGTCCCTCACCTAAGTTCCTTGATCTGATTCTGGGTGGAAACTGGGAAACTGATCTTTTGCTGCAGGCTGAGCCTTCACCCCCTTTGTCTCTAAAGGCCTTTTCTTCTTGTTACCTGCTGGGGCTTCTATAATAAGGACCTTTCCTACTGCCTGAGCTTGTTTCACTTGCTGTGCTCTGTGCTTTCTGTAGGTCCTTTGCTCATTGAAGCCTCTGGCTGCCCTATGAGTTGGGAATTCCAATAACTCCCGTTTTACAGATAAGGAAACTTCACATCAAACTTGCACATCTTGTGCAAGGTGGTAGAGCTGGGATTCAACCAGGTCTGCCTGTGGCCAGATGGGGGTCACTGACACTTGAAATTAGATTCACCTGGAGTTGCAGGGGGGTGTAGATTGAAATTAGATTAGATTCACCTGGAGTTGCAGGAGTGTAGCTTCCAGACCCCTACCCTACCCTGGGAGGTTCTGATTTGGAAAGTCTTGGGTGTAGTCCTGGAAACTGTTTGATATACTCTGGGGTGGTTCTGGGCCCTACTCGGGGCTGTTTCTTTTCCGTCTTCTGACTTTCAGTGTAGTTGCTGACCAGAGAAGTCTTTGGGACTTGCTCCTCCTGGGGCCTCTTCTGAGACCCTGCCTGCCTCTCTCCTCAGGACGACCAGCTTCTGGACGACGGAAAAACATTGGGCGAGTGTGGCTTCACCAGCCAGACAGCACGGCCTCAGGCCCCAGCCACTGTGGGACTAGCCTTCAGGGCAGGTGAGAGGGACAGCGACAGGGTGGAAATGGCCAAAGAAAGGGGTGGTCAGGGAGCCTGCAGTTCCTCCTGGACCATGTCTCCCAGTTCACCAAATGCCGGCAATATCCTATAATAGTGTGTTTGCTTCCCCCATTAAAAACAATGAGAAGCACATGAGATACTTGTAGAAATTGAAGCCCATTTCATGGAGGATTCAAAGATTCTTAGTCACAGTACTAGCTTACAGTTACAGGGAACTTACTGAGCACCTGGCCCTGCACTCTGCATTTTATTTCTGTTGTCCCATCTAATCCTCTTGATAGCCCTGAGGGGTAAGCACTGCCATCCCCATTTGGGAGACATGGACGCCGAGGCTTGCTGGCAGTCACGTGGGAGGCCACAGTTCAGCTGCCGGCTGCCAGGACCTTGTCTGAGCTGGGCACCATGCCAGCCAGTGTCTCCGTGGTACATCGCTTACTCCCCCAGCATCTCTGTACAGGCCAGAGTTGTATTGTGATCATTTTAAGGATGAGTAAACTAAGCCTGGGGAGGTTAGATCAGGTTCAGCCCTTTCTTGCCCCAGAGCCTGTACTCTCCTTAACCACATTCCACCGTGACCAAAGTTCAGAAACCTGAGGGGTGGGGGTGGTTTATGTTGCTCCTTTTGCCAAGAAAAAGATTTAAATTTTATCCTTTGTCTCTGGAAATTTAAACAGGAGTTATAGGGTGTTTTCACAGCTGTAGACAGACCCAGGGGCTGTGTGAATGGCTGGGTAAATCTGGATGAAGTTACAGGGAGTTATTTTTTTAGCTTCTTGTAAGAAAATGTAGCAAGGGCTCAGGAGGGAGCATATAGCCTTAGCTGCACTTCTCAGTTTCATAAGGATAAACTATGTGAGGCCTCAGCAGCTGTGTCTTCGGGCAGCTACTTCACGCCCCGCCCCTCCCAGACTGGAGTTTGTCTCCATAAAGGAGTATGACACTGGGACCAGCCTCACAGCAAAGCAATGTGAGCCCCCGTGCACCCCAGGCCCTGCAAGCGCTCAGGAAAAAGCAGTTTTACGGGCCTTTGTGTGGGTTCCCTCAACTCTCACAGTGACAGTGAGGCAGGTGAGGGGCTGGTGCAGACTTTGTACAGGGTGGGTACTATACAAGGCTGTTCTCTGAGGCAGGTAAGCGGGGGCTGAAAGCACATCTGTTCTTCCTAAGCCAGGGCCAGGCTGCATTCTTCCAGAAAAAGTATCTCTTCCTCTAATTTGAACAGAGGCACCCTATAGACTTGCAGCTACTCAACCATCTTGCAGGTGAAAAAAATCACAGCACAGTGAGGTGATTTTTTTCTCCCCATGACCCCCCCCTTATGGCATAGATTGTGGACCCTTGGTGGCATCACCTCAGGTGTGTCATTGCTGTTTTGATAGGGGCTGTGGTGTGGACTGCAGTCTGTCTGCTTCCACTTGCAAAAACGCACTTCTGGGTGGGTAGTTTCCTTGTGCAGAGACGGGTCTCTCCCCACCCCCCAAAGTGGTTTGCTTGGTTAGGGAGATATGATAGTGTCTGGTGTTAAATAGCATCTTCCAGACTTTATTTCCAAAGAATGGAGAGAGGTGATGAAGGCAAGAATTGTCACTCAGATTTGTGGCTTGCAAGATGAATTTGTTATTAAGCTGGGCCATGTGTCTTCACCTCAGCGCTGTTGACATTTGGGGCTGGATGATTCTGGGTGCGGTTGTCTTGTGCATTGCAGGATGTTTAACATCTCTGGCTTTTACGAAAGATGGCCTCTCCCCACTAGAGGCCAGTTGCAGCCCCTCAACCCCCAAAGTTAAAACTTGTCAGACCTGACCGACTTCCCCTGGGGAGCCTAATTGGTTGAGATCCCTGAGCCAGGTGGAGAGAAGTTTCCCATGTAGAAGAAAAAGTTGTGTTCATTTATCTGTGTAGTAACAGCAGGAATGACAGGGAAAATCTTCCTGGGGCTGCTGTTCTAGTAGGAAGGCAGCTGGTCAAGAGAAACAGGGCATTCGCGCTAGCGATTAAGTGTTCCCAGTGTAATGCACAGGGCATTGGGCATGTAGAGTGGGTGGTTGTACAGGGTGGTTGGGGAACGCTTCTCTGAAGAGGTGGTTTTTTTTTTTTTTTTGGTTAAACTTTTTTAAAAAAAATTTATTTTTTTGTCTGTGTTGGGTCTTTGTTTCTGTGCAACGGCTTTCTCTAGTTGCGGCGAGCGGGGGCCACTCTTCATCGCGGTGTGCGGGCCTCTCACTGTCGTGGCCTTGAAGAGGTGATATTTGATTGCCCCTGGATGCCTTTCTTAGGCAGCCAGCCATTCTAAGTGTCAAGCTAGGGAGTGGCAAATGCAGAGACCTTGAGGCAAGAAAGAGGTTGATGTGGGAACATGGGGACCACAAGGAGACATGTGGAGAGACATAATGACATGATGATTTTATTCAAAGTATGATGAGAAGCAAGAGAAGGGAACAAGGTGATGGGGGAGATTGTAGGTGGATGCAATCCCAGAGGCTGAGGGATGCAGAGGGTGAGGAAAAGGGCCCTAGCATGGCCAGGCTGGGGGAGGGGAGCAGGATCAGGTTGGTTCTGTAAGTGTGGGAGACTCACTTTGCAGTGGCCACCCCCTCTCCACCAGATGAGGCCTTTGAGGCCCTGCGCATCGAGCCCTTCTCCAGCCCACCCGAGCTGCCGGATGTGATGAAGCCACAGGACTCAGGAAGCAGCGCCAATGAACAAGCTGTGCAGTGAGAGGTCCCCCAACCGCCCTACCCCCCCAATAAAAGAGATTTGGGTGTCCACCTGGTTGCTGCTTCTTTCTACACACCTTCTCCTGACTCAGGCATCACCTCACTGGTGCTCCCCGCCTTGCCCCACCCTCAGCCTCTTCCAGGCCAGCCTGCTGCATCCCAAGCTCTCTGAGTCCAGCTACCAACCCCCAGCCCAGCCTACCCCTCAAAAGGCCATAATGGGGAGAGGAACCCAGGGCCCCCAGGCCAGCCTTCTGCTCAGCCTGGGGATAAAAGGTTTAGAGGCTTTTGTTTCTTCAGAGTGGCCAGCCCCCTCCTAGCATGAGCATGCTGGCTCCCAGCTGGAACGAGTGTGTTGGTTTGAGTGGGTTCTGTGGGGGATCCACAGCCTAGAGCCACCCCATAAGGCTCCTCCAAGGTATGCCCCTTGCAAGAGGGATGCAGCCACAGAATAAGGGCAGCTCCTCTCCTAACTAACTCTCCCCACCCATAATAAACAATCTATAGACCCAATTCCTGCATTTCTCGTTTTTATTTGACAGAAAAAGTTGCTCTTGCTGTACAGATTTTAAAAAACCAAAATGCCTTTAAGAAACGTGAAGAAAAGTTGGGGGGGAGGGGGCCACAACCTCACTGGGAGGCCAAGAGGAGCCAACTAATCAACTGCCCCTTTTTTCCAGGTATACCTCACACAGGTCTGCAAGTACCAAACCATCATCCCCCCCAAGAACTCGGGGCTAAAAGGGGGACAGTGCCTCCCAGATCCTTTCTGAGTCAAGACCTGGGAGTCCCAAACTGTATCCTCCCCTCCCGCAACTCCCATTCTCATTCCCACCCACCCCAAACCCCCCAAAACATGTGAACCAGGAAAAACTCACAGAGATTAACATTTCACAGAACAAAGAAAAAAAAAAAAGAGGGAGGGAAAGAAGGGAGCCCTCCCCCAGGATGCTGCCAGGGTTGGTGGGGAGGGCAGACAAAGACCTCCTCCCACGGCTCTGTTGGGGAGAAAGGGGGCACGTCCTGTGGCTCCAGAACTTGGGGTATGGTGGAATTCCCCAAAAAAGATTCACGGAGACCTGAAATGGAAGAGAATAATCAATGCAGAGGCCCCAGCCAGCCCTGGAGCTCTCAGAAGTGAGCCCAGCCCTAGAGTGTGACAAAGACACATACCTGGAGGAACGGTGCCGCAAGGAGCGAGGGCTGGGCGTTTCCCTCCTGCGCTTGTGGCCCGGGGAGTGGCTGTCCCCACGCTGGCTTCTCCGGGAACCCCGTTCACTGCTGCTACAATGAAGGACAGACATGAGACCACACACAGGACACCACCAACCCTTGGTACCTTGGAGCCTTAGAACTTATTTTGCAGAAATCAGTGGCAGCCAGACTGGGCTGCTGGCAGGACAGCACACACTGGCAACCCTACCTCTGCTGGTCCCGCGGTGAGGGCTGGGGTGAGGGGCGGCGGCGCTCCGCAGGCGAGTAGCTGAGGGACCGGGAGTCCCGGAGGGAGTCTATTGGCTTCCGGGGGCTGCGGGACCTGGGGATCAGAGTAGGTCCCCATAGTGCCACACTCTTTCAAACCCACAAGCCAGCACTCAGGACCACCCCCACCCCACCCCAGGTCCTGACCACCAAACCTCATACCACGCAGGGCCAACCTCAGACCCACCTTCATCCGCTCACTCACCCATCCGCCCGCACACCATCCACCGAGTACCCCAACAGGCGGGGCACGGGGTGCAGCGGGGGAGGCAAAGATAAAGACAGTCCCTGCCCTTGGAGGGGCTCAGTCTGATGGTGAAGGAAGGCCAAGGGAGGCTCGCTTGGCCCCACGTGTGGGAAGCAGCCCCGCAGGACCGATGTACATGGGGTCTGGGGACCCAGGGGAGGGAGACATGGGGCAGGGCAGGGAAGGGGCAGGGTAGTCTTCTTGAAGGTGCTGTTTGAGCGGAGTCTTGCAGAACGAGGAGTTCACCAGGCGGACAAGGGAATTCCAGGCAGGAGAAACAGCATGTCCAAAGGCATGGGGTTCTCCTTAGACTGCAAGGCGCTGCTGAGTGTGGCTGGAGCACAGGGCATGTGTGGGGGCGGGCAGGAGAGGAGAACACAGGGCAGGCAAGGCCAGTTGGTGGAGAGCCTCACACGCCATTCCCGCAGAGGTGGGGCTTTATCCTGCAGGCCACAGGGCGTCCCGGAAGGATTTGTGAAGGGAGTAACCAGATGTGCGTTTTAGAAAGATCCCTCTGGCTACGTGTGGAAGAGAATGGCGTGGAGGCAGGGAGACAGGGAAGAGGCTGTGGATAGAGTCGGGAGAAGATGACGGTGGCCAGACCCTGGCAGTAGCAAAGGGGAGACTTAAAAGCTAGAATCCCTGGAACCTGGGACCAGGCTGCATGTCAGGGGCAGGGAGAGGAAGGAACCTAGGACTCCCCAATTCTGGCTTGAGCACCCACTTGGATGACAGCCCTCTGCCAGAACAGGGCACAACAGAGTAAGCAGGGAGAGGAGAGCCCCACTCCTACTGTACAAGCAGACACCACAGTCCAGCAGGGATCTCACAACCCAGGGTCACACCCCACCCCTTCCTTCTCAAGCAAGGCAGCACTCACCTCCGCTCGCCAGGGGGTGGCTTCTTGGGGCTTGCAGGTTTGGGCAAGGCCTGAGGGCCAGGCTTAGCAGGGGAGGGGGAGGAAGAAGTAGAGGAAGAAGAGGAAGATGAAGAGGAGGAGGAGGAGGAGGAGGAGGAGGAAGAGGAGGAAGAAGAGGACGATGAAGAGGAGGAGCTGCTGCTGGAACTGGAGCTGCTAGAACGCCTCTTCCGCTTGGCTGGGGTCGGTTCCTGAGGACGGCCCTCTCGAACAGCCTCCTTTGGGGCTGGGGCGGGGCTGGGGACCCTGTGGGAGAAGAGGGCGTCACAAGGAGACAAGCTGCCCCAGCCCCAACCCTACCTTCCTTGGCCTGGAGGAATGGCAGTGGGGGAGGGGTGCCTGAGAAAGGCCCGGAGCTCTCCAAACCGAGAGCCAGTGAGTGCATTCTCTGGAGAGCAGTGGCCCCAACTGACCCAACCTCTGCTAACACAAGCAACAGGCTGGGGCCCGCAGCAAAAGGGATCAAGGTTAAACCTCAAGAATGTCCCTGATGGAGGAATAAGGTCCCTGGGCTCAGGTGTGGAAGCCAGGCTGGGTGGTCTCCGTCCTCTCCGTCCTCAGAGAGGAGAGCCACAGCATGGGGAAGCCTCTGTGTGTGTGGGTTGGCTGGGGGAGGGGCCGTCCTGCCTGGAGGCAGGGAGAGGGATAGGATGACCTCTGAAGATCCTTCCAGCCCAGGGAGTTCCTCTTGAGGTCTAACTGCCATCCCTCCTGCTGTAAAATTAAGTCCATTTCCTCTAGTTCTGTCCTCTGTAGAGACGGAAAACTTATCATTATCCTCTAGAGAATTAACCTTCGGAGACTTTTACCTGTCCCATTCCTCCCCCCGTTAACCCCCACCCCGGCATTCTCTTCTACCCCCAGCTTAAGGATCATGGTCCCCATACCTCCTCAGAGAGCCAAGAACCTCTGGATAGGGCTTCTCCCTCCCCACCCCCACCAACCATCCCCAAAACCTTCCCCGTAGAAGAGTTCTAAAAGTCCTCTCACCTCTTCAGTACTACCTCAGGTTGAGTGGGAAGGCTAGAGCCCTCCGAGTCGCTAGAACTGGAGCCAGAGGAGGAGGAGGACGACGACGATGACGATGATGATGAAGAGGAGGAGCTAGAGGAGGACGAGGAGGACGAACTCCGCCGCTCCTTTGCTGGCTGCAGGGCAGCCAAAGCAGAAGGCTGCTGGGCCTCCATAGAGGCAGTTGGTTCCCCACCCTCTGGGTGGAACACCCCAGGGACGGGGCCAGAGAGCATGCCATCGTGGTCACCAGCAGAGGATGTGGTCTTTGCCACCGTTCCAGAGGAAAGGGACTGAGACCCTGCTACAGGGGTGGTCTGGGCAAGCAAAGATCGGGACTGGTCAGAAAAAGCAGATGGCACAGGGGACCTAGGCCGATCCTGAGCTGGAGGAAGAACTGACTGTGAGGAAGCCTGTACCATTCTAGAGGCAGGAGAGGGAGCCCGCTCAGATGTCATTCTAGACTGGCTTGGGGCAGATGGTGGGGTTCTGGAGCCTGGGCCTCCTGGTGGGGTTCTGGACCTGGCTCGGTCAAGGAGTGGTGGTGAGGTTCTGCCACTAACGCGCTCATAGGCAGAGAGGGGAACCCTAGGGCTGGTGAGGTTTGCACCAGACAAGGCTGGAGCCATTCTAGCACTAGTGAGATTTGCAGGGGCCAAGGCTGGAGGGGTTCTTGAGCTGGCAATATTCACAGGAGCTGTGGCATGTGTAGATCTAGGACCCACCAGGTTTGCAGGGGCTGGAGCCTGCGGTGTTCTGGAGCTGGACGGATAGTTTGCAGCAGTTGGGGCTGTGCCAGAACCCGTGAGACTCAAAGCTGCCAAAGCAGCTGGGGTTCTGGCTCCTGCCAGGTTCACAGCTGGTGCTGTGGGTGTACGAGGGTCAGCAAGGTTCACGGCCGAAGGTGCCACTGCTGTTCTGGGGCTGGCCAAGTTCATGGCTGCTGCTGCAGCTGGCGTTCTTGAGTCAGCCAGGTTTACTGCTGTTGGGATGGCAGGTGCCCTGGCGCTGGCCAGGTTCATGGCTGCTGCAGAGGCTGCAGGAATCCTGCTGGCAAGGCTGGCAGCTGGGGCTGTTCTGAGACTCATGAGAGGCACTGGAGCTGGAACCTGGGACATTCTTGCAGCAAGGCCAGCTGCAGACATGGATGGAGGAGGCCGAGCGGTGCCAAGACTGATAGCCGTCAGGGCAAGTGCAATTCTAGACTGAGCATGGTTTTCTGGCACAGACGTTCTCGGGTGATCAGGAATTCGGGGACCTGGACCATCCATCATGGAACCACCAGCTTGCTGCAGGACAGACATGGGTGTTCTAGAGCTGCCAAGGGGCTCAAGCATTCCAGGTGATCTACAGCGGTCAAGAGGAGTTGGTGACATGCTAGGACGACTGAAGCAGCTCATTCTGGAGCTATTGAGCGCTACTGGAGGTGTCCGAGAACCAGAATGATTTCTTGTTGCTGGAGGAGTAGCAGAACGTGAACGATCAGAACTGCTTCCGGACGCAGAACGCCTGCGAATAGCTGGAGGAGATCTTGTTAAGGACCGTTTGCCCCGAGTTGTTCGTGGAGTACGGGACCTAGAACGGCGGCGAATAGCAAGTGGTGAGCGGCTTCGAGAACGCTTACGTGCTAACAATGGGGTTCGAGACCTAGAGCGGCGCCGAAGAGCTAGAGGAGTTCGGGACCTAGATCGGCGGCGTGTCACTGGAGAGGTTCGAGAGCGAGACCTCCTTCGAGTTACCGGAGATGTGCGAGATCTTGACCTCCTTCGGGTGACCGGGGATGTTCTGGATCTTGATCTTCTGCGAGTGATAGGGGAGGTTCTGCTTCGAGATCGCCTTCTGGTTACTGGTGGGGTCCTAGATCTGGACCTTCTCCGAGTCACTGGTGGAGTCCTAGAACGGGAGCGTCGGCGAGTCGGTGTTCTGGACCTTGAACGACGGCGGGTTACTGGTGGTGTTCTGGACCTAGATCGCCTTCGACTCACTGGGGAAGCTCTTGATCGAGATCTTCGTCTAGTCACCGATGTCCTGGACCTTGATCGCCTCCGGCTGACTGGTGAAGTTCGAGACCTGGACCTCCGTCGGCTAACCAGGGGTGTTCTGGACCTGGATCGCCGGTGAGTGGCTGGAGAGGCCCGAGACCTGGAGCGTTTCCATGGGGCTGGTGATGTGCGTGAGCGGGAACGCTTCCGACTGGTTGGGGGTGTCCGAGAGCGGCCTCTTCGGCGTCTAGAGGAGGTTCTGGAACTCTCCTGCCGGGCAGGAGACCTTGAATGGTAACCGGAGCCTCCCCTGCGACGCCGAGTAACCCGAGACCTTGACCGGCTCCGCTGTCTTCTCCGAGAGGTTGACTGAGAAGATCCAGACCTATCTCGACGACGGGTTGTTCTGGTTTTCTCCCTCCTCGAGCGGGAACGGGACCTCTGCAGCCCACGAGGCTTTGGTGAAGGAGAACGGCCTCTCCTTGAAGTTGTCTTAGTGCGTGGAGATGAAGCTGAACGCCGCCGGCGTGAGGATCTTGACTTTTCGGCTGGCTCTGGGGAAGACACTGAGGGACTTCTTCTGCGTCTTGGGGGAGTTCTAGAGCGGGTCTCTGGTGAGGATGATGCAGAACGGCTTCTACGGGAGAGCCTGGCCTTCCTAGTCAGCTCAGGAGATGATCGAGAGCTGCGACGGCGAGGGGGAGTACGAGACTTGGTCTTGGGCTCTGGTGATGACCTAGAACTTCTTCTAGTAGTTCTGGATTTGGGTGGGTGTTCTGGAGAGGACTCAGAACTGCTGCTTCCTTCAGGCGAAGGGCCTCTGCCTTTGCTTGATGAACCTGATCTGCTTCGTCTTGGAAGGACCCGAGGGACAGGAGCCTTGGGTTCAGGAGAGGAATCAGAACCACTCTGTGCCCTGGGTACTGCTCTTGGCTTATCTTTAACTTCAGGGGATGAGCCAGACCTACTACGCCGAGGAGAAGGCCGGGATTTGCTGTCGACCTCTGGAGATGATCCAGAGTGACTCCTTTGTCTAAGTGGCATTCGTGTCTTAGCTTTAGAATCTGGAGAAGAGTCTGACTCACTTCTCTCCTGAGGCGATGAACTGGGTTTCCCATCAAGTTCTTGAGAAGATCCAGACCGACGTCTCTGCCCGAGAGGAGTACTAGTCACAGTCTTCTGTTCAACTGATGACTCTGACCCACTTCTTTCTCTCTGGGGGGTAAGACACTTATTGTTGAGCTCCGGGGATGATGGAGAATGACTCCTTGGCCTAGGAGTCTGAGGCAAAGCTTTTGCTTCTGGAGAGGAATCACATTCACTCCTTCCCCTGGATGGTGTTCTAGGTATATCTTTCATTCCAGGAGACGACCCAGATAGGCTGTGCCTTGAGGGAGTCCCAGACCCATCTCTAAGTCCTGGGGAAGACCCAGACCTGCTTCTCCTTGAGGGGGTTCTGGGTAAACCATCCTTCATTTCAGAAGATGCAGAACTACTTCTTTCCCTTGAGGGTGTTCTAGGTATAGCATCAAGTACTGGCGAAGAGACACTCTGATTTGAAGACATTCCTGCTTTTTCCACCGCATCTGGGGATAACTCAGAACTGCTGTGTCTGGAGGACCTTGTTGATTGTTCTTTCACATCTAGAGATGGATCTGTCTCCAGCTGATTAGGAAAAGGTCCATTCAAATCTTTAACCTCAGGAGAAAATCCAGTATTCATTTCTGCAAGAGAGCCAGAGTTTCTAAATTCTAAAGGTGATCCAAAGCTATTCTCTCTGGGAGGAGAGTCAGACAGTTCTTTACGTTCTGGAGAAAAGTGTGGCCCGCTCCAAGCTGAGGCCACTGCAGGGACTTCTTCCAAAGAAGCCTGTGACTGGCTTTGGTCAAGAGTCAAAGACATGGCAGATCTTTCTTCTATTTCAGGAGATGATTCAAAGTTACTTCCAGCCATTTCTTTAAGTTCTGGAGACAAATGGGGCAGGACCTGGTTTAAGGATTCTTCAGATTTCTCTACCACCTCCATTAATTCCTCATCTTGGCTTGGCTTAGTTAATGCACTACTTCGGTCTTTTGTATCTGGAGATGACTCAACACCACCTCTTTCCCTTGATGGAGTTCTAGGGGTGTCTCTGAGTACTGGTGAAGACTCAGGCCTATCCTGCACAGAAGGAGGACTCAATTTGTCTCTTGGTCTTGGAGATGATGCAGTAACATCCTCCTGAAGGAGTAAGCTCGTTTTTTCTTTTGATTCAGAAGGCTCCAATCTACTCTGCCCCAGAAGAGATTTAGAGTCCACTGCAGGATATAGGGAAGAGTCAGACTGGGACCCGCTCTGCTCAGGAGACATTCCAGATTTCAGCCTAGGACCTTCTGACAATTCACTTCTATCTTGTCTTGTTGGAGATCTGGGTGCCAGCTCAGTGATTGGAGATGAGGACCTGGACTGGCCACCCTTAGGAGGTGTCTGAGATTTGGTCTGCAGATATGGAGATTCAGAATGACTCTGTCGCATTTCTGGACTTGAAGTACCAGATGTGGAGTCTGGTGAAGTTGGAGATTGTCCTTTCTGTTGCAGAGCTGAGGGTGGTGTGCAGGACTTTACTCCTGGACACAGAGAGAAAGATCCAGAGCAACTCTGTGCTGATGTATCTTTAGACTTCTCTTGGGAACATGGCGACACTGATCCAGGAAGATTATGCCCTGGTGGAGTTTGGGGCTTTGCTTTGGGGCATGGCGAAGTAGACCCTGAGTGACTCTGTCTTGGTGGTGTTCCAGGTTTCACTTTGGTATCTGGAGAGGAGGATCTAGAATGGCTGTGTCTTTGCAACGATCTAGATTCTGTCTTGGAGCATGGAGACTCTGATCTGCTTTGCCTTGAAGGTGTTTTAGATGTCACTCTACTAGGACTCGGAGAAGAGAAGCCAGAATGGCTTTGGATTGGTGACGTTACTGCTTTCATTTTGGGTTGTGGAGATGATGACCCAGATCGGCTCCGTCTTGGAGGTGTGCTAGATTTCACTCTAGAAGGAGAAGACCCAGAGCAGCTATGTCTCGAAGGGGTCCTAGACTTCACCTCAGGGTCAGGTGATGATTCAGAACGGCTCTGTCTTTGTGGTGTTGCAGATTGTTCATTTACCTGGGGACTTGTTACAGACTCTTGCCTTGGCGTTCCAGATTTCACGTTAGGTTGAGGAGATGAACTGGAATGACTTTGTCTTGATGGCGTTTTAGATTTCTGATTAGGAGGCGGAGAAGAACCAGAGCGACTTCGCCGTAGTGGTGTTCTAGATTTAGCTTTAGGTTGGGATGATCCGGAGCGACTGCGCCTTGGTGGTGTCTGAGACTTTTGTTTAGGGCGTGGAGAGGACCCTGAAAGGCTTCGCCTCAAAGACAGGCGGGATTTTACTTTGGACCTTGGTGAAGAGAGAGACCTGCTCCGCCTCGAAGAAACTCGAGATTTCTTCATTTCTGGGCTTGAGTTGGACCTGCTCCTTCTCTGTGATGCTCTGGATTTGTTCTTCCGCTCTGATGAGGAGCCAGACCTGCCCCTTCTTTGTGGTGTTCTAGAGTGAGATCTTCCCCGTCTAACTAGACTTCTACTACGGGATCTTCCTCGTCTTGCTGGTGTCCTAGACTGAGATCTCCCTCTCCTGGTTGGTGTTCTAGAGCGTGACCGGCCACTTCGTCTAGCTGGGGTTCTGGAGCGCGACCGCCCACGCCTGGCTGGGGTTCTGGAGCGTGACCGCCCACGCCTGGCTGGGGTCCTAGAGCGTGACCTGCCACTTCTCCTGGCTACCGATCTACTACGAGACCTCCGTCGTACTGGTGATCGGGTCCTAGATCTGCGCCTAGCAGGTGTTCTAGACCGAGACCTGCCCCTCCGGGCTGGTGTTCTAGACCGAGACCTGCGCCTAGTGGGTGTTCTAGATCGTGACCTCCGCCTGGCAGGTGTCCTAGACCGAGATCTGCCCCTCCGGGTGGGTGTTCTAGAACGAGATCTGCCCCTAGTTGCAGGGGATCTAGAGTGTGACCTGCCTCGTCTTGCTGACCTAGACCTGCCTCTTCTCTGTGTATTTCTGCTCCTGGACCAGCCTGGTCGCTGAGGAGACCTAGAGCGGCCACGGCGCTGGGGGCTCCTAGATCGTCCCCACCTCTGTGCAGACCGGGACCTACGCCACTGAGGTGACCGGGACCGAGAATGACCTCTCTTGGTAGGGGTTCGAGACCGAGACCGCCCCCTCTTAGTGGTAGGACTACGGGACCTCCCCACTCTATGAGAAGGAGTATGAGAATGTGACTTATCCCGTTTTGTTCGGCCATGTGAGCGACTCTTGGATGCAGGAGAAGAAGAAATATCTCGGCGGGACCCAGGAGCTGGTGTAGGTTTAGGACTTTCAGGGGAAGAGCTGGCATGCCGAGAAACTTTGGTAGGTTGAGGAGAGGGCGGGCAGCTCTCTGAAGAAGATTGGGGAGGTTTCTCAGGAGACTTAGGTGGTGAATGGCCCTGGGCTGGAGAAGCCTCAGAAGGGGGATTCACTGGCTCCTGACTTAAGGGGGTTGTTGCAAGGGGTTGTGGGGAGCCGCCATATTGCTCAGCAAGGAGCAGAGTGGGAGCAGGTAGTTCTGGCCCTGTGCTGCTCCTTTCCGGAGAGGGGCTAGGTTGAACTGCAGATTTCTAAGAGTGGAAAAAAGAGTAAGGATACGGGTATGTAAGCACCAAAACTTCCTATCACCTGTAAGATCCCAACACCCTTTCCTATGAAACTTTTCCTCTATGCACCCCATTATACCAACTGGTCCTTTTCCTCACCACAGGCAGTCACATTCATTCAATAACAAGAGATCACATAATATAAAACACAGTGAGAAACGTACGAAAACAGAATCTACAATCTTGAGTCTTCTATCCAGAGAAAAAACATAATGCAAACTAATGTACTATATTTCACAACAGACAACCATTACAAAATGCTGAGTGCAAAAAAGAAGGTATTTTTAAATGGAAAGATAAAGCAGTTTCCCAAAATGACTGACTTCACTCTTAAAAAATATCTATATTAAAATAAAAGGAAAAAAAACAAAGATTTGAGTACGTGACTTATGTGAGTAAGAAAGACCAGAATGAAGTACAGGGAAATACAGAAAGAGACCAAGTTATAAAAGCTTTAAATATTAAAGTCAAGAGCAATAGGAAGTAAATTAAATTTCTGAGATGATCCAACTTGCAGTTTGGAAAACCAACTCTGGGTAACATGGAAAACAGACAGGAGAGCTACAAATTTAGCAAAAAGCAATTTAAATTATACTGTGACTGTTGAAGTAAGAAAACATGATTAGAACTTGAATTTTTTTTTTTCCTTTGCGGTACACAGGCCTCTCACTGTTGTGGTCTCTCCTGTTGCGGAGCACAGGCTCCGGACGCACAGGCTCAGTGGCCATGGCTCACGAGCCTAGCCGCTCCGCAGCATGTGGGATCTTCCCGGACCGGGGCGCGAACCCACGTCCCTTGCATCGGCAGGCGGACTCTCAACTACTGCGCCACCAGGGAAGCCCTAGAGCTTGAATTTTAATAGCAAGTATAAAACAACAGGTACTGAATAGATCTTTCCAAAGTTGTGTTTTCAGACTGCAAGCAGCAACCCAGTGTGTTGCAAAGTTTTAATGAGCCACAACCAGCATTTAATGAAACTGATACTAGAGACACTATAAGTAGTAAAGTTAGGTGTAGTTCAAAAAATTTTTTTTGTTCCAGTTCTATCAACTTGTAAGTACAAAGAAGACAGTGATGTAAAACTAACACCCAGTAAAGTTTGAAAGCCACAATTCTAAAGGATTTGCAAATGAAAAAGAGAACTTTATGAATAACTGAGAGGAATGCAAAAAACAAAACCGGACCTTACTTCTCCCTTAACTTCACACACCTATCCTGAATCCACAGCCCTGCAAACCAAAGAATATCCATTAACTCAGGAACATACCTCCTTCTTGTCTTTATCTTTGTTTTCATAAGGGCTGCTAGGCTGCTTTGTAGAAGGCTCCGGGCTACTAGGCTGCCCTATGTTGGTGATACCTGGTTCCCTGGATGGTACATCTCCCTCCCCTCGACGCCCCGAAGCAGGGGAAGGACTTCGCCCAGTCAAGGTAGTTGTATGGGTTTTAGCTGCAGCACTTCGAGACCTGAGGGAGGTAATTGAGGATGGGAAAAGAGGAAGAAAATCAGTTCAGGGGAGAACAGAAAACCCCCTCCCCAGCTCCCATCCACCTTTCTTCAATATAACCCTCTTCCAAAGAACCTTCTCTTACTCACAGGATTCAAGTAACTCATATTGAAATTCAAGTCCAGTTCACTTTGCTCCTTCTTTTCTCAACATCAGTCCCCAAAAATGTTCTCCCTCTACCCCTTTATATTTACCTCCCCCAAACCTCCCAAAACCCTCCACCCAGTCCATTCCCTACCCGCTTCATTCACAACTCACCTCTGAGCCCACCTCCTTCAGGAAGCCTTCCCCGATTAAGGAAGCCAGGGTAAGGATTCCTTCCTCCCCCAGACACCACGAACAAACCACCACCCTCCCTATTCTGGCAGTCCATATATATCAGAACAAAACAAAATCACAAACAAAAGAAAACAAAAAACAAAAAACAAAAAAAAAAGAGAAGGGGAAATGTATATGTCTGTCCATCCTGTTGCTTTAGCCTGTCAGCTCCTAGAGGGCAGGGACCGTGTCTTCCGAATGGTCTGTGCAGCGCCTAGCACACCGTGGGCGCTCAATAAATATTAAATTGATTAACCCACAAGTCCCTCTCCCTCCCTTCCTCCTGGACCACCCCTTACCGACTGCGGGAAGTATCTGAAGAGGAAGCAGAGTCTGCAGAAGTTGAACGGTGCACCCGTCGGCTCTTGGGGGCTGGTGTTGTACTTCGAGACCTGAAGGAAGACCACCACCACAGCTCAGGGTGCTGTCACACCTGCACTGGGTTCCCCTTATCCACCCTTCAACCTTTTACCAGTCAGGGACGTGACTGATTCTGCCCTATCCCCAGGTGGCACTCATCTACTCACTAAGCAAATTCCCCTCTAATTCACTCACCGCTTCCTCTTCTTGTCCTTAGATTTACGTTTGCTCTTTGGAGTAGGAGACCTGAGAAATAAGGCAAAATTATTTAAAATAAAAATCGTTTTTAAAAAAAGAAATAAAATGAAAAGTAAAATGGAAAGAACTGAGTTACTGACAGTAGGAGATCAAGGAACTGAGCTTTACCCCAAGAAAAAAAAAACCCTAAAGAGCCAGCAAGGCCATCAAGCAATGGCTCACTGCTCCATGTGCCACTATGTTCCCAATGCCACAAAGAGCTCTTACCTATGCTTCCTTTTCTTGGATTCAGATTCTGACCTGTTGGTAAAAAGTAAGTAAAATTATTATTTTTTACCTAGGCCTGGACTCACCAAACCTCTCCAATTGTTCCCAGCTCATACCTGTGCTTCTTCTTCTTAGAGCTCTTCTTCCTCTCTCGTCGAGGAGAGCTGCTCTCTGACCTGCTAAATGTGGGTTCAGAAACAGGTCATTCAGCCTGCCTCCTTCTCTGGCCCACCCACTTATAATCCATCCCCAAAAAAGCTTCTAAAGCACAGAACAACTCCAATAGCACCAATGTGCCGATCTAAGCCCAGAACTTATTTACTCTCCAAGAGGCGTAGGTACCTATTATATAGCAACAAACCCCAAAATGGAAAAAACAACATAACTCCAAAATGCTGCTGATCAGTTTTGCAGACGTACAGAATCAACCCTTCCCCACTGAAGCAGCACACATTATTTCTTCTACCAGGTGAGACCTGAATGGTAACTCCCTCTTCCCTGACTTTTCTGACAACTCTCTCCTACTTCCTAGAAATAAGAATACTCTATTTCCAGAGAGAGAGAAAAAACATGACAGGTTTGGTCCTCTGGCTACTAGAATAGCTTTCCAACTAACTTACCGTCCTCTATCTTTCTTCTTTTTCTTCTTCTTTTGCTTTGGGGTTGGTGAGCGAGAACTGCTAGACTCCCGGACAAGGCTGAGGAAAGATGAAAAACGGCAGAGATGGGTGCTAAGACAAACTTTCTTAGACATTTCAACTTCAGAAAAACAAAATCTCAAGAATTTGAAAAGACACAGTCCACACACAAAAAATGGAGCAGAGTGCTTAGAATTAGGAAGAGAAACTGACACTGGCTTCTTGGTCTTGTGTACCTGTAAGGTTTGGGTGGCTCAGGAACTGGTTGTTTAGCTTCCCGAGCACGACGCTGAGGATCAAAAGAGCTGCCATCCACATAGGAATCACTGATGCCAAAGGCAGCTCGGAGTCTCTCGTTCTTCTTCTCATTCAATTCTGCCAACTGGTGAGTCTCAGTTACCCTAGAGGAGAAAAGGTCAAAGGTCTAAAGGAGATAGAGAACAAAATGCAGAGTCATATTCACACAAACAGCCATGAGAAAATGAAGACAAGAGCAGGGAGAAAGTCCAAACTAAACAGAGAGAACAACAAAAGCAGAATAAAGT
The DNA here is from genome assembly GCF_003676395.1 of Aethalodelphis obliquidens. Lineage (NCBI taxonomy): Eukaryota > Metazoa > Chordata > Mammalia > Artiodactyla > Delphinidae > Aethalodelphis > Aethalodelphis obliquidens. The sequence goes on along the minus strand of NW_020837962.1, from coordinate 11,221,767 downwards.
CCAGAGAAAATCGAGAGAGGGAAACACTCACGCTGGCCTCTGCCCTGGGGTCTCCTCCTTGCCCCCAGGGTTCACATCCTTCTCCAGCAACATGAGTCGAAAGGTCGCCACTTTTTCCTGAATTTGCTGTTCCTCGTACCTGGAGAACAAAAGCCTTCAGGGTTAGAGGTTGACTAGACACTCTCCCCAGTCCCAGGTTTACAGTTCCCTCGTTCCCAGCAGGATCCCTTCCCTTTCCATGCACACATACAATTTTTCACTCACTGTCACCCAAAGGGCCCTTCTATTAAATCCTGCTCTTTTCCTGTCATCTTTCTTCCCTCCACTGACTACACCCTCTAGAACAGTGGATTTTAAACATGCTACACTCCAGGGGCCAAGAGAGGAAAGTTAAGCAGGCAGAGTTCCAGGTGTTCCTCCCCAAATCCAATCAACAAGAACAAGTCTTTCATTTCCTGGGATTCCAAAGGAACATGCATTATATGAAACGGGCGCCACTGCTTAAGTTTGAAAACCACTGCTCTAAAAGGTTTTCTACCTTAATAGGTTCCTTTTCCAAAATCTCAATTCCCTATCCAACCCATGATCCCTTTTATCCAGGTATTATTCCAATTCCTGTTTTCCTGCCTTTGCTACTGTCCAAGCCCTCAATCCTTAAATCCATTTATCTTCCTTTACTCTACCAATGACAACACATATCAGCTTACCTAGCTAGCTCTTGTCTCTTCCCTGGTCTGCTTCCCCACCTCTCCCTTAAAGCACATATTTGCTTCTCAATGGCCCCCCTCTTTCCCCATGTGCCTCCATCTAAATACCTCATAAAAGGCTCCCTTTTATATCCCAGACACAGGTTCCTCATCTCTCACTTTGAACTGTCCCTTAACTCCTTTCAATCCGCTAGCTCCTTTACCTCCTCCCCTCCTACAAGTCCTCTCCAGGCCTCTTTCAACCAGCCCTAAGCTCCCTACATCCCACCTAACTCCCCCAGCTCTGCACTCACTCAGTGCTTGGCTCTCCCCCAGCCCTCCCTCACCCCTGCTCTTCCATCATCTCCTCCAGCTCGAGGCATCGCAGCTCCACGCGCCGCTTGCGCTCGTGGTCCAGGATGTCAGGATTAGGCCGCTTCACCAGGGCAGCCTCCAGGCGCCGCAGTTCCTCCTCTCCCTTGTAGTCAGGCCGCTCACCGCGGCGGCCCCGCACCAGGGACAGGTTGCGCTGGACGTAGCCGTTGGTGCCGCTGCCCCGGGGCGTCGGCAGCCCGATCCCGTTGTACATGGCCCCGTGCCCGGGGTGGGGCACCACCGCTCCTGAAGGGGAGCGGGGAGACACGGGTCAGGCCCCTGGCCCCAAACTAGCCACTTACCACCACCCAAATCCCTGCTCTTCTTCAACCCTACTTCAACATGTCTCTCCACACTAAACCTCCTTTAGCTGCATAATCCTCCTGGTCTCCTAAAAAAACCTGTTCTTCATCCTTCCAGCACTGCTTTCTTTCCACCAAATCATAGCCCAGCTCTTACAGCCTTTCCCCACAATGTGCAAGAGCCACTCTTGTTTTCACCTAGCTTTCCTGTTTCCACCCAAAACAAAGATCCCATTTCTCCCAAATTTCTCCACACACTCTCTTTATTCTCCTTTAGCTCCAATATACACAACTGGTATCTTCACCAACTACTCTAATTCCTAACCCTGGCAACTGACTGAGGCCTCCAAACAGGGCACAACAAACACCAAACGAAGATCTGTGGCACCCAAAGGCCTGCAGTCCAAGTCTAGACTCTTCAAGAACTGACCTAAGCATTTCAGGCTACCCTGAAGATAGCCAGAAATTATGAATACAATCTGACTGAACAGCCCCTAGATATCCAAAAGGTGGCCCAGGCTAAAGGCCAGCATGCACATCAGAAACACATGAACTTTGGATATGTAATCCTCTTATACTTCACCTCTTAAGTAAGGGACCATTTCCAATCAACTATCCTGACTAATAACATATTCCTTCAATTTCCTTCCCAATAGGATTTCTCACATGGTTTGTGGCTCACCGAACTCTCACTAGCTCCTGTAAAATATTACATTTTCAACTCAATGCTCTAAATACACCAAACAAGCCTCCTCTGTTCCAACTGTCCCCATACCTTCTCTACATTCCTTCCCCTGCACTTACAAAACCCCCACTCTTCATACCTCACTTTCATTAACGTCAAACTGTCAACTTTCCCTAACAGTCCCGTTATCTCATTTCCTAGTTTTTCTCTTCCAGGCCGTCCTTAACCCTCTCATTATCACGTGCCTCCTACCAGGTTCTATCCTCTCAATCTGTCCCAACCCCAGCATGACTCTGAAGAGCCCTCTAACCCTAGTTTTACTGATTAGATTTCTTGGCTACGTACACTCTATTCCTTTCTCCAGCTACATGTACTCTGTTTTTTCCTCCAACTCATCCTGTCCGAGATAGTTTCACATGGGGAAATGTGTGAGGGAAAATGATCCCAGGAAAGAACCCAAGGAACAAAGTGGAGAGATTAGTGAAAGTAAAGGGGAAAAACATAGAACTGGATAAAAGAAAAGGCTTCATTTTAAAAATTCTGAAAGAAACATCATACAAATACCTGGAAGAATGTACTAAAGCCCCCCCCCCACCCCATACAGGGAGATGCTGAATGAAAGGGAGCTAGGACAACTCTAGAACAGTTTGGAGCCCCTTACCCCCCAACTCTAAGGCTGGGTCCCTGCCCAATCCCAGTTGCAGACTCTAGAGATCTGAAAGCAAAACAAAACGAAATAACAATACTGGGTTAAAGGAGTGACAAATGATGCTAAATCTATGAAAGGCAAGTAGAACTGTGCAAAGAAATGAAAAATTTCTTTACAGCACAAGAGATTTTCCAACCCTCACTTTTATTTTCTCAAATTTTCTCCTCCCTATTCTAAAGCTAGGCCTTCTTTAGCTCTCTATACCCTACCCAGTTTCTGCTTCCCTTGCAGAACGCTTCTGACCTGCAATCAATTCTTCAGCTTAACCATTCACCCACACTTCCATACCACCTCACACAATAATCCTCCCACTCCCTGGAAAAGGATAACCAGCAGCTGCTAAGCAAAGGATATTAAATCACAACAGACTGGAGAACTTTTACGGAATGAGCCAAAAAAGAAAGAAAAAAAAAACCCAAACAAACAGAAATACCACAGCATCTAAGACAATGCTCAAAACACTAAAAGGATGGATGGACCAAAAAGTGTATTAACAACACAAACACAAATCACCAAAACCTAAATAAGGACACTTAAACTGGGGTCCAGGACTGTGGGTATGCAAAAATCACCCAAGCTAAAAGCTGACAGTAAAAGCTGCAAAAAAAAAAAAAAAAAAAAGACAAAAAGGCGTTTTTTCTGTTGGAAAATTATCACGATGCCCAACTAACCAGGCAGAAGGGGGTCTTGAAATTCAGTATTATGGTATTCAAGAAAAAAAAACGCACCAAAAAGGGAGGAGAGTGTGCAAGAAAATGGACAAAAGTAATAAGCACAACAAGCTCAGCACTGGGGCACTGTAGTAGCTGAGTAGACACTATGAAACCCCAGAAGCTAAAATACTAGCTCAGGAAGAGACCTAGACTCACACTCAAGAGGAAACACAACTCTTCAATTTTTGACCCAGAAGATATCTTAGAAAAGCGTCCGAGTGAAAACCAAGGCCTAGAAAAGTTGTGTGCGAAACAGTGACAAAAGTCCAGCGTTTTCTCAAGGAAGGGCTGGCAGCCTCCTCCCCAGCCGTAACACAACTTTGGGGGAGACGATGAAAAAGTGCAAGAAAGAAAAGAGTATGTGATCTGCCTTTACATACCTAAACCAAATACCTAAATTTTTTTTAAAACGTTTAGAACCCTTCTCTTCCTAATACCTCATGACACACAGTAATGAATCCAAACTGCCTAACTCTCCCGGACATCTAGTTCAAGGCCTTCTCTGCACTGGCTGAGCGGCCAAGGCCTATTTTCAGCCTTGAGAAATGGGGGAGGGGGCTGCGCGGCGCCCCATAGTATGGGAGGCTCCGGGCCCGACCCCAGGCCCCCGGGAGGGACGGGTAGGCCGGACGCCGGAGAAGCGCGGGGGAAAGGAGCCGGCAGCGGGCCCCGGACGCCGCAGCCCCCTCCTCGCCGAGAAAATGTCGGCAAAGACAGCTGCAGGAGGGCCTCCTCGCCGCACGCGTCTGGAAGGCGAGAAGCCGAGTCGCGCGCTCCTCCCTCGAGAGCGCGCGCGAGCCCGAGTGCAGTCGGCGGCGCGCGCCGTTGCCATGGGGGAGGGAAGAATAAAAGCCCGCGCGCGACAGGAACCGCGAGAAGGGGGGAGGGGAGGCAGACCAGCAAGGACGTCCGCGCGCGAGCTAGGGGCGGCGAGCGCGCGTGCGCGCGGCGGCCTGAGCCGTTCTCCGCGCGCTTTGGCCTTGCGCCGGGGCCGCCGCCCCTCCCCCACCCGGCTCGCGCGCTCTCTCACCCGCCGCCGCCGCCTCCGCCCGCCGCCTCCGAGGGGGAGAGGTGCTGCCGCTGCCGCTGCCGCTGCTCGAGGTCCTGAGTCCCTCGGGGCCTGGAGCCGCCGCCTTGCCTCGCCGGCCCGCCCGCCTCAGCCAACACCGCCGACTCCTCGCTTCCTCCGGGGCCGCAGCGGACTCCGACTGCGCCACTCGCACCCCGCCTGGGCCGCGCTGCACGTCAGCACGACCAATTATGTGCGTCAGCACGCAGCTGCGCGCGTCGCAGGGCCTGCCGGGAACCGTAGTACGCCCCCCGGCCTTGTGCGCAGGCGCCAAAACCGCACCGGGAAGTGTAGTTTCGTAAGGCCCGAAGGAGGTTCAACTCTGTCGTCGAAGAACTACGATTCCCGTCAGCCAGTTGCGAGGAATGTCTGGGGGGCGGACCGGAGCAAACAACGCATTCCAGAGACTTTCCACTAGGGGGCGAGAGGACACAGGGCCTAGCGACGCTAGCGCTCTCCTCGGCCTCCCGCCTTCCACCCAGGTCATCCTGGGAGTTGTAGTTCTAGCGTGGCATGGAACCCGTACGTAGCTTCGCCCTCCCTGCCCCCACACGACCGCCATTTTGTCTCCCCGTGTTGGGAGGCGATGAGCCCGAGCCCACTGATACAGCTGTTTGCAAGTGATCGCAGGCTTCCTGGGGCGAGCCCGGGGCCGCGCCGCACCCGTCCTTCTGCACCCAGGAGAACCCGCCCCCCAGACCCCGGCCAGCGGACACTCGCGGAACCCCAGAGCCCAGCTACAGGCCCAGGGCCTGAGCCAAAGGCTGAGCCAGGAGGCCGTGGTGTTCGCAGCTTCCAGCCGCTGAACCCGGCCGGCTGCCCCTGGGGAATGATTTTTTTTTTATGATCTCCGAGTAAGGCGCCCAGGCAGCGATGTGATTTTCGCCTACAGAACCTGGGACATGTTATATACGTCGTGGCCGGGCAAAAACGTTACAAACACCCTTAAATTTTTCACCCTTCTGCAGAATGTCTTAGGTTAATGGTTTTAAGTCCGTTTTCTTTGAGCCTGAGAACCAGCCAGTCTCCCTCAGAGCAGACTTTGAAGAAGCTGGGCTTCGCAGGCAGGCCAACATTTTAACCTGACCTTGAGCTCGCACTCAGCAGTCCTGGTTATCTCGAGGGTCTCGCACCCTAAACAGGACCCAGCACGTGGCAGACACATAATGAACTGTGGTCCGTTTGAGTTTGATTGTGTTTAATGTTAGTTTTCTTTGTAACCAGGGAAGGATAAAGTCATCTCAGACGCTGTAACTGGGCCACGCACCACTTGGCGTAGGAACTGTAGCTTCGGTGTACGGTGCTCGGGATGTTGTAATCTTGCCTCTTTGAACTGCGGCAAGTGCTTCCATGAGCTGGATGAACCTTTGGAGTAATTTATGGCAAAGTGGCAAAGCCTGTGTCTTTTCTGGGCCTAAGCTGGTGTTTCTGAGGTTGAGGGTGAAGGTGGTGGTTTCTTAAAACCCACCACCTTCAGTGAGACCCTTCCCTGTAATCAAATTCCCAATGATATTATTCCCTGTATTTACTGAATATTTTGTGCTAAATTCTGTACATGAATCACTGCAGTTAATAATGCTCGTGACAATCTCCTTTTCCTATGGGGAGAACTATGAATTCCTTTACATATCCACAGCACAGTTTTCAAAATATGAAAAGTAATGTGGAAATAATACTATAATCTACAAACCTTATATAGAGGTGTTATCAATTGTTCTGATAATATCCTTAATAACAAAAGAAAATTCAAAATCATGCATGTTGCATTCTTAGACTCCTTTAACATACTATAGATACTCTTTTGCACTTTACTGTTTTTCACTTAGCAATATATCCTGGAAATCATTGCATATCAGTTCACAGAGATGTATGGATGGACTTTTATTTAACCACTCTTATATATGAGCATCTAAATTGTTTCCAATATTTTCTAATTACAAACCATGCTGCAATGAGTAACCAGGAGCATATGTATTTTCATATTGTTAGGGGGTATATCTTCAAGGTAAATTCCTAGAAGTGGGATTGCTAGGGCAAAAGGTAAAGACAAATGTAGTTTTGTTAGTAAGGACAGAGTCCTCTCAGTAAGGGTTATACCAGTATGCATTGGCAAAATATGGGAGGGCCTACTTTCCCACCACCTCACCAACAGAGTACATTTCTGTGCTTTTCCATTTTTGCTAACCTGATAGGTGAGAAATGGTATTCTAGTGCAGTTGTTTTGTGTGTGGTAAAATGCACATAAACATAAAATTTACCATTTAAACTATTTCTCAGTGTACAATTCAGTGGCATTAAATACATTCACAGGGACTTCCCTGGTGGTCCAGTGGCTAAGACTCCTCGCTCCCATTGCAGGGGGCCTGGGTCCGATCCCTGGTCTGGGAAATAGATTCTGCATGCATGCCACAGCTAAGAGTTCACATGCCGCAACTAAAGATCTGGCTCAGGCAAAATAAATAAATAAATAAATATTTTTAAAAAAATAAATATTTAAATACATTCACAATGTTGTGCAACCATCACCACCATCCATTTCCAGAAGTTTTTCTTTTTTTTTTTTTTGCGGTACGCGGACCTCTCACTATTGTGGCCTCTTCCGTTGTGGAGCACAGGCTCCGGACGCGCAGGCTCAGCGGCCATGGCTCACGGGCCTAGCCGCTCCTCGCATGTGGGATCTTCCCTGACCGGGGCACGAACCCGTGTCCCCTGCATCGGCAGGCGGACTCTCAACCACTGTGCCACCAGGGAAGCCCTCCAGATGTTTTTCATCCCCCAAACTGAAACTCTGGACTCATTAAAGACCAGCTCCTCACTCCCCCCTCCCCCCAGCCCCTGGTAACCTCTATTCTATCTTCTGTCTCTATGAATTTGCCTATTCTAGGTACCTCATTGTATGGTCAGGCCACTCGAGATGGCTGTTCTCTTGCTCTCTGTATATTCCCCTGCCCGACCAGTGCCTGCTTCACCTATATCTTAAGCACATGACTGACCTTCCTACGTACTTGCCCCAGGCCCCAGCTAGTGCTTGTTCTTATCAAAGGGGCAGTGAGGGGCGTGCCCCTATAACTGGTAATCAAACCTCCCACCCCTCCCCACAGAGAAGACTGCCATTATGTCCTGCCCCACCCTCAGCTGCACACGGTGGGGAGCTGCTCCGGGACCTTGCTTCAGACATGTAAGATCCCCCCTATCCATTATTATTATTTGTGTGTGTGTGTGTGTGTGTGTGTGTGTGTAAGCCAGCTTTGTTTTTTGAATTTTATTTTTTTATACAGCAGGTTCTTATTAGTTGGTGGTGTGATGAATTAGGAGATTGAGATTGACATATATACACTAATATGTATAAAATGGATAACTATAAGAACCCCCTATCCATTAAACCATTGATGTCTGTGTTGATGACTCCGGGCTCTTTCTTCGTTCTTAAAGCTAGGCAAGTGCAGGCCTTGTAGGCCTGTTGTGTGTAGCCCAACACTCATAGGGTGGAATCATAAAATATCTGTCCTTTGGTATCTGGCTTATTGTACTTAGCATAATGTCTTTAAGGTTTATATTGTAGCATGTATCAGAATTTCATTCCTTACTATGGCTGAATAATATCCCACTGAATGTATATATACCACATTTTGTTTACCCATGTGTTCACTGATGGACATTTGAGTTGTTTCCACATTTTGGCTATTGTGAACAGTGCTGCTATGAACGTTACTATACAGGTCTCTGTGTGAACAAATGTTTTCCTTTCTAGACTCTAAAGGTGGACTCTTCTCCAGGCTCCCAGCCTCTGGGCTTCCCCTTCAACCTTCATGGGACCTCCAAAAAGATTTTTAAATTTTCCTTTGAAACTTTATTTGTATCCTACAGTGTGGTAGGTTGACTAGTGGCCCCCCAAACTTCATGTCCATCCAGAACCACAGAATGTGACCTTACTTGGAATAAAGGGCTTTGAATAGGTAACCAGTTAAGGATCTCCAGAAGAAATCACCATGAGTTTGGAGTGGGTCTTCAATCCAGTGACTGATGTCCTTAAAGGAAGAGGAGATGCAGAGATGCACAGGAGAGGCCATGGGAAGATGGAGGCAGAGATTAGAGTGGTGCAGCCACAAACCTAGGAATGCCAGCAGCCACCAGAAGTTGGAGGGTGGGAGGCTCTGCAACACCTCAATTTAGGACTTCTGGCCTCCAGATTGTGACAAATTCCTGTTGTTTTGTGCCATGCCGTTTGTGACATTTGTTATGGCAGCCCCGTGAAACCTCATCCATATAGGTAAGCCATAGTCATTGTAGAAAACGAGAAAATACAGATAAGCGAAAAGTCAAACCGCACAGAGGCAATTCCCTGCCCCCAGAAACAACCACAGTTAACACTTTAGTGTCTATGTCATCAGAGTAAGATTTCTAAAATGCAACCTTCTGAAATGCTTAAAGTTCTCCCAAATGCCTTCAGGATAAACTCTCAAACTCCTTAATAGGGCCTCAGAACCAGGCCTTTTTGTAGCCTCTTTTCCTTCTACTTGAAGAAGAATCAACGTGCACACCTGCCTCTGCTTGTTCCCCCAGGCAGACAGGCCTTGCCCGTGCCTTCAACCTCTGATTCCCTGGCCTCCTCGCAACACCCCAGTGGAAGCACTCCTCCTTCTGGAACTTAAGCTGCTGGACCACCGGAGCCTGAGGTGCTGGTGACCTCTGGGGCAGGGGTGAGTGGAGCCTTTCCCACCTCCACCTCTTGATTTCTGGACCCAGGAATCCTGGAGCTGCCATTCCACCCAAGGCAATACAGACCATAAACAAACAAATAATAGGCAATTACCAATCATGGGAACAGCAAGGAGGGTGTAAATGGGGTAGGAGGGCAGGAGGTCTAGAAAAGGATCTCACCCTCCCTTCCAGAGGGAGACCAGGCCCCAGCAGGAGGGCAGCTCCCAGGGCTGATGTTGAGGCACACTGGGCCAACTGTGAGGGTTTCCAACATGGTCTTTTGATCTGGAGGCCCCCAGTCCCAGCTCGCCCCCTCCAACAGGCCTGTAAGCATGGTCCTGGCCAGGCCTGGTAGCTTCCAGGCCCTGTGTGTGCTCGATGGCCTGGCTGGGACCAGGTAGCCTCAGCTCAGGTTGAGGGGGGCACACACCAGTCAGAGTGTCTGCCTGAGCAGCCTCCCAGCAGCACTCGGCCCCCGAAGAAACCTCGGATCCAAGGCCCTGGAAGATGACCCTGATCTTGTGCCCAGGACAGGACCCTGATAAGGGAAGCCCTTCCATGGACAACAAGGGTTGTCCTGGTCCCGAGCCTTCACAGGCACTGCCTCCTTCCCTGTGGCCGGCAGTCCTTGTGCAATGCGCCCTGGCCCAGGGCAGCACCGTGCTCCCCATCCCTTCCTTCTCGGGGTGGATGCTCTCCGTAATTTGGGGGTTTCTAGAGCTTTTAAAGCACTAACTTTATTTTGTTAGGACTGCATATTTAGTCTCTTTGGAGAGGTTAGCAGTTGAGGCTTTATGAAAATTCAGATGAATTATGACTGCCAGACGTGGCACTTTTTTTTTTTTAATTTTTGGCCATGCTGCATGGCATGTGGGATCTTAGTTCACCAACCAGGGGTCAACTGACATCCCCTACAGTGGAAGTATGGAGTCTTAACCATTGGACCACCAGGGAATTCCCCGCCATTTTTTATTTTAAAAAATACTGAGGAAAAAACCCCCAAACACTGAAAAGTAAAAGATCAACCAAAATCCCATCACTTAAAAATTATAAACATATTTTATAAAAATATAAAGCGGTACTCCCCCAACTGGTACCCTCACACTGCAGAGCCCCCAGAGCCTTGGTGGGAGCCGCTCCCTGGAGGGGTCACAGAGTGCCGTGCCGCCTGAAGATCAGAAGGCGACATCCATGCATGCATAGTGTTGGCACAAGTTCATAATATGAAAAAAAAAGGGAAAAAGCTAAATACCCATCTATAGGATATTAGTTAAAGTAACGGTGAAACAACCTCATGTTAAGAGAGGAACTCTATTCTCCTGGTTGTCAAGGCACACGTGTCAGGCAGCCTGCATTCTCCACAAAGGTAGGTAGTTAGATGCAGAGATACAGGGATGGTGGGTGGTGGACGGCAGATGGTAAGATGAGTGGCATTTTGTATGTGTCAGGGACCCTGGGCCCCCCCCTGCAGGACCTGTCCCCAGGAAGCCTCAGTCTCCCTCCTGCTAGCCCTCCCCAGGACACCCCTTGGTCACTGCCCTCCCAAGCCCAAGTATCACCTCCTCCAGGAAGTCTCCCAGGACTGAAGGCTCCCAGCTGCGAGCTCCCAGGGTAAGCATTTCCTGCCAAAAATGTTGGCTCCAGGGATTCTAATGAGTATGAGCTGGGGGCTACAGACTGAGAGGGCAGGGATTGGACATAGGGGCTGTACTTAAAGCTGTGCTTACACAAGGAGCTCAGCCTCCTCTCCAAAGGGCTCAGAACTGTGGAGTCTTTGGCCCCACTTCCTGCAGCTAGTGGCCCAGTGCCTCTACATTCCTCCTCTACCAGCCACATGGGAAGCCTGCCCAGGAGCTGGGTGCTCCCTCTCCCCCTCACCTGCACCCACGGTGCCCTTAGTTTTCCCACAACTAGGTACATCTTAAACACTTTTATTGTAGAGCAGGTGAAAGAGAAAATGAAATGAACCATCATAGCCTCAGAAAAATGTCACGTGGTTTCAGTGAAGCCACTGTTTTTCTAAGAAGCCATCATGGGGACACAGGAGGGAGGAGCAAGGAAATAGCACGCCCAAGTCCATTTCCTGTCCTGGCCTAGCTAGAGGCTAAGAGCCAGAGAGGAGAGAGCTTGGCTCTCTTCAGAAGGTGAGGACCTGGTGCCGGGCAGGGGACCAGGGTGGGAGAGCTGCCCCACCAGCATGTGGGGGTACCTTTGAACTGGCTAGGGAGTAGGGGGAATTGGGCAGGGAGTGTGAGTGGGGCAGGGGAGGGAGGGTGCCAAGCTGCTCCTTCCTCTGCACCCAGCAATCCCTGGGGTCCCCCACCCCACTGTCACCTGCCAGAGGACCATCCCCCTCAAGTCAGCTCCAGGTTCGTCCCATGGCATGTTCTCAGGACCAGAGGATCCTGCTGGGAGCAGTGAGATGGGGGAGGGGGGCATCAGGATCCTGAGCAGGAACAAAATTTCAAAATTGCCTGGTGGACATGAAGAGGGGCAGAGTGGGGGCGGGGGTCAGGGAGCTGCTGGTGGGTGTTCCCAGATGACATGGGAAGCAGAGGAGAGGGGCCCAGTGGCCAAGCCTGGGGCTGCAAGTTGGAGGGGGCAGCTGGAGGAGGCTGAGGAGGATGGGCAAGAGGAGAGGGCAGAAGGGAGGGGGCCAGACCAGCGGCTGCAGGAGCTCCCTCAGGAGACAGTTTCCTGAAGTGGGTCAGGGTACAGGTAGCCATGAGGGCTGACCCCAGGGGAAGCTGTCACCAACCATAGGCCCGAAGGGGCCCTGGGAGGAGTCCAGCCAGAGCTGTAGCCTAGAAGGAGTGAGGCCAGGAGCAGGAGAGCCACTGGCTGAGTGGGGCGAGGCAGGACATGTGACCCTCCTCCTCTCAGCTCCAGCCTTCTGCCGCTGCCTCCCCTGTCAAAACCAGAAACCAGAAACCAGAACTGCAGAGACCCAAGGCCCCTGACAGAGCAGGGATGTGGGGTGGGTGGAGGGAGCAGGCGCTGTGACGGCCCCTGGGGTGTGTTCCCTTTGCGGCCGGGGAAGGTGGCTCTGCAGGGCTGTGGGGAGGCAATGGTCCCCCAGCCCAGAGTCCTGAGGGGGATGTGAGCATCCCCAGGCCTGTGGAGGGACTCCTGAGCCCAAGGCCCTGGCCTCAGCCTCTGGGGAGGGGATCCCTGGGGGTCTTGGGGGAATCAGAGTGTGTGGGAAGGAAGATGACTAGGCATGTCCCCGCCCCACACACAGGGGTGAGCTCTGATACCTTGAGAAGATGGTGGCAGGAGAGATGCCCATGGCAATGGCCATCAACATGTTGAGAGACATGTCCCCCCTCGCAATCAGCCAGGCCTGACCAGGCCCAGCCGCCAGCTACCAGGACAAGAACAGGACCCTGGTTGCTTCCAGGACAAATAAAGTCTCCAGGGATGGGGGGAGGGGGAGGGGGCTGCTTCCCCTGGACTGAGACCCCAAGACATCCCCAGCTACAGGCCAGGAGCTTCAGGGGACCTGAGGGACCCCTCAGCCTCCATCCCCTGCCAGGGGTCCAGGCAGGTCTGGAGCCGTGCTTGAGGAGCCAGAGGGACCCCCTCCCCCCAGACCCTGGAGCCTGTACCTGGCTCACCTGGAAGCACTCCCTGCAGCCAGCCCTGTCCCAGGTGCCACCATATGTCCACTTGCTTCCTCCCACCAGCCCAGGGGGTGGAGGGTGCCATCTCCATGAGCTGTGAGGAGGCAGAGCTCCGAGGGGCCAAGTCACTGCCCTGAGGCCACCAGATTGTCACTACAGAGGGTGGGGCAAGGCTGGCATCTACCTTGGAGCCCATTCTTTCTGCTCAGCTGGGGAGGGGGCATCTCGAGTGTCCCTGTCTTTTCTCTGGTTCCTGCCCCCATGTCAGCCTGGGACCCTGAGCCCTACAGTCCCCTTACTGTCTCCATCCTGTGGGGTCACCCTGCCCCGTTTCCTCCGGCCCTGAAATTAATGGCCTCCGGGTCGGCAGTGTGGCACACTGTGATAATAATGATTGACGGGATGGCCTTATACAGCTGGATGAAGAGCAGAGCAAGCCGGAGCTTGCACCGTGGGAGGTCCCAGGGTGGCCAGAAGTAGGGGTCAGGGAGTGCCTGAGTAAGAGGGAGGCCTGGGCATGGTTTGGGGGAGGCACAAGTGAGGTGGCGAGAGGGTAGTGGGAGACCCCCTCCCTTGGCCTGGCCGCCCCACCCAACTGGCCACCATTGTCCTCCTCCCATGGTCAATTCTGGGCCCTGCCTGACCCCACCCCCTTCTCTTGCAGGTAAAAATGAACAAGAAAAAGAACCCTAAAATGTATTGACAAGAATCCTCTCCAAGCCCCCTACAGACAGGAGAGCCCACCTTCCTGGGGATGGGAATGCTGTGAGGCAACATTTAACCATTGAGGTATGAACAAAGTCAACTTGTGGGCAAAAATAAAAATTCACTGAATGCACATGTATTCAGTGCCTACTGTGTGTGCCTGACTCTTTTCCAGAAGTGGGCTCCAAATCCCAGGATTCTGGGTCCTTTGAGGCCCAGCTCCAACCCTAGAAGCCCTGGGCCCTCCCCACCCCTAACTAGCCCTGACCTGGCCCTTCATCAGGGCTGTCTGGCCTGGGCCACCTCTCAACCCCAGGGAGGCTCTATGGGGCCTCTGTGCCCTGAGGTCCTGAAAAGGGAAAAACACCCTGCTTTCCCTCTCCTACACTCACAGTCACACACCAACACTTCTCACACCAGATGTGTGGGATTTTTCACACCCACCAATTTTCCAATTTCCTGTGGACACCAACTAAGATTTCTATGACTTAATTCTGACACTGACAGAATTTAGCACTGACCCCACATTTTAAAGGCTCAGTCCTACAATACTGCTCCCACTTCAGATGCCAATCCCAGGTAGTGGGTCCCCAGATTACCCACAAACATCTGTCTGACTTGGCTACAGATCATGTGTTCCCATGACCCCCTTCTTGGGTTTAATAATTTGCCAGAAGGGCTCACAGAACCCAGGAAAACAGTTTCCTTACTAAGATACGGGTTTAGGGAGTTCCCTGGTGGTCTAGGGGTTAGGATTCGGCACTTTCACTGCCGTGACCGGGGTTCAATTCCTGGTTGGGGAACTGAGATCCTGCAAGCCCCGAGGTGTGGCCAAAAAATAAATAAATAAAATAAAATAAAATTGTTGGGACTTCCCTGGTGGCGCAGTGGTTAAGAATCTGCCTGCCAATGCAGGGGACACGGGTTCGAGCTCTGGTCCTGGAATATTCCCACATGCTGCAGAGCAATGAAGCCTGTGTGCCACAACTACTGAGCCTGCACTCTAGAACCGGCGAGACACAGCTACTGAGCCCACGTGCCACAACTACTGAAGCCCGCGCACCTAGAGCCCATGCTCCACAACAAAGAGAAGCCACTGCAATGAGAAACTCACACGCCACAACGAAGAGTAGCCCCCACTCGCTGCAACTAGAGAAAGCCTGCGCGCAGCAACGAAGACCCAACTCAGCCATAAATAAATAAATAAATAAATTTATATTAAAAAAAAAGAATCCGACTTCCATTGCAGGGGACACAGGTTTGATCTCTGGTCAGGGAACTAAGATCCCATATGCCGTGGGACAACTAAGTCCATGCACTGCAACTACTGAGCCCGCATGCTGCGACTAAGACCTGATGCAGCCAAAAAATTTAATTAATTAATTAATTAATTTTAAAAAAGACTGCTCCTTTAAAAAAGCAAATAAGTAAAATTGTTTAAAGGAAAAAAATGGTGGATATTATGGCATGTGAATTAAATCTCAATTAAAAAAGAAAAAATGTGGGAGTTTGGGATTAGCAGAGGCAAACTATTACATATGGAATGGATAAACAACAAGGTCCTACTGTATAGCACAGAGAACTATATTTAATACCCTGTGATAAACCATAACGTAAAAGAATATGAAAAAGAACATATATGTATAACTGAATCACTTTGCTGTACAGCAGAAATAAACACAACATTGTAAATCAACTATACTTCAATAAAACAGATTTGTTAACAATGAAAGGGAATTCCCTGGAGGTCCAGTGGTTAGGACTCCGTGCTTACACTGCTGAGAGCCCGGGTTCAATCCCTGGTTGGAGAATTAAAATCCCACAAGGGGCGCAGCGTGGCTAAAAAAAAAAAAAAAAGTTACGGGTTTATCATGAAGGACATGGCTGAGGAACAGCCAGATGGAAGAGATGCACTAGACAAGGTATGAGGGAAGGGGCGAGGAGCTTCCATGCCCTCTCTGGGTGCACCAACCTCCCAGCACCTCTGGGTGTTCACCAACCCGGAAGCTCTCCAAATCCCATAGTTCACGGATGTGTATGGAGGGTTCATCACATGGGCGTGACTGATCATTAACTCAATCTCCAGCCCTTGTTCCCTCCCCAGAGGATGGGGCTGAAAGTTCTAGGTTTCTAATCAAGCCTTGGTCTTTCTGGTGGCAGCCCTCATCCTGAACCTAACCACCCAGAGCCACCACATTAGAACAAACGACACTCCTGTCACCCGGGAAATTCCAAGGGATTTGGGAGCTCTGTGTCCGGAACCACAGGCAGAGATCAAATATACTGTATAATTCTCTTTTTTAAAAAATAAATTTATTTATTTTATTATTTTATTTTATTTTATTTTATTTATTTATTGTTTCTGGCTGCGTTGAATCTTCATTGCTGCGTGTGGACTTTTCTCTGGTCGCGGCGAGCGGGGGCTACTCTTCACTGCGGTTCGCGGGTTCACGGGCTTACGGGCTTCTCATCGTGGTAGCTCCTCTCGTTGAGGAGCAGGGGCTCTGGGTGCGCGGGCTTCAGTAGTTGTGGCACGTGGGCTCAGTAGTTGTGGCTCGCGGGCTCTAGAGAGCAGGCTCAGTAGTCGTGTCACACAGGCTTAGTTGCTCCGTGCTGTGCGGGATCTTCCCGGACCAGGGATTGAACCCGTGTCCCCTACACTGGCAGGCGGATTCTCAACCATTGCACCACTAGGGAAGCCCTACTGTATATTTCTTGTTATGTCACAGGACCTCATACTCCTGGGCCCCCTCTACCTGGAAAACCAGCCACTAGGTAGGGTCCCTGAGGTTTCCCATTCCTGTGGTCCTTGACCCAAAAGGGGACAGTGGGACCTCCAGCATCACCTTCCCCTGGTGACCTCTTTTCCAGCCTTCACTGCCTCAGTCATTTTCAGTTCATAAGACCGTCCACACAGAAGAGAAATTTTACAAAGTAAACGTAAAGTAAAAGTACAGTCTTTCCGTCCCATTGCCCCCAATTACAGTTCTCATTTCTGGTGGATTGGACCTTGTCCCTCTGGATGTTTTGGTGCAGAGACAATCCGAAGTAGGTGTATCTGTTCTCTGGGGCTGCCACAATAAACCACCATGAACTGTGTGTCTTTTCTTTTCTTTTTTTTTTGGAACAAGGAATAACAATTTGAATCAGAAAGCTAGCAGACCCAGAAGATGGCAGACTAGCATCTAAAAAACAAAACAAAACAAAACAAAACATTTTACCTCAGTCCAAATTCCGACTCCTTTTATAGAGAAGAGAGGAAGAGGAGAGGCCCACTGTGGCGCCCACCAGTGGCTGAGCGGGGGTTGCTAGAGCAGCGAGGCTGCTATAGCTGGCGCCTGCCCCGCCCCTATTACAATTCTTCTCCCTCTCCCTCTTACACGCTGTTAGATGCCTTTTCCCCAGGGGCTCAGACTCACCCTCCTGGAATTCAGGCTTCAGGTCATGATTCGGAGCCATTTACAAGCGATTCGCCGCCTCCTCCTCCTTCTCCTCACCCCCGACTACTGCCCCCTGCTCTCTATCCCACCCAATTCCGCGTCAGGCTCCCCGTCAGGCACGGCCAGCTCTACATCCTGGGCCCGATTTGCCAGCTCTGCATCCTGGGCCCGATTTACCAGCGCCCGCAGATCTCACAGCATCGCGACCCGCGCAGCCGCCGCTCCAGCCAATGAACTTTGTGTCTCAAAACAACAGAATTTTATTCTCTCTCACTTCTGGAGTTCAGAAGTCCAAAATCTGGTTGTCACTCCCTCTGAAAGTTCTAGGGGAGGATCCTTCCCTGCCTCTTCCAGCTTATGGTGGGTCCAGCATTCCTTGGCTTATGGACACGTTACTCCAATCTCTGCTTCCATCTTCACATGGCCTTCTTGCCTGTGTCTCTCTGTGTGTCTGTGTCCCCATCCCCTTTCTTTGCCCTTAGAAAGACACCAGTCACTGGATTTACAGCCCACCCTAAATCCATGATGATTTCCGCTTGATATCCTTAACTTTTTACGTCTGCAAAGACCTTATTTCCAAATAAGGTCACATTCACAACTACTGGGGATTAAGACTTGAATGCATCTTTTGGGGGACACAATTGTACATTTTTTTATACACAAGTGATATCATATAATAAATGTGTATATTTCTACAATAAAGTGTGGAGAAGACACATTTCTCTAACCACAAACTAGAATTTTTAAAACTTTGTCTTTTGAAATAATCTTATATTTAGAGAAAAGCTGAAAAAAAAGTATAGAGTTTTCCCATATATCCTCCACCCAGCTTTCCCTAATGTTAGCATCTTACATAACCATAGTAATCAACCATAGAAAAGAACATTGATACAATCCCATTAACTAAAGCCCTCAAATTTCACCAGATTTTCCACTAATGTCCTTCTCGGGTCCAGGATCTAACCCAGGATCCCAAATGTATTTCTCTGTCATGTCTCCTTAGCCTCCTCCAATCAGTGACGACCATCTAGAATATTTGTACAGCCATTAGTAATTTAAAATGTATGTATGATCCAAATTTTCATTAGTTCTACTTTATTTTAAAAATATGAACCATGGAGGGACTTCCCTGGTGTGCCAGTGGTTAAGAATCATCCTGCCAATGCAGGGGACACGGGTTCGAGCCCTGGTCCAGGAAGATCCCACATGCCATGGAGCAACTAAGCCCATGTGCCACAACTACTGAAGCCCGTGCGCCTGGAGCCCGTGTTCCACAAGAGAAGCCAATGCAATGAGAAGCCCGCGCACCACAATGAAGAGTAGCCCCTGCTTGCCACAACTACAGAAAAACCCGCGCGCAGCAACGAAGACCCAACACAGTCCCAAAGCAGCCAAAAATAAATTAATCAATTAAAAAAAATTTTAATTTTCAAGCTACTAAAGAAAAAGAGATAAAGTTTCAAGATATATTTATCCCAGGATTGAAACTGAAACTGAATACTTTAGAAATGAGAACCACCATCTCCTGTGGATACATGTGCCTAAGCATAGGGCACATTTGTAATTTGATTCCAATGGTACACTCGCTGGAGTACACATCCCTTCCTCACCTATGTAAAGGCCACTTCAACACTTACACCATCTGGTTGAAAAATGTACAGACAGTGAAGCCAGTATCCACTAACGCCAATGAGGGCAGGATCAGTACAAAACATATCAGTGATCTTTGCAAGTACTGTTTAAACAATGATTTTAATGTGAAAGAAGTTATGAATATAGGCAGAAAATGCGTGTCTAGAATCAAGGAACAAAAGATATTTTAGTTTCACTTTTTGGTATTTAAAATGAAATTATAGGGGTGGGATAGGGAGAGTGGGAGGGAGACACAAGAGGGAGGAGATATGGGGATACATGTATATGTATAGCTGATTCACTTTGTTATAAAGCAGAAACTAACACACCATTGTAAAGCAATTATACTCCTATAAAGATGTTTAAAATCTTAAAAAATAAAGTGAAATTATATAAAGTAACTGAAATTATGGCTATGGATATACAAACCATTCTGAGGGAGCAGTTTTAATATATATGCCACTTTTTTAAAAAAATTAATTAATTAATTTATTTTTGGCTGTGTTGGGTCTTCGTTGCTGCGCGGGGGCTTTCTCTATTTGCGGCAAGCAGGGGCTACTCTTCGTTGCGGTGGGCGGGCTTCTCATTGCGGTGGCTTCTCTTGTGGGGCACGGGCTCTAGGCACACAGGCTTCAGTAGTTGTGGAACGTGGGCTTAGTTGCTCCGTGGCATGTGGGATCTTCCAGGACCAGGGCTCGAACCCGAGTCCCTTGCATTGGCAGGCGGATTCTTAACCACTGTGCCACCAGGGAAGCCCCTATATGCTACTTCTTGATCCTTCATTTTTTATCTTTGTTTGTTTGTTTGTTTTGGCCGCATGGTTTGTGGGATCTTAGTTCCCCAGCCAGGGACTGAACATGGGCCCTCGGCAGTGAAAGCCCTGAATCCTAACCACTAGACGACCAGGGAACTCCCGATATTCACCATTTTAGAGTGTACAATTTTGTGGCTTTTAGTATATTTACAACGCTGTGCAACCATCATCATTATCTAATCACAGAACATTGTCATTACCCCAAAAGAAACCCAGTCCCCTTTTAGCAGTCACTCCCCATTTCCCCCCAAATCTCCCAGCCACCGGCAATCACTAATCTACTTTGTCTCTATAGATTTGCCTGTCCTGGGCATTTCACATGAATGGAATCATGCAGTATTTGTCCTTTTGTGCCTGGCTTCTTTCACCAGAGTATGGTCTCCCAGGTTCCTTCGCGGTGTAGCAGATATCTGTATTTTGTCTCTTATTATGGCTGAACAATATTGCATTGCAGGGATAGCCCACATTTATTTATCCAGTCATCATTAGATGGACATCCGAGTTACGTCATATTTGTTTCACTGTTATGAATAATTCAAAAAGCCTTGAAGCTAAATCCGTGTCGCCTCAGCATAGGCCAAGGAGTGAAATTGCGATGAAACAACTATGTCAGAAGGATAAACAGGAGGTCTTCTAGTTATTCGGTAACGGGGGGTGGGGGAGGGGAGACCAGACAAAACATCCCTTCGCTCTGTGCACACGACCTCTGTGCTTTTCCTCGGTCAACGTGGAGAGCGGATTACGATCTCACCCATGTTTCCCGCCGTGGACAATGTATGGCTGATGCTCCTGGCGGCCGGGAGGCGGCGCGCGCGGACGCCGTCGGGTCCAGTGGACCCCGGAAGCCCACCCAGGCCCTTTTGAGACCTGGGCATCGGCTCTAATTTGCCTTCTGCAGGGGTGGCGGGGAGGGTGGCGTTTGGGCCAGGAAGGATTCCTCAGCAATGACCCGGCATTTGGCCCGCTATCCGAAGAATGCGGTGACATCCTTACTCCACCCCGAATTCCAACATAAATCACAATACAAATTGCAGGCCCCCCTTTCGATCTCCTTCCTTCCTTCCTTCCTTCCTTCCTCCCTCCCTCCCTCCCTTCCTTCCTTCCTTCTTTCTTTCACAACGCTTTTTACAAAATCAATTTTCTTGAAATATAGTTGACATAGGATAAAAATTTCCCTTTGGAAATGTACATTTGCCATATACAAATATAACCACTGCCCCAATCGAGAAATGGAACATTTCCATAATCCAAAACATTCCCTCAGATAGCACAAACTATTGATATATAGCAAGGTATATAACTTTAAACAAACTATATAACTTGATCACTTATTATATCTATTTTATTATGTCTCCTCCATTGACCCTACAATATGGGTTCCTGGAGAGCAGGATCTTTATTTTGTTCACTGAGGTTCCCAAGTTCACAGTGCCGAGTAAATAGTAGCTATTGAACACACATTTGTTGAATAAATAAATTCCAGGGGACTTCACTGGCAGTGCAGTGGTTAAGACTCCGTGCTTCCACCTTCCACTGCAGGAGGCACAGGTTCGATCCCTGGTTTGGGGGGCAATGAGAAACTTAATTTTCAATCAATTAAAATTAGAGACAAGTCCCTAAGCAGTATCAGTATTTTGAAACGATTTGATAATATATATAAAAAAATTATTTATTTATTTATTTATTATTTATTATTATTTATTTATTATTATTTATTTATTTATTATTTATTCCAAAACATGAGAGAATCAAGTGGAAAGGGAGAAATTATCAAACCTTTAGAAAAAGGTAAAAGCAAATGCTATGAGTTGAATTATGTCCCCACCCCCCCCCCACCCAAAGAAGTTTAAGTCCTAATCCCCAGTGCCTGTGAATGTGACCTTGTTTAGAAACAGGGTCTTTGCCGATGATTGAGTTAGGTGAAGTCATTAGGGTGGACACAACCCAAACGACAGGTGTCCTTTTAAAAAGGGGAAACCTGAACACGGAAATGCACACGGGGAGAACACTGTGTGCAGACAAAGCAGAGATCAGGGTAATGCACCTAGAAGCCAAGGAGAGAGGCCTGGAACAGATTCTCCCTCCCAGCCCTCAGAAGGAGCCCACCCAGTCCACACCTTGATCTCAAACTTCTGGCTTCCAGAACTGCCAGGAAAAATTTTCTGTTGTTTAAGCCACTCAGTTTGTGATACCTTGTTCAGCATCTCTGACAAACGAATACAGAAACTATCCAGTATTTATTCAAGTAAGTATGGGAAGAACTTGCTTAGGATAATTTTAAAAAACAGAGAAACTCAAATTGGAAAAGACCACTAGATGCAGCTGTGTAGGGAATTCCCTGGTGGTCCAGTGGTTAGGACTCTGTGCTTTCACTGCCAAGGACACGGGTTCAATCCCTGGTCGGGAAACTAAGATCCCACAAGCTGCGAGGTGCCGCCAAAAAATAAACAAACAAACAAACAAACAAATAAATAAAGATTCAGATGTGTAAACACACACACCTATCATACACCTATTTTCCCAACCTCCTCCCCCACCAAGTGTAAATAATAAAATATTTCCATCACATGTGGAACACTAGGGTTAATCTGAGTTCAATAAAAATGTTTCTTAAATCAGTAAGAAAAAGATGAACAAGCTAATAGAAAAATGAAAGTGCAGCTGTTCTCAAGGTGTGTTCTGGTGGCCCCTGGGGGTTCCCAAAGACTTTTCAGAAGGTCCATGATTATTTTCATAGTAATACTGAGACAATGTTTGCCTTTTTCACTGTGATGACTTTGCACTGATGATGCAGAAGCAATGGTGACTCTTAGTGTGAATCAAGGCAGTGACACCAAACTGACAGAATTTATTGCCAATGATAAAATTCTAAGTCTTCTGGCAAAAAGTACAATTTTGGAAAACTTGTATGCCACCTTTAGCTTCACAGCTTCCCAATATTGCCAGACTTTTGTGTTGAGATTGGTGGCAGTATTAATGAATGTTATACATTTTATTTATACTGTATAATGAGATGTGTCAACATTTGCAAGATCTGTATAAGTCAATGAACAAATATTTTTGAAAAGACCAACACATGATTTATGAAATCACATGAGGGTAAAAGAGTCTTTCAAAATGCATGACAGATCAATGGATTTTCATGTAATAGAACACAAAATGCTCACTGATATCATCTCAGATTCCATGTTGCAACTAACCTTCAAAAAACTACCATGTTTTGAGTGTTGGTGTAGTATCAAAGAAGAATATCTACAATTATCTGAAAAGGATATTAAAATATTCCTTCCTTTTCCAGTTTTTTATGTGTGAGGCTAAATTTTCTTCACGTACTTCAACCAAAGCAGCGTATCCCAATAGAGTGAAGGCAGACACAGATATGCAAACCCAGCTGTCTTTTCTCAAACGTGATATTAAATAGATTTTTTTCTTCTTTTTTTGGCCATACCACACAGGATCTTAGTTCCGCGACCAGGGATTGAACCCGGGTCCCCTGCGGTGGAAGTGAGGAGTCTTAACCACTGGACAACCAGGGAAGTCCCCAAACAGATTTTTTTTTTTTAATGTAGAACATTGCCACTCTTCTCACTCATTTTTGGTTTGAAGATACAGTTATGCAGTGAATTTATTATTGCTATTTTAAATTCTCATGTTAAATTTCTGATATTGTAAATATTGATAGATGTAACCTACATAACCAAAAGCTCTTCAAGCTGCTCAATAATTTAAAGAGTATAATCACTCTTTAAAGGGGTCCTGAGACCCAAAAGCCTGAGAACCGCTGGACTACGGAATATAAATGTTGGAACCCACGACCCACAGGATGATACTCTGTGAATTCTCACAATGACTCCATGAGGTGAGTGATGTTATTATACCCATTTATCAGATGAGAAAACTGAGAGACAGGGGAAGCAGTTGCTTGTCACACAGCAAGCTAACGCCAGAGCTGGGATTTGAACACAGGCATCTGACTCCAAGCTTGTGCACTTCCTTGGGGACAATCTGGCAACATGTTTAAAAAGTTCTTATGGACTTCCCTGGTGACACAGTGGTTAAGAATCCGCCTGCCAATGCGGGGGACAAGGGTTTGATCCCTGGTTCGGGAAGATCCCATATGCTGCAACTAAGCCCGTGTGCCACAACTGGTGTGCTTGTGCTCTAGAGCTTGTGAGCCACAACTACTGAGCCCTCATGCCACAACTACTGAAGCCCACGTGCCTAGAGCCCATGTTCTGCAAAAGGAGAAGCCACCGCAATGAGAAGCCCGCGCACCACAACCAAGAGTAGCCCCCGCTCGCAACAACTAGAGAAAGCCTGCGCGCAGCAACGAAGAACCAATACAGACAAAAATGAATAAATAAAAATAAATAATTTTTTAAAAAACTTATCAAAAATAAAATAAAAAGCTCTTAAGACATTTGCCTTCTTTTACTATTTTTTGAAATTTCAAGAAAGGGGATAATCAGATGTCAGGAATTTAGATACAAAGATATTTATAACGTAATAAAATTAGAAACAACCAGTAGTCAGTGGATTATTAATAGATAATGGCAAATAAATTCATGAAGGCCTTTGAATGACTCTGAAGAATACCCAGGAAATGACCTGGCCCCTGGAGAAAGGATTGGAGTTCGGTGGAAGCCGTGGCTGCTGAACCGAGGGTGGTGATCAGGGATCTGCAGAGCCAGGGCGGCGGTGGCGGGGTGAGGCGGGGGAGGAGGGAGCTAGGAGCCTTTGTAGAGGCAGTTGCAGGTTCTGCTGATATTTGGACTTGAGGAGGAGGATACAGGAGAACGCGGGAGAACTGGAGGACACGGCGGATGCAGAAGATGCGGAGAACGTGGGAAATGCCTGAAGTCCAGGTCAGGCAGGCCTCATGGCACCTGGACCTGCACCTGCTGGGAGCCCAGGAGCAGCTTTAGAGCAAGAGAAAGAAAGGAGGAGAAGAAGAGGGGTGTCCGGGGAGTGACGTTTTCTAGAGAGCAGCAGCGTCTTCATTCTGCCAACGTTAGGACGCGCAGCTAAAAGAGTGGGGGCTCTAGCGGGGCGAAGGGGGACGGGGGGAGGGCTGCGGAGGGTCGCAGTGAGCGGAGGGCCCGGGGCGCCGTGCAGGAGGGGTGGCGGGTGAGAGGCAGGGCGGGTGTCAGCTCGGAGGATGCTGGGCCACTCTGATCGCCACCCGCCAAGTGTCCAGGAAAGCAGCCCCCAGGCTCCGCAGCTCCCCGTGCGGGAGCAATCCCGGTCTCCACCGCCCAGGGTAGTCAGAGAATCAGTGTGCAGTGACTGTGTGCTGTGAGTGCGGGCTGGACCGATGGGCGAAGGCCGGGATGATGGACGAGGTCTGCACCTGTGGCGGGGGAGGGTCGGGGAGCACCAATAACGAGGGAGGGGCCAATGGCGAGGGCTGGACCGAGGGTCGGGGAGGGACCAATGGCAAAAATGCTGCGCCCTCAGGGATGCTGGGCGGAGCGGAATCAGTAGCTTTGATGAGCATACTGAAAGTTCTTCCCTCTGCTCGCTCAGAAGAACGACGGAGACAATCGAGGCCTTTAAACAAATGCTGTGACTTCCTCTACGTGGAGCCGAGGTCAAACACTGGGGGAGGCCGTGTGGTCTCAGTTAAACCCACCCCCTCTTGTCCTGGGACAGCCCCGCCCAAAACTCGAAGTCTGGCCACTGGAAGGCTGAACCCCGCCCCCCGGGGGCCACCGCCCAATAACGGCATGGTCCTGCCCCCTCGCGAGCCCTGGCTCCGCCCCCGCGCGGGATTGGTCAGGCCGCCAGTTCTGCCCCGCGAGGGGAAGACCCGGAGAAATCGAGTTAGCCCAAGGAATGGGCCCCCCACAAGCCCTCTGCGCATGCTCGCTCCGTGACCCCAGCTTGAGGTGACTGCCCGAACCCAGACCGGGGCCCCAGGCACGGAGGCTGAGGGACCTGCCGCGGCTCGGTCTCCGGAGAGGGAGGGCCCCGCTGCCGTCGCCGCCCGGCCGGTGCCCGGTGAGGACGGGCCCCAGCGGATTGGGGAGGGTCTCGGGTCCCTGCCGGGCTCCTCTGGGGATCGCCAAGGGCTGCTGATGCTGGGGGGTGCCCCCCAACTCTGCATCCCGGCGCTCAGGCCGCCTCCTTGTCCTTCACCAGCGATTCAGCTCTTCTCCTCGCTCGTCCTTCCCCAACCCACCCTACCCCAGGACTGAGCTCTCACACCCCAAGTCAGGGAGCCCCACATTGGTCTGCCTTTCCTTGACCGTGTCCGCCCCGCCCAGTACTGCCCCCGCGCTGCACCCATCCCCAGTCCCGTCCCATCCTTGTGGCTCTAGAGATGCTCGCAGGGATGGCAGTTGGAGGTCTGAGATGTTGGGGCGGGGGAGGCACTCCGGAGGCTTAGGAGGTGGCGGTAATGATGCGAGAGGAGAGAGGCGGGGAGCAGGGGCCATTTGGGTGCAGCATAGACAGGTCTTAGGACAAATTGCAGTGGGTAAGGAGGAGTAAAAGTAACTAAGATTCCAAGCCATGGTGATTAGGGTAAGGAGGTGCCATTACATGAAATTCCCACTTTGGGGAAGCTGTTCCCTGCACACTATAGAGTAGCAGTTCTTGACCCATTCTGGGTCTTACTGCTGCTTTGAAAATCTCCCTGTAAGGATGTGTACCTGCATATCTAAGTGGGTCCATCATCCCACCAGCAGCCCTCCAAGAACCACATGAGACAGCGATTATAGAAGGGGCATCTGTCAGTATCACTGGTAACTTGAAGACTTCACCCTTGCCTGCCTGCCTGCCTGCCTGCTCTTGAGAGCCCCTGCGAAGTTCACCACTACTCCCATTACATAGGTGAAACCAGCCCAGAGAGTGTAAGGGGTTGGCCTTTTAGCTGAGAATGCAGGTGTTGGTGGACATTGATGGTATTTCTTTCCCATACATATGAAGGTAATGGTAATTATGTTAATCCATCATCAGTTTCCAGGCAATGATCCTGGCTTTCTTTTTTTTTTGGCCACGCCATTTGTGGGATTTTAGTTCCCCAATCAGGGATCGAACCTGCGCCCTCGGCAGTGAGAGCAGGGAGTTCTAACCACTGGACCGCCAGGTAATTCCCATGATCCTGGCTTTCAGAACCTCACCATCAAGGGACTGGACCTTGTATTAGTTACCTACTGCTGCCATAACAAATTACCACAAATTTAGTGGATTAAAACAACACAGCTTTGTAAAAGTCATGCAGTGCTGGAGGTCAGAGGTCTGACACGGGCCTCACTGGGTTAAAATCAAGGTGTGGGCAGGGCTGTAACCCTTCCAGGGGACTCTAGGAGAGACAGTCTGTTTCTTTGTCTTTTCTAGAGGCCTCCAGCATTCCTTGGCTCATATCCCCCTCCCTCCACCTTCAATGCCAGCAACATTGAATCTCTCCTCTCGCTGACCCTGCCTGCATCATCACACCACTCTTTCTGACTCTTCTACCTGTGTTTCCTGCTTTTTAGGATCGTTGTGATTGTGATGGAACCACCTGGACAATCCAAGATAATCTCCTAGTTTAGTAACCTTCATGCCATCTGCAAACTTAATTCCCCCTTTGCCATGTAAGGTAACATATTTACAGGTTCCAGGGATCAGGACCTAGACAGCTTTAGCGATGGGCAGCGGGGAGGCATTATTCTGCCTCCCAAGGTGTCTAAGAGGCTCCTGCCAGTTCTTAACATTGTGTGGTTTGGGGTTTACACTGAGCCATCTTACAATATCATGACAGCTGGCTAGGATAAATGGGTGACTGGAGACCCATAGCAATATCAAACCATCCGACTGGGGATGCAGGTGGAGGGTGTAAAGTGAGTGAAGTAAGGTAAACTATTAAGCCTTTTGATCTTTTTAATTCATTTCTGCTTCACTTCTAAAAATTCTGTTAATTCAATGAACTTTTATTGAGTAAAAATTTAATTTTCAAAATAGATAAATAGCTTAAATAAATAAATAAATAGCTTAAAATAGCTGCCTGTCAACTCTTCCATTCACATCTCAAAAATAAATTGCTAGAAGGTTAGGGATGAATCCAGAAAAGAGACTGATCCAGCCTGAGGAACTGTCCACCCCTGTACATGGAGTGGTGGAAAAACAGTTCAGCTATGAACTAGAAATTAGAAACTTCTTAAACAGAGGGCCCATGGCATCATCCATTTTTCACAAAGTATCAAATCAAATAGGGTAATGGTAAAAAAAAAAAAAATGTAGATTCTCAGGTCCCTCTCCAGACCCACTGAGAAAGAAGTCTGGGGGTGGAGGAGTCCAGAACTGTGCATTTTTAACAAGAATTCTGGGTGATTCTTAGGTATCATGAAGTGGGGAAACCACTGATTATAGACTTAATTTCTCTTTTCTCAATACTTAAGTTTTATTGAGATAATTTACATACCATGCAATTCACTCACTCACAATGTACAATTCAATGGCTTTTAGTAAATTCACCAAGTTGTGCAGCCATCACCACAATCAGTTTTAGAACTTTTTCATCACCCCAGAAACCCCATACATACTAGTATTCACTCCTCACTCTTCTGGTCCCCATCCCTCCCACCCCCAGCCCTAGACAATCACAAATCTACTTTCTGTCTCTATGGATTTTTCTACTCTATAGATTTTCTATAGACTCCAGGTCATTTTATAGAAATGGAGTGTATAATATGTGATCTTTCATGACTGGCTTCTTTCACTTAGCTAATCTTTCCAAGGTTCACCCATGTCGTGGCATGAATTTTTTAAATTATCAAATAATATTCCATTGTGTGGATACATCACATTTATTCATTTATCTGTTGATAGATATTTGGGCTGTTTCACTTTCTGGCATCTATGAATAATGCTGCTGCAAATATTCATGTACAAGTTTTTATGTAGACATCAGTTTCCATTTCTCTTGGGGATACACTTAGGAGTGGAATTGCTGGATCATATGGTAATTCTATGTTTAACCTTTTGAGAAATCATCAGACTGTTTTCCAAAGTGGCTGCACTATTTACATCCCCACCAGCAGGGTATGAGGGTTCCATTTTCTCCTCATCCTCACCAACACTTGTTATTGTCTGGTTTTTTTGTTTTGTTTTATTAGATCCATTCTAGTAGTGTGAAATAGTATCTCATTATAGTTTGATCTGCATTTCCCTCATGACTAATGATGTTGAACATCTTGTGCTTACTGGCCACTTGTATATTTTCTTTGGAGAAAGTCCTATTCAGATCCTTTGCCCATTTTAAAAATTGAGTTATTTGTCTTTTTATTACTGAGTTATGTGTTCTTTATAAATTCTAGATACAAGTCCCTTATCGGATGTATGATCTGCAAAAATGTTCTCCCATCCTATGGGCTGCCTTTTAATTCTCTTGATGGTGTCCTTTGACTCACA
Organism: Aethalodelphis obliquidens; assembly: GCF_003676395.1. Classification (NCBI taxonomy): domain Eukaryota; kingdom Metazoa; phylum Chordata; class Mammalia; order Artiodactyla; family Delphinidae; genus Aethalodelphis; species Aethalodelphis obliquidens. Next base: position 11,192,917 of record NW_020837962.1, on the reverse strand, counting down.
AAAGTTTTAAATTTTGATGAAGTCAAATTTTTGTGTTTCTTTTTTGGTTACTTGTACTTTTAGTGTCGTACTGAAGAAAGCTTTGCCTAATCCAAGGTCAGGAAGATTTACTCGTTTCTTATTTTTTTTAAGAGTTTTATCACTAGCTCTCATAATTAAGTCTATGGTCATTTAGAGTTAATTATTTTTATGATATGAGAAAGGGGTCCAACCTCCTGGAGTTTCATTCCTGGACCACAGAGGTGTGGGCTGCTGGCCAGTGTTGTACACCAGGCCAGTCAGGGTATGGGGGCAGGGTCCTGTGGGTGGGGCTTCCCACCATAACCCTTTCCTGCCCAGAGTGGTTCTCTGGGTTGGGGGGGGGGGTAGGCAGTGTCTTTTCTGCTGGGCCCCATGTCCCCCCAGGTCCCAGGTACCACCATGTTGCCTGCCCTGTGAGGCAGGATGGGCAGAGCTGGGAAGGACCACATGGGAGGAGTAGGGGTTAGCTTATCCAGGGGCTGGACCAGGGACAGGAGGGATAATGAGACATCAATCCCAGGGGTGCCTGTGGTCAGGTGACTTGCTACCAGGAAGCACTTACCTGAGGCTACACCCCCTGGAGGCGGGGGTCCTCCTCTGTTGCAGTTGGGAGGTCTCTGCTTTCGTGTCTAGTTGTCTGGTCTCTGCTTTCATGTCTAGTTGACTGAGAAGGGGAGCTTGCAGGGGGCAAGGCACCCCAACCATGCACTGGCCTTGCACCTCAGGCTCCTCTCATGGATGAAGGGGTCTTCGAAGATTTTTGGGTGCGGGGCATGGACACCTCAAGCCATGTGCATTGGAGGCGCCCAGAGAAACACAACTAAAAGCCAGGTTGGAGAAACAGGTCTAGGGGGCCAAGTAAGAGTGTACGGGCCTTGGTGCTGCCTGAGTCCTGGACAGGGAGGGTGAGATGTCTGCCAAGGCGGCAATCTTGTTTCTGGGCCAAACTGGAAACTGAGAAAGACCCCGCCATCTGCCCACCACCCAATCACCCCCAACAGACAAAACAGCTAGCCCACACTGATGCCCCAGAGCCCCGGTCTCCAGGCCAGCACTGCCCCTGTCATCCATTTTTTTCTTTTCTTTTTTTTTTTTTTTTTGGCCATGCCATGTGGCTTGTAGGATCTTAGTTCCCTGACCAGACATTGAACCCGGGCCCCCGGCAGTGAAAGTGCAGAGTCCTAATCATTGGACCACCAGGGAATTCCCTGTCATCCATCCTTTCTGCTTCTCCAGACCAGAAGCCAGGGAGCCCTCAGTGACCACAGATTCTCTGGACACCTCCACAGCCCTGTACCCACTCAGCTGAGGCAGAGCCAGCACCAGCTCAGACACAAGGTCACTGCCCTCGTGGGGTCCTAGTGTCCCCTAGCACTGGGTGCCCTGGGGCCTCTGGCCTGGGATGGGGGCTGGATCTAGTTGTAAATCTGGAGAGCTCTGCCTCCCAGGGCCCAGCCCATGTTCCTGGTGACACAGTGTCAGGGTGAAGGGCACCGGGCATTCTGGGAGTATCAGTGACCTGAGCTCCTGTCCCCAAAGTACTTTTCCCTGAAGACTGGTGCTCAGGAAGATGGGTGTCCATTATCCTGGACAAGGTACCCCAGGTGCTGTACGGGCGGGCTCTGGACCCACCTTTACTGGACTCCCAGCTCTGCCTTCATGGCTGCATGCCTCAGTGTCCTCATCTGTAACCTGGGTCAATGAGAAAGATCAACTTTCATAACATGGGGCTGAAGGTTAAGTGGAAAAACCTGTGGAAGCACTTCACCGTGTGCTCAGCACCTGTGGGCCTGGATTCCTAGTAACTTAGCTGTCAGCACCTTGGTCACCCCAGTAGCCCCTTGAGAGCCCTGTTTTGGGCACATTTTGTAGATGGGAAAGTGAGGTTTGGCTGGGAGAGGTGACGGACCCAAGGCTACCAAGAGAGCAGAAGCACCAGCCCAGGGTTCTCTGGCTCCATTCAGGTCCTTTCCTGGGGGCACCGAGGCAGCCCCATCTGCCCCAACCTCCAGCCCAGATTCTTCCTGAACCCAGGCCTAAGGGCACCTCCACTAATGGGATTTTGCCTCCTGCCTTAGGACGGAGCCCTTGAACTGCTGGGTTCCTTCCAGGGAGGTGGAGGAGAAATCCATCTGCTGGGGCCTGAGCGTGGCCTGGGGGCCAGGCCATCGGTCCCAGAATGCCCCTGCCCGAGCCCAGTGAGCAGGAGGGCGAGAGCGTGAAGGCCGGCCAGGAGCCCTCCCCTGAGCCCTCCCCTGAGCCGGGCACAGATGTCGTCCCCGCAGCCCCCAGGAAGCCCAGAAAGTTCTCCAAACTGGTGCTGCTGACAGCCTCCAAGGACAGTGCCAAAGTGGCGGGGGCCAAGCGCAAAGGAGTGCACTGCATCATGTCCCTGGGGGTGCCCGGTCCCGCCACCCTTGCCAAAGCCCTCCTCAAGATCCATCCCGAGGCTCAGCGGGCCATCGAGGCCGCCCCCCAGGAGCCTGAGCAAAAACGCAGCAAGCTGGACACAGGTGAGGCCCCAGCCCAGCGAGCAGGGCGGGAGCAAGACCTTCCTGGGGCCGAAGTCCCCTGTCACCTGGGCAGCCAGGGGGACAGCAGGCTCGGCTGGCTCAGGGGAGTATGTGTGTGCTGTGAACATTTCTGCGTGCATCTGTCTACATTATCTCAGTGTGAATCTCTGCGTGTCTATAGGCCTCCGTGTGTGTGTGTGTGTGTGTGTGTGTGTGTGTGTGCGCGTGTGTTTCTCTAAGGTTCTGTCTCCCTATGTGTGTATTTGCCTAGGAGAGTAAGTTTGTGTGGGTTCTTATATGTCTGTGTTCCTGGGCCTATTTCTCTCCGTGTCTACTCTTATGTGTTTTTCATGAGATAGGGGCATCCCCAGCCACAAGCCTAGAGTTCTCAGGGGACCTGAGGGACCCCCTCAGGCTCCATCGCCTGCTGGAGTCAGGGACCCCAGAGCCTGGAGGCCCCTCTGCAGTGGGCCTGGCTCACCCTTGAGCCCTTCCACCAGCCTGTTCTGCTCCAAGTGCCTCCTCATGTCCACCTGCCTCTGCCCAGTGCAGAGAGGGTTCTGTCCTCAGTACCTGTGTGGAGGCAGGGCTCAGAAGGGCCAAGTCACCACCCTGAGGCCACCAGCTAGCTCACTGCAAAGGATGGGGGGGCCCCCTCTGGCTCAGAGCCCATTCTTCCAGCTGAGCTGGATGGGACAGGCCATTTCTACCCCAACTGAGACCTCTGCTCACTTCTCAGATCAGGCAGGCTCTGGGGCCATATGGACCCCACCCCATATGGCACCTTTGTGAGAATCAGGACAAAGTCACCCTTCCTCAGATGGAGAGATGAAGAGCGTAACAAGGGCTGCAGCTTGGCCCCATGGGCTCCCCTGGGCAGATGCTCATGGGCAGTCAACACCTCTCAACCTGCCTCTCTGTCTTTACCTCCAGACCTGTCCACGGCCCTCCCCACCTCCTGCCCCGTCCTGGGCCAGGCAGCGGGGAGGGAGCAGCAGCTTCCTGATGCTCAGCCCAGATTTGGCCCAAAGTTTCCTGGAAACAGCCTCTGTGTCCCTGGGCCAGTGGCCTTTGGGAGCATGTCTCTGGAGTCAGCAATCCCTGCCCCTGCTCTGGCAGCTGGGACCCCCAGGTTTGCCCCCCACCCCTTCCCCCTTTTCCTTTGACAACAGCCTGACCCATCCCCTTCTCTTCCAGACGGAAAAGAAGATGGAAGGTTGGCAGGACAGCCTGCCCCCAGTCCCTTGGTGGATGGGGAGGAGTCCACCATGGGCCCCATCGTGTCCAGGGAGGACCCGTAGCCCTGACAACTGAGGGTGCATCCTGGCTGGGTCAGTGAACTTGGCTGCAACTTCTACACGTTCCACTGGGCTTCTGCCTGCGGCCCAGCCGCTGACTGATTTTCACTTTCAACGTTGTAATCTTTTTCTGATCAAGCATAATTTACTTTTGTAAGCAGAAAAAAAAATTAAAAAGAGAATAAAAGAAGCTGTACACTAGATCCCACCACGGGTAGGTTTTTAAAATTCCATGATTCTGGGTCCTTTGAGGTCCCAGCTCCAATCCCCACCCCCCTGCTCCTGAGCCTCCCCAACCCCCACCAGCCCTTACCTGGCCCTGCTCCAGGGCTTCCTGGCCTGGGCCATCTCTCAGGCCCAGGAGGCCTCTCCAGCGGCCTCCATCCCCCAGGGCCTCCTCAGCCTGGAAAACCCGACCACTGACTCAGAGACTAGGTGGAGTCTCTGAGGTTTCTACTTTCTGCTGCCTTTGGTGTCCAGCCCTGAACCCCTGGGAAGCCAATCCTGCCCCTCCCTGGCTCTCCTTCCAGGGCTAGTTCCCAGGAGGCCTCAGCCTGCTTCTTCCTGCTGAACCCTCATAAAGGCCACCTCCTCCAGGGAGCCACACAGGACTGACAGCCCCTGTGCACAAGGGCCCTGATGTCCACGGCAGCCCAAGGTTCTGCTGAGGAGGTGAGCCTGCGGTGTGAGGGGGCACGCCTGACAGAAGTGTATTGTGCCCCTGCCATGTTCCTCTGGGTGGTTTGGGGGCTGAGGGAGATTCCTGGGAGCCTGAGCCCCTCCTCAGGTCCCCTGGGTGCTGCCCTGCTGGAGGGAAAGATGAAGAAACACTGTTCCCCTCCTTCAACCATAAGTCGGGGTCCCCTGAGAAAAGGCATAGGCCTCAAGTTGCTTCAGCCCACGTGTTCCTCATCATTTGAAAACTGCCTTTGGGCAAAAGGAAATGGATTACTTTTTAAAAGTAGAGTTTAGAGGACTTATGTTTTCAAACATTTTCCAAATTTAATCAGTATCTGTTGACTCCCTCTTGGGAAAAGTGAGTTACACAGCACATCCGCAGCGCCCAACTCTCCATTTTGCTGTTATTTTTACAGCATAGTTGTCTGTAACAATTATATTCTGTAACCATAACTTGAAAAGTTGTTTTGTCTGAATTCTATATTTAAATAGATTCCCATCCCCCACAAGATTTCTCCTTTCCTGAGGCTCTGAGTCATCCTGGAGGGCTGGTTCTGTCAGTTGAGGAGACTGCCTGAGGGCTTGCTCTGGTTTAACATTTGATGGTGGAGGAGGCATGGAGTAGAGGAGGTGGGGAGAGGGACTGGCCAGCCTCGACCCCTGCCACTCATCCTGGACTCCAGGCAGTCCTGGCCTGGGCAGGGTCACTGCAGGCATCCACTCCCCTGCATTTTGCTGTGGCACCATCGACCCCTTCTGCAGCTGCCATGGGAGCCTGGGGCGGGGGTGGCACTTGGGTCCCCAGTGAGGGGGCCTGGTTGACTAGGTGGCCCCTGGAGGCTGGGTGGGGGCACAGGAAGGGTGCACCTCCCTCCGGGGGCTCAAGCGGCCTGTGGTGCCTGTCATTTGCCAGGAGGGTGGGAAGCCACTGCCAAGCCAGGCAGGGAGCTCATACACTGGATCCGGAGGTGTTAAGCTTTTCTTATTTTTTAAATTTTGAAACATTTCAAACTCCCATAAAAGTTGAAGGAACATGCAGGCAACACCACATATCCCTCACCTAGATTCACCCTCCCTCTCCCTCCTAGTCCTGCCGCTTTCTTGCCTCATCACTTCTTGAGGACCTTAATGTCTGCTACACAGGACCTAGTGGTAAACAGGTCACAACCCCAGCCTCCCAGAGGTAGACAGGAGACACAGGACTTCCTGCTGATGAGTCCATGAAATCTGGGGCTAAGGGCTGCCCAGGAGAGGACCAGGAGCTCCTCAGCATATGACAGGTGCCTGAGGAAGCCCCGTGGAGGGAGCTGAAAGGTGAAGAGGGCGGCCTAAGGAGGAGTGAGCCCAGACGGAGTAGGACAGGAAGGCCACGAGGCAGGAATGGTTGGCAGAGGCTACTGGCCCAGGGCCTTGAGGCCACAGGTGGGTTCCAGGCTCATCACGGGTAGTAGGAGGTTGGGACGGATTTATGCAGAGGAGGAATGTGATCAGTGTCGTTTTACAAAACTCCCTTGGTGCCCTGAGGAGAACAGACTGGAGGGGGTCCCAAGTGGGAGCGGAGAGGCTGGTGAGGGCACCACCACAGCCCGGGGGAGAGCAAAGGGAGGGGAGATGGGAGATTCTAGAAGGGGACTGAGAAGGGCTCAGTGTAGGCCTCTTTTGGGGGACAGTGTTTGAGGGAAGACTGGCCTGCCCAGCCCGGGATGACAGTGCCATCCACCAGGAGGAGAATCCAAGGGGAGAAGGCAGCTGGGGGCAAGTGGCCTTCCAGTTCACACAGTTGGCATCCTGCTGGACGGGTGTGTTCCTGTTGGTCAAGAGTGGTTCCCACCAGTGTCAACGGAGCAGAAATCCCTCAGAAGTGGCAGATTGATACAAGTTCTGAGTCTCTGCACTCAGTGAGTGGGTGGGTGGGGGCATTAATTATGATGGGGATAAAAAGTAAATAGGATGACTACTGTACACTTATTTTTTAAATATTTATTTATTTGGCCGCACCGGGTCTTAGTTGCAGCACATGGGCTCCTTAGTTGTGGCATGAATGTGGGATCTAGTTCCCCAACCAGGGATAGAACCCGGGCTCCCTGCGTTGGGAGCGCAGCGTCTTATCCACTACGCCACCAGGGAAGTCCCTACACTTACTTTAAAAAAATATCTTGCATTGGTCTTTCCTTCAAGCTAAAAAACAAACAAAAAAAGGTAATTCATGTTCATGAAAATAAACAGAAAATACTGATTATGAAAAAATATTACAAAATCTACAATAATTCCACCATCTAGAGATAAGTCTATGATAAATATTTTTTATATTCAGAAAATTGGGGTGATAAAGTGCCTTTTTTTTTTTTTTTTTTTGCCGCACTGCGTGGCTTGCGGGATTTTAGTTCTCGACCAGGGATCAAACCCCGACCCCGGCAGTGAAAGCACGGAGTCCTAACCACTGGACCACCAGGGAATTCCCTATTTTTTTCTTAATGTATTACAAATGTCTCTCCAGCGTCCATTTTACAACGTACCACTACAGGGGTGGATCATTTATCCAACCAGTCCTGATTGTTGGACGTATCCGTTGTTTCCAGGTTGGCAACAATCCTTTCAAAAGCCTTGGGTGAGATTCCTGCACACGGATTGGACACAGCCACTATCATTCCACCCGCGGCCCGTGAATACCCGGCTCTCAGGCATCCTTGCAAACATCCGGTAATACCATTAAGAAGAAAATATTTAAAAAAAGAAGAAGAAGAAGAAAATATTGATAACGCCCCCCGCTTCATCTTGTATGCACAACCTCTGCGTGCTTTTTCCTGGGGGTTGCATTTTCCTTGGTTAGCTTGGAGAGCTGGTCCAGGCACGCCCCCGTTCCCCCAGCCGCCGCCAGGCTCAGTGTGGCTGATTCTCCTGGAGGCCGGGAGGAGACGCGCGCGGACGCCGTCAGGCCCAGCAGATTCCGGACGCCCACCCAGGCCCTTTGAGGCCCGGGCACCGGCTCTAACTTGCCTTCTGCAGGGGCCAGGGATGATTCCTCAGTGACAATCCGGCAGATGGCCGGCTATCCGAAGAACGCGGGTGAGATCCGTACTCCTCGTCATCCTCAGACACTCCAACACAAGTCGCAGCCCCTCCTCCTCCCAGTCTGATTGCCCCACAGCAAGTACCTCTTCTAAGAGCCCATGTGACTCATTGTTTATTATTATCTATTGCTTCTCCCCAACCCACCCCCCATAACGTAAGCTCAACGCCACCACGGCAGGGGTCTTTGTGGACTTGGGCTCCTAAGGTGCCCAGGGTGGAGACCTGGCAGGGGAGCGGGCGGAGAGGCGCAGGGTGCGGATGGGGTACGGCACTCGGAGCCCAGGCAGGGGCAGAGGTGCGGGGATCCAGAGCGCGCAGTCGGAGTTGGGCGGAGCGTAGGTGCGAGAGGAAGGCGCGGAGGATGAGGCAGTGGGAGGCGGAGGACTGAAAACAAGGATGGGAAAGGGGGCGGGAGAACGCGGGAAGGAGGGGATTCGACGGAGGATACGGAGAACGTGGAAATGCGGAGCGGGCGGGGGACCAGGGCAGGAGGGCCCCATGGGACCTGAACCTGCACCTGCCTGGAGCCCAGGGGCAGGGGGGCGGCGGGGACTTCCAGCAGCAGCTTTAGAGCGAGAGGAGGAAGGCGGAGCGGAGGGGTGTCAGGGTAGTGGCGTTTTCTAGAGAGGAGCAGCGTCTTCACTCTGCCAACTGGGAGACTGGGGGCTCCGGCTGGGCAAAGGAGGGCGGGCGGAGGGAGGAGTCCGCGGGGCTGCGGAGGGTCGCGGTGAGCGGAGGGCCCGGGGCGCCCTGCAGGAGGGGAGGCGGGGGCGTCGTCGCGCCTGGGCAGGCGAGAGGCAGGGAGGGTGTCCGCTCGGAGGATGCCGGGCCGCTCCGGTCGCCACCCGCCAAGTGTCCAGGAAAGCAGTCCCCAGGCCCCGCAGCTCCCCGCGCCAGAACAATCCCGGTCCCCACCGCGCAGGGTGATCAGAGAACAAGTGTGCAGTGATTGTGCGCTGTGAGTGGGGGCTGGACCTATGGGCGAGGGCTGGATAGATGGGCAAGGGTTGGACCAGTGCAGAAAAAGATGCTTTCCCCGCACGGAATCCCCTCAAAGGGGCAGATTTTTTTTTCTGACGTTTTATTTTGACATAATTTCACACCTACAGAAAAACTGCAAGTGTACAAAGCATGCCCATATACTTTTCACCCAGGTTCCCCAAAAGTTAGGAATAAAGCCAGCCACAGCAGCAATAGTGAAATTTAGAAACGTGTCCACAACTGCTGAGCCTGCGTGCCGCAACTACTGAAGCCCACGCTCCTAGAGCCCGTGTTCCGCAACAAGAGAAGCCACCACGATGAGAAGCCCGCACACCACAATGAAGCGTGGCCCTCACTCGCCACAACTAGAGAAAGCCCTCACGCAGCAACGAAGACCCAACGCAGCCAAAACTAAATTAATTAATTTAAAAAATGCTTAAAAATTTTTTTTCTTCAATTTGAGTTGGAGGATTCTTCTGGTTAGAAAATCTATATCAGATCATGTGATCTGAAAAACGTTTAAATGTTTCCCCTGAATTTATATGATGTATTATGATGGAAAAAAATGAGATCTGGGCATCTTATAAAATACATTTGCCTGTAAAAAAAAGAAACTAGTGTCTAATAGGAAAATAACTAAACTATGTAGCCAGCCATATGTAAATACGGTTATAATATGGGGGCGGTGAGTTTTACAATATACAGTTAGGTGGAAAAAGCAGGAATACTTGAAAATAATTGCCATGGAGTGTGTTTGCAATGATGTAAAATTTAAAAGAAGATTCATTTTCAAAAAGATTGACAAGAAAGATGACAACTGGAAACTCAAGAGACCCAAAACGAAAGGGAAAGAACGAAGTTGGAGAATTCACACTCTCTGATTTCAAAACTTACTGCAAACCAACAGTAATTGAGTCAATGTAGTGCTGGCACAAAATAAACACAGACCCATGGATAGAATTGAGAGTCCAGAAATAAACCCTCACATTTATGGTTAATTGTTTTTCAACAGGGGAGCCAAAATAATCACAGAGAGGAATTAACAGTCTTTTCAACAAATGGCACAACTCAGATATCCGTATGCAAAAGAATGAAATCAGAGCCCTACTTTGCCCATAAAAACAAACAAACAAACAACTCAAAATGGGTCTAAGTCCCAAATGTAAGAACTAAACTATAAAACTTTTTAGAATACATACAGGTAAATCTTTGTGAACTTGGATTAGGCAGTGGTTTCTTAGATGTGACATCAAAAGCACAAGCAACAAAAGAAAAAACAGATAAATTGGACATCATCAAAATTAAGAACTTTTGTGCTTCAAAGGACACCATCTTAACTGGGAGCAATAAAGTGAAAAGACAACCCACAGAATGGGAGAAAGATTTTGTAAATCATATATCTGACAACGGAAGTGTATCTAGAATATAAATATAAAGAATTTTTAGGCTTAATAATAAAATGACAACTCAATTTTAAAATGGGCAAAGGATCTGAATAGACATTTCTCCAAAGAAGATAGGCAAATGTCAAATAAGCCCTTGAGAAGAGGATCAACATCATTAGCTATCAGGGAAATGCAAATCAAAACCACAATGAAAAGCCACTTCATATCCATTAGCATGGTTGTAATCAGAAAGACAGATAATAACAACTGTTGACAGGGATGTGGAGAAATTGGAACCCTCACACACTGCTGGTGGGAATGTAAAATAGAGTAGACCCTGTGGAAGACAATCTAGCAATTCCTCAAACGGTTAAACATCGACCCAGCAAATCCAATTCCAGGTGTATACCCAAAAGAATTGAAAACATCTGTCCACACAAATTTGCACATAATGTTCACAGAAGTATTAGTCATAGTAGCCAAAAAGTGGAAACAATGCAAACGTCAGTCAACAGATGAATGGATAAACAAATTGGGGTATATCCATACAGTGCAATACTATTTGACGATAAAAATAATGAAATACTACTGGCATGCTACAACATGGATGGACTCTGAAAACACTAGGCTAAGTGAAAGAAGCCACACACAAAAGATATATGATTGTATGATTCCATTTAAATGAAATGTCCAGAATATGCAAATCTATAGAGACAGAAAGATTAATAGTTGCTTAGTGTGGGAGGATGGGGGACTTGGGGGTGATCGCTAAAGGTTTCTTTTGGAGTGATGAAATTGTTCTAAAACTGAGTGTGGTGATGTCCGCATCTCTGTGAATCTATTAAAAACCATTCAATTGGTACACTTTAAATGGGTGAACTGTATGGTATGTGAGTTATATCCAATAAATCTGTTACCAAAAGATACAATAATAAACCCTTTATGTGTTAGCATAACATATTTTTATGAAAATCACTATATTTTCCAAATCAAAGAAATTTTATAAGAATGGCGTTGTTCTTTTTTTTTTTTTTTGCAAATCTCTTTAATGTAGGCTTAATGGAGGACTACAGGTTCTCATCTGTGCTTTGGCATTCAATCTGTTACACGTCATGTAACCTTTGGAATATCCCACAGGGACTTCCAAGAACCCCAGACTACACTTTGAGGACCATTTGCCTACTGTAAAATTCATATTTTTCCTCTTGTAATTAATAAATGTATTGTGGGGAAATATGTACTTTGGGAATATGTAAATACTAGTTCCTTGTTAAACTTCCACCCTCCGGTCTTAGCGGCCATTGATAATTTTTGCCCGAATCAATTATTACTTACGATGGTCGCCAAAGGGTGATTTTCCGCATCCTTCCTTCTGCATTTATTAGCTGGCATTCTACTGTAAGAGCTTTCCCATCTCCCCATTTACTTACTTTCATCACTATCGATCATGGCTTCTTATTTTACTCAGTTATAATCTGTTATTATCATTATTTAGTTTGAATCAAATTGACCCAGCTTTGGGGTAGGTCATTTTAAAGTTTCTGTTAAGTCCACAGGAAATTTCCTTCCGCTGGCTAACGAAAGTGACGGGCCTAATGATGCATTTAAATGACCGCTTCCGTAGTAAGTCAGAAAGAGAAAAACAAATATCGTATATTAACGCATATACGTGGAACCTAGAAAAATGGCACAGATGAAACGGTTTGCCCGGCAGAAATAGAGACATAGGTGTCGAGAACAAACGTATGGACACCAAGGGGAGGAAGTGGCAGAGGGGTGGTGGAGTGGTGGTGGTGAGATGAATTGGGAGATTGGGATTGACATATATACACTAATATGTATAAAACAGATAACTAATAAGAACCTGTTGTATAAAAAATAAATAAAATTAAAAAAAAATTTTAATGACCGCTTCCGGGCTTCCCTGGTGGCGCAGTGGTTGAGGGTCCGCCTGCCGATGCAGGGGACACGGGTTCGTGCCCCGGTCCGGGAAGATCCCACATGCCGCGGAGCGGCTAGGCTCGTGAGCCATGGCTGCTGAGCCCGTGCGTCCGGAGCCTATTCTCCGCAACGGGAGAGGCCACAACAGTGAGAGGCCCTCGTACCGTAAAAAAAAAAAAAAAAAGACCGCTTCCGCTCAGTGAGCTCAGACTCAAATCCTGGATCAGGTCTGGGGTTCTCAAGCCCCCCAAATCTCTTCTTCTCTGAGGGTCCACCGCCCCGGAGGCGACCCCCCCACCCGCACCGTCCAAGCCTCAGGTCAGATCAAAGCTCAGTCCCCGGCTGCCGCAGCCCAATCCTGGGCTTGCCCCGCCTCTTTCTCCAGCCCTGGCCCCGCCTCCCAGCGCCGATTGGTCCGGCCGCCAGCTAGGCACCGCGCACGGAAGACCCGGAGAAGTGGGGTTTGCCCAAAGAATGGGCTCCCCGAGGCCCCGCTGCGCATGCTTGCTAGGAACCCTCTAGTGCGCTCCTAGAGGCCGGCTCCCCCGCGGGGCGCTGCGCGCTCCCTACGGCCAGCGGGGCAGCGCGCGCGGCACGGAGCTCGCTCCCGAGAGGGCAGGTGGGGGCGGGGAGTGGGCACCCGGGTTGCGGTGGCCGGAGGGGCCTGGGCCGCGAGGTCGGCGCCTGTGGCTGCGGCGGCCCGAGGCCAGAGGACCCGCCGCGGCTCGGTCTCCGGAGAGTGAGGGCCCCGCTGCCGTCGCCGCCCGGCCGGTGCCCGGTGAGGACGGGCCCCAGCGGGTCAGGGAGGGTCTCGGGTCACTCGGCGTGGCCGCGCCCCCAGCCGGGCTCTCCCGGGGGTCCCCAGGACTGCTGATGCTGCGGAGGGGGGTGTCCCCGGACTCTGCATCTCGGCGCTCAGGCAGCCTCCTTGTCCTTCACCTGCAATTCGCAGCCTCCCTTCTCCTCGTTCCTCCTCACCCCCCTCCACCCACCAGACCCCGGGACTGAGCCCTCACACCCCAAGTCAGGGAGCCCCACATGGGTTTGCCTTTCCTTTACCGTGTCCGCCCCACCCAGTGCTGCCCCCGCCCTGGCATTCACCCCAGCCCCATCCAGTCTTTGTGCCTCTGGAGGTCCCAGTGACCTTGCACTTTTTGCTGTCGTTACACCTACTTCCACTCCTGCATACCTAGATTACCTGTTGGGGCTTTCAAACTTTTTTGACTCAACCTACAGTGAGAAATATATTTTACACGCCTGTAGATGCAGATTACTGAGCGATAACTTTAAAGGGAGATTTTTACCCCAATCTCACATGACGCAGCCAGATCTACTCTACGTGGGTTCTAATTCCAACCTATCCTATCCTGTCCTGTCCTGTCCTATTCTATTCTATTCTGTTCTGTTCTTTCCATTCCAAAAGTCTGTTGCTAACCCATTAAACTGATTTCAGGACCTAAAGAGTCTGACCACAGTTTGAAGCCCTTGCTTTAACGACCAGTCTTTTACTTCCGTTACCCCTTACCTTTGGAGGATGCAGAGGTCCAATAACAGATAATCATGTGTAAACTTAAATTCCAAAGAAAGGGTATATTTTTATTATTTTGACATTAATGCTTTTCGGGGCCAAAATCATCTCCAGGACTTGGTGCGATTCAGGCAGGTTTACCTTGTTCCTCTTCCCAAAAGCTCCCAGTCGGACTCGGGGAAGAGTTCGTATGTGGAGGCTAGATTATAGAGCGTTTATAATGGAGACGGACACTACTTTTATCGGAGAGGGAAATGTTTCAGCTTTAGGAACTCAGCACTGCGTAGGGAGAATCGGAACAGCTGGATGCCGGGCAGAAAAGCCATTTAGGAGGTGGTGGGTATCAAAGCCTTGAGGTAATGTGGGGTGGGAAGGCGTGGAAGATGGTGTGACCAGGTGCCCAGAGATGTGAGGACGAATTAGGCCTGATATGGGAGGCATGGAAATAGCCATGATTGTGCTCTAGGGGCGTTGGGGGATCTGGGGCTGGGAGTACTATTAGCTGGAATCTCCCTTTCTGTGTCCTCTGCCTCTAAGTTGCTTTGGAGCAGTGGTTCTCAAGCGACATGCAGCAATGTTGGTTGTCAGGATTTGGTGGCTGCTACTGGCATCTCGCAGGCAGAGGCCAGGGATGCTGCTAAACATCCTTCATTTCACAGGACAACCCCCCACAACAAAGAATTATCTGGTGCAAAATGTCAGTGGTGCCAAGGTTGAGAAGCCCTGCTTTGGAATAGAATTATTATTTTATTTTATTTTATTTATTTATTTTTGTCTGCCTTCGGTCTTCATTGCTGCGGGCGGGCTTTCTCTAGTTGTGGTGAGCGGGGGCTACTCTTTGTTGCGGTGCGCGGGCTTCTCATTGCAGTGGCTTCTCTTGTTTTGGAGCACTGGCTCTAGGCACGCGGGTTCAGTAGTTGTGGCTTGCGGGCTCTAGAGCGCAGGCTCAGTAGTTGTGGCGCACGGGCTTAGTTGCTCCGCGGCATGTGGGATCTTCCTGGACCAGGGCTCAAACCCTGTCCCCTGCACTGGCAGGCAGATTCCTAACCACTGCGCCACCAGGAAAGTCCCTGGAATAGAATTCTTAATCTTTAGGGAGATCACTGCCACCTTCACCTCTCCCAGGACTAATGCCTGTATGCACACTCAGAGACTTTGCACATAATGGTAGGAGGGTCCATGAGCCAATCAGTGTGCACCTCTAATTTTCATAGCTTGCTGGGGGTGGGGGGTGGGGCAGCTTTTGGAATCATCCAGGAGCTTTTTCAAACATCAGGATATTCTCTCCTCCCCGTTCCACTATTCAGAACCTCTGCTGGGCCTGGACAAAGTACTCCTTGTTCTTACATGATGATTCACAGTTTATGGAAGAATTTCACATACAGTATCTCATTTGCCACTTTTCCTGTTTCACAGATGAAATCAGCCCAGAGAAGTGATGGGATTTGCCCCAGGTCTCCCACCCAGCAAGTCAGCGCTAACGACGGGTGTTGGCGGACAGTGATGGTGGTTCTCACTCTTGTGTATGAAGGTAATTCTGTTGATCCGCCATCAGCTGCTGAGCGAGGCTCTGCCTTTCAGGATCTTAGGGCTTGGACCCACTGGTGTCTGAGAGGCACCTAACAATTTGTAATATTGTGTGTGTCTTGGGTGTTGGGTTTATTTGAGCAGGCAGTCTGAGTATTGCACTCAGATTGCTCTGTACCTCAATTTTGGGGGAGGGGAAACAGCATAAGAGAATGACCAACTGTAAACTGTGAGGCTCTCCTACTTTCCATTTACATCTGCCTGACTTAAAAATATTCTAGCCAACTCAATAAATCTTTACTGAGTAAAAATGGAATATTATGAAAAAACACATTAGGGCCCAAGTATTTACCTCAAAACAATGATCATCCAAAAATTAAAAAATACATTTAAATCCACCTAGAACAAATATATAAATTTATTGCAAATAGAAGTTTCATAAAATAATGCTCATTTCTGTTACACACAATGCAGATTGGTTATTTCCTATGTAATTTTTGAAATTGCTGCCTGGAACCCAAAGATTATAAGAGCAATGACCAGGGAGATTTGAAAAGCAGAGGCTTAGACCAAAACAAAGAAAATAAAACTCTTTCATACAGATACTAAATGAACACGTGTGTAAGCTTTTACTTAACTCATCAATCAAGGAAGCAGTAAGATCTTACAACCAGTTTGCAGGAGACTCCAAAAAAGATTCTGGAAGACTGTAGATTAGGAATATTGACATGAATGTGCAAATGGAGGCAAAACCAGAGAAGTTACTTACTTATCTGTATTTATTTACATGGCAAGAAAGAGAGAACGTGTCTACAGAATAGAATTATTTTACCTTGTTCCGTTATCTGTGCAGAGCTGCAGAAGTAGCTCAAAGGCAGCAACAGGCTAGAATCGTATAACCTGAAAGGCTGTGTTCTAGACAAAACCCAGTTCTCCATTGAAGCACAAATTTTCCCTATGGCTTCATAATCTCAATGAAAGATATTTTTTGCATGAAATAAGGCTGGTCCAGTAAGATTGGGCCTGATTATTTACATAGGTGCGGCAGGCATGCTAATTCACCTCGTAGGCCATCTTGAGTTTGTTTTGCTGGAAGTCTCTGTGAGGAACCTCAGATTGGATTTCTAAAAGTCTGGTATTTGTTATCCCAAGGTACTAAAGCCATGCCCAATGAGCTTTCTCCCCCAGATTTCACCTGTACTACTTAAAATTTGGACAAATTCCACTCTTCTTGAGGTCCCCAAAATATCTTAAGGTGTCTGAAACTTGTTAAATTGTTATTAAAGGATCATTTAAAAAGATGCAATCATGACTCTCCCACCGATATAAAATAAACAAATGTTAATGATTCTGTTTAATGCATTAATGAGGGAACCTGTACAATGTGACAGATTAAACGAGGTAATGTATGTGAAACACTTCATGTGTTGCCCTGCATAAAGAAAACCTCAAATCCTTATTAAGTTGGTCACTTAGCCTCTGGCCACCTAACCTCAAGGGCATCTATTCCAGTGTTTCTCAAAGCCAAGTCCATGATCCACCAGAACCAGGGTCTCAGGGGGTACTTGTTAAAAACCCAGATTCTTGAATTTTGCTCCAGACTCACCATCAGAATTTTGGATGGGAAATCCAGGCATCTGATTTTTTTTTTTTAATATCAGAGAAAGGGTTATTGCAGGGCCAAGCAAGGAGAATGGGTGGCTTGTGCTCAAAACCCCCAAACTTCCGATGATTTTCAGGGAAAAGTTTTTATAGGCAAAATTTGGGGTGAGGCTGCAGGGTATGTGATTTTCTTCTGGTTGATTGGTGGGGAGGTAACAGAGAAGGGCTCCAGGAATCCTGTGCTCTAAGCATCTGCATTTTTACCAAGTGCCCCGAGTAATTCTTATGGAGACCAGAATTACGTATACAAATAATTGAAATAAAAGCTTCATGAAAACTGTACTTAACCTCAGTATATGGGTGCACTCTTTCTGTTCTGTTTTATTTTTCAAGCGCTGCTTTTAAGCAGGTTTCTCAACCTTGACCCTGATGCTATTTTAGACCAAATCCTTCCTGGGGAGAGTGGGGGTGGGGGGCTGCCCTGGGCACTGTGGGATGTTGAGCAGCATCCTTGGCTCCCACCTACCAGATGCCAGTAGCCTGCCCCACCCCCTAGTTATGACAACCAAAAATGTCTCCTGACCTGGCCAGATGTCACCTGGTGGGCAGATCACCATGACTAAGAACCACCAGTCTTAACCTACTGCGTTGATTCCTATGGGTTGGAATCCTCAAATTGAAAAGAACCATTTTAACTTATATTAAGAGTTTAGGCCCTGAAAACAGACACAGGAGTTTTGAATGCTGACTCTGTCCTTTAGTGGCCTGGCTCTCGGTCACAGGAATCTAAGAGTGAGCCTTAGTTTCCTCCTCTGTGAATGAAACAACAGCAGGCCTAATGGATGAGGGTATTTGGGAGATAAAATGGAATAAAGCATGCAAAGCCCTCGCCTAGTGCCAGGCACCTCATTGGTATTTGGTGAACATGAAATGTGTGATCACGGTCCTTCGGACTCTTGAAGCATGTATGATCAGAAACCATCTGGGAAAACAGAAACTACCGTAAGGTTTCACTGGGAATTTCATTGCTCTCCCTGGTGGTGGAAGAGCTGAGAAGCCACATGGGAAATGGTGAGCGACCCAGGGATTAGCAGTGGTGGGATGCCACCCCCACAGCGAGGCCCGGCAGAGCAGCCAGGGTGGCAGGCGGGACCCAGCAGAGCTGGAGCAGCCACCCCAGGCAGGTCGCTTCAGGGACACCCTCCAGTCTCCCATGGTGCCTCCGGTTGGCCAGATCAGCTGGAAGCCACAGTGCTAAGCCATAACATAGCTGGTTTGTAGGGCTGATCAATGCAGCTCTGAAGGCCTGACTCTCACTACCCGTATGGTCCTGGGCCACTCGCTTCAGGCCCGAGCCTCAGTTTCCCCAGAAACAGAGCGGGGATGATGGTGAAGGGAGATTGTTGGGTCCCCATACTTGAGGTACACGTGATGTTATAGGATTTTTGTTCCTGGCTCAGGTGCCAGCTTGAGGACCAACCACATGGCTCTGGGTCAGAGAGTATCCCTTTTGTGTCCCCTCCTCTCCTCCCCCACCCTTCCACCCAGGAGGCCTATGGGTCATTTATTTTCTCTGTCAACTTCCATTGTGTCTGTAAGTTTGAAACTTGGGTTTTCAAAATCCTTTTATTTTGAGTTAATTTTAGACTTTTTTAAAAATTGCAAAAAAAAGTACAAAGAATTTTCCTATACTCATCACCCAGTCTCCCTGAATGTCAGCATCTTACCTAACATTGTGCAGTGAGCAAATCTGGGAAATCCACGTTGGTACAAAACCATTAACCTAAACTATTGACCGTATGCAAATTTCACCAGCTTTTCCCCTAATGTCCTTTTTCTTTTCTGAAATCCCATGTTGCATTTTGTCCTTGTGTCTCCTTAGTCTCCTCCAGTCTGTGACAGGCCCTCAGCCTTTCCTTGTCCAAGATGACCTTGACACTTTCAAAGTGTCCTGGTCAGTTTTGTAGAATGTCCCTCCATGTGGCTTGGGGGTGCCACATGGGGGTGTGCGTTCTGGGCAGGAATATCACAGAGGTGATGCTGTGCCCTCCTTGGTGCATCTTATCAAGGAGGTCATGGTGTTGATGTGTTTTATTACTGGTGAAGTTGACCTTGAGCACTTAAGGCTGTGTATGCGAGATTTCTCCCCTGTCAAGTCATTATCTTTCCCTTTGTGGTTAATAAATATCTTGGGGAAAAGGTCTTTGAGGCCATGCAAGGCCCACAACACAGACTGCAAGGTACTTGATTTTCACTTGTTTTTCTGTCCCATTATCTATATTACTCTTTTTTTTTTTAATTTCTTTGGATTTTATTTTATTTTAATTTTTTTTGGTGGTACACGGACCTCTCACTGCTGTGGCCTCTCCTGTTGCGGAGCACAGGCTCTGGACGCGCAGGCTCAGCGGCCATGGCTCACGGGCCCAGCCGCTCCGCAGAACATGGGATCTTCCCGGACCGGGGCATGAACCCGTGTCCCCTGCATCGGCAGGCGGACCCCCAATCACTGTGCCACCAGGGAAGCCCTGGATTTTATTTTATTATTTTATTTTATTTTTTGGCTGCACTGTGCAGCATGTGGGATCTGAGTTCCCTTACCAGGGATCAAACCCATGCCCCCCTGCATCGGAAGGGTGGAGTCTTAACCATTGGGCCATCAGGGAAGTCCCCTGTCTATATTACTCTTTATTTTCCTGTATGACACATCTTGCATAGGACTGGAATCCCTACTTTTCCTGAGAGTTATGGAGTTAAAGAAAAAAATTACCAAGCAAGGAGATGCAGCTTATCTTTAAAGTGTTTACTATTTTCCCACTGTAAAGTGTTCATGCACCTTGTAAACAATTTTGAGAAAACAAAAGAAATTTAAGGGAAAAAATTAATTGCTTTCCTTACTAGTTTTAACATTTTGAGATATTTCCTCCCAGTTATTTAAGGTTTTTTTAAAGTCACAAATACATACAATAAAGTTAGTCGATAAACAACAAATGTGACCAGACTTGAGACTTGAGTTGAGACAGAAGAAATGAAGTGGATTGAGGTCTAGAGGCAGTGTCATGGTCTAAGGAATATTTTGGTTTTTTTTTTTTAAACCTTAGCTTAGAAAACATAGTCTTCGCCGATATGTTAACTGGATTTTGCTTTCTACGTAATATATTTTGTAAATACAAACGTTTTCAGAAGTCTTCCTGAATTATTTGTCTGATATGGAAAAACTCCCAAATTCTAGTTTTTAAACGTTGTGATACATCTAATTCTACCAAGGATGCTTTACGTGCATTTCAAGGAGCAAGATTGCCATCTTGTGGTCATCTTTTGGTATTACTGAGGATTTAGATTTGTGTTCATGTTAGGGGCCTGCGTTAGGTAATGCTTTGGTCCTTCACAAGGGCTCCATCTGGTCTGCAGGTGCGGGCTTCCCACTCTAAAGAGGAATAAAATAGCAAACATGTTGAACACATGTGTGTGCAACAGAAAATTACGTGTATATTAAAGGCACTAATACAAGAATGGAAACAGCTGTGCATTTGAGTGGCAGGCTCGTGGGTGATTTATGAGTGTCAGTTCTCAACATTTTAAAATGTTTTCTATGTAGTTTTTACAATATGATCTTAGCAACTTACAAAATATCTCAGTATATAGTCCATGCCACCCCTCTCCTTTGGTGAGGAAACCAGGCCCAGGAGTGAGAAGCCTGTTTCTGATGGAGAAAACGGTTTTTTATCCAAGTGACTCCGGGGACATGAGTCATACCTATGAGGATTTTTTGTTTGTTTGTTTGTTTGAGATCTTAGTTCCCTGATCAGGGATTGAGCCTGGACCCTGGCAGTGAAAGCACCAAGTCTTTTAACCACTGGACCACCGGGGGATTCCCTATAAGGTTTTTTTGGGGTTTTTTTTGCGGTACGTGGGCCTCTCACTCCTGTGGCCTCTCCTGTTGCGGAGCACAGGCTCTGGACGCGCAGGCTCAGCGGCCATGGCTCACGGGCCCAGCCGCTCCGCGACATGTGGGATCTTCCCGGACCAGGGCACGAACCCGTGTCCCCTGCATCGGCAGGCGGACTCTCAACCACTGCGCCACCAGGGAAGCCCTTATAAGGTTTTTTTTAAACAACCTTATTAAGATATGATTCACATAGCATACAATTCCCCCAACTAAAGTGTATAATTCAATGTTTTATTGTATTCACAGCCAATTTTATAACATTTTCATTACCCCAAGAAGAAACTCCACACGCCTTAGTATCACTCCCTAATCTCCTCCTCCCTCCCCTCCAGCCCCTGACAACCACTAATCTACTTTCTGTCCCTATGGATTTGCCTCTACTGAACATCTCACTTAAATGGAATTATACCACATGCTGACTTTAGTGTCTGGCACCTTTCACCGAGCCGCACTGTCTTCAAGGTTCATCCACATGGTAACATGTATCAGAACTTCATTCATTTTTATGGCTGAATAAATTCCACTGCATGGATAGACCACATACAGGCCAGAGCAGGTATTTCAGAGGGAAACACGGATTATGGATTGACCCAGCAGGTGCTGATCCTGCACGGTGGCCCAACAGGAGAGTGGTGTCTGCAGAGTTGGGGGGCAGCTGCCAGGCGGCCTGGGTGAGAAGGAAGGGGTATGGACTGTTCCTGCAAAGTCTAACTGTTGAGGGAAGGAGAGAGTCTTGTGAGGTTTTGTTTTAGGATATAGGAGACCTAAGAAGATTAGGACCTGAGAACTCTAAATGCAAAGACCCAGAGGAGGCAGAGAGGTTTGGAGACCAGAGAGAGCAGGATATGAATGATGGAGAAAGGGCCCCCGGGGGGTGGAGTGCCAAGGGAACTGGACGGGACACTTCATTTACCAAATCAGGATAAAAATTGTATGCTGTCTTTATCCAGGCAGTGATGATGAGTCATTAGAGCTTAGGCAGCATCCATCCTCAGTGCATAAATTGTGAAAGAGAGAGAAATTGTAAAATTCAGAATCATGGAGGGATAACTTTAGTTAATCAGAAATCTGCATTGTATGGAGAACCTCATTCACCAGTATGGTAGGTGGAGCATTACTATGTATGGTTTGTTATAGTTGGGTTTTTTTGGGTTTTTTTGTTTTTGTTTTTTTGCGTGTCTGTTAAAATATACCTTACAAAAATGTACTAGTTTGATCATTTTTTTAAAAAAATTTTGGAGTATAGTTCCTTTACAATATTGTGTTAGTTTCTACTGTACAGCAAAGTGAATCAACTATACGTATACATATATCCCCTCTTCTTTGGATTTCCTTTCCATTTAGGTCACCACAGAGCACTGAGTAGAGTTCCCTGAGCTATACAGTAGGTGCTCATTAGTTATCTATTTTATACATAGTATCAATAGTGTATATATGTCAATCCCAATCCCCCAATTCATCCCAACCCCCACTTTAATCATTTTTAAGTGTACAGTTCAGTGGCATTAAATACATTTGCACTGTTGTGCAACCATCACCACCATCCATCTCCAGATCTTTTTCATCTTCCCAAACTGAAACGCTCCCCACTAAACACTAACTCCCCATTTCCACTCCCCCCAGCCCCTGGCAACTACCATTTGACTTTCTGTTTCTATGAATTTGACTACTCTAGGTACAACATATACGTGGAATCATACAGCATTTGTCCTTTTATGTCTGGCTTATTTCATGTTACAGACTTTTTAAATAAGTAATTCTTATTTGCTATCCTTTATACTTAATATTTTTATTCCTTTCACTGGGTTACCAGCCCTTTAAATGTGATAATCTGAGGGATTTAAAATTTGTGTAGCATGGCCCCTAGAGTTCAAGCGTTCAAAAGCACTTTGATATTGGATATTTCACAACCATTAGTATTAATTCATCTGTCAAAAAGCCAAAACTGACTAGGTTCAGTCACTTGCCAAGAATATCAGTTACTGCTGCATAACAAATGAGCCCTGATCTTATTGGCTTAAAATAACAGTAGTTTATTATTGATCAGGGTTCCATGGGGTGCCTGGGCTTGTTTCCCCAGGCTCCTTCTTGTGGCTACACAGAAGTGGAGGGTCTGCTGGACTGGACACTGGAAATGGCCTCCCTCCATGCCTGGCAGTGCCTCCATCCCTTGCATGTGGCCCTTCATACAGCTTCCTTCTCTGGCAGTCTCAGGGCCCCTGTCCATGAGGGTGAGGGCGTCCAAACCCCCACAGCGAGCTTCTGCCACTCTCTATTGGCTACGGCAAGTGACCAATGTGGGCTGGAGACCAGTCCAGATTCAAGACCGCATGGCAAAGGGGCCTGCATACCTTATGGGAGGATCTGTGGTCATTAAACAGTCTACACTTTAAGGCCCTTTAATGGTTGAGAATGGGAACCGTCAATCGAATCGAAATTCAAGCCCACTGGCAAGGAGCCAAGCCTATCCACAGTCTGTAGTCAGCCACAGTTCAAGGTCTTTTGTTGCGCTGGAACTTGTTCCATATCCTTTGAGGTACAGAGATTTTAGTTGAGAGAATTACACTGACTCGGGGTACACATGACTCTGGGTACAGTTTCACGGGAATGTGGGTGTTCTCTGTCATGCCAACCCCCAGTGGCCTGAAGGAGGCCGGGCTTCGGCATCTGATCGCTTGAGACTGAGGCCATTGGTGTGTCGGGGTCCCTGCAGCCTCAACTCCTGTCCCTCTGCACGGCGGGGACCAACCGCATGGTCCTGTAGGAACATGCATGCTGGGTGGACAGTGACCGCAACGTTTTGGGGGCTTGAGTTGTCTGAAAGGCCTGTGGAAGGGAAGGCCAGTTTCTCTGCGCCCTCTCGCCCCGTTGAGGAGAGGACGCCCGGTGGAGACCAAGTTCATTCGCCCGGCAACCCGGAGCGCGCAAGCCCCGGAGGCGGGCTGCCGGCGGAGGGACGTGGGCAGAGACCAATCAGCGAGCGGGGGCGGGGGGCGTGGCTTCCCGCGTAACCCTTTCCCGCCCGAGCGGCTCTGCACGCGGAGGCGCCGGCGCTGTCTTGCTGCGGCCGGTCCCCATGTACCCGCAAGTCCCCAGTACCACTACATCGCCCTGTGGGGCGGGATGGGCAGAGCGGGGAGGACTGCACAGGAGGAGCAGGGGTTGGCTTGTCCGGGGGCCGGAGGAGGATGACGCTGGAGGACAGACCTGGCCGGGTACTCCCAGTCCTGTGTCCCGTTACCTGTTATCCGGATTTCCTAGAGTCTCGCCCTTCAGGACAGGGCTTTGGTGCTGCCCGGGGCTGGGCGTGCAGGCGGTTTGGGAGAGGTTGTAGGGGACACGGCGCCCCCTGCACCTTCGGCCTTGGCTCCGTCTCCACGGGGACCCAGGAGCCCCGCGCTTGGGCTGACAGGCCTTGGGGAACTGAATGTGGGCCCCAGACCAGGAAATGGCGGAGCAGGAATGGGGGACCCAGGTATTAGAACCGTAGAGCTTGGGATGGGGATGACAGCTCACAGGTGGGGAAGCTGAAACGTGCTGGGAGGCCGCATCCTGTTTCTGGGCTAGTACTGATAGATGGGAAAGACCCTGACATGCACCCACCACCCAGTCCCCCAGGAAGACAAAACGGCCACTTATGCCCCCACACTGATGCCCCAGGGTCCCGGTCTCCAGGCCAGCCCTGCCTGTCATCCATCCTTTCTGCTTCTCCAGACCAGAAGCCAAGGAGCCCTCAGTGACCACGGATTCTCTGGACACCTCCACAGCCCTGTCCCCACTCAGCTGAGGCAGAGCCAGCACCAGCTCAGACACAAGGTCGCTGCCCTCGTGGGGCCCTGGTGTCCCCTAGCACTGGGTGCCCCGGGGCCTCTTGCCTGGGATGGGGGATGGATCTAGTTGTGAATCCAGAGAGTGCCTCCTCCCAGGGCCAGGCTCCTCCTTTGGGGTCTGCAGAGTGCCAGCAGGGGCCCAGCCCATGCTCCCAGTGACACAGTGTCAGGGTGAAGGGCACCAGGCATTCTGGGAGGGTTGGTGACCTGAACTCATGTCCCCAAAGTGCTTTTCCTCAACGCCTGGTGCTCAGGAAGACCGGTTCCTGTTATCCTGGATGAGGTACCCCAGGTGCTGTACGGGCGGGCTCTGGACCCACCTTGACTGGACTCCCAGCTCTGCCTTCATGGCTGCATGCCTCAGTGTCCTCATCTGTAACCTGGGTCAATGAGAAAGATCAACTTTCATAACATGGGGCTGAAGGTTAAATGGAAACACCTGTGGAAGCACTTCACCGTGTGCTCAGCACCTGTGGGCCTGGATTCCTAGTAACTCACAGCTGTCAGCACCTTGGTCACCCCAGTAGCCCCTTGAGAGCCCTGTTTTGGGCACATTTTGTAGATGGGAAAGTGAGGTTTGGCTGGGAGAGGTGACGGACCCAAGGCTACCAAGAGAGCAGAAGCACCAGCCCAGGGTTCTCTGGCTCCATTCAGGTCCTTTCCTGGGGGCACCGAGGCAGCCCCATCTGCCCCAACCTCCAGCCCAGATTCTTCCTGAACCCAGGTCCAAGGGCACCTCCACTGATGGGATTTTGCCTCCTGCCTTAGGACGGAGCCCTTGAACTGCTGGGTTCCTTCCAGGGAGGTGGAGGAGAAATCCCATCTGCTGGGGCCTGAGCGTGGCCTGGGGGCCAGGCCATCGGTCCCAGAATGCCCCTGCCCGAGCCCAGTGAGCAGGAGGGCGAGAGCGTGAAGGCCGGCCAGGAGCCCTCCCCTGAGTCCCCTGAGCCGGGCACAGATGTCGTCCCTGCAGCCCCCACGAAGCCCACGGAGTTCTCCGAACTGGTCCTACTGACAGCCTCCACTGAGAATGGGGATGGAGTGGACTCCCAGCCCAAAGCAGTGCACTGTGTCCTGTCCTTGGAGATGTCTGGCCCTGACACCCTGGCTGGGACCCCCCAGATCCTGCCAGTAGAGGAACAGCAGGGGGCAGTCCAACCAAGCCCCCAGGCCCAGGAACTGAAACACAGCAAGCCAGACACAGGTGAGTTCCGGGCCAGCTGCCCCTGTCTGGCCACTTTTGTGGCCCTGCATGCTCAGACTTGGGCTTCGCATACTCCCCTTTCCAGTGAGGTGACCTTAGCCATCTCTTCCCTGCTCTGAGCAGGGCCTCCTGGACCTTGACCCAGGCTGGTGTGATGATCGCAGGACGTCATCCAAGGGCACCCCAATCCCTGTGTTCCCATCTGTGCCCCTGGCTCAAGCCTTGCTCTGTGTCAGCTGACCTGGCCCTCCCCTTGCCTTCAGCAGCCCCCCAGCCCCTGGAGTTCCTGAGGACCCCATTTGGGGGCCGCCTGCTGGTGCTGGAGTCCTTCCTGTACAAGCAGGAGAAGGCTGTGGGGGACAAGGTATACTGGAAGTGCCGCGAGCACACCGAGCTGGGCTGCCGGGGCCGGGCCATCACCCGTGGCCTAAGGGCCATGGTGATGCGGGGCCACTGCCACCCGCCCGATGAGGAGGGCCTGGAGGCCCGGCGCCAGAGACAGAAGCTGCCCAGCCCAGCCCTGCCCGAAGGCTTGGGGGATCCCCAGGGCCCCGGCGGCCGAGTGGAGGAGCCCCTGGAGGGGGTGGGCCCGTGGCTGTGCCCCGAGGAGCCGGAGCCGGCCCCGGGGCCAGTGCTGAGCAAGCCAGCTCCCGAGGAGGATGAGGGGCTCCGAGCCCTGTCGCTGCTGAGCTTGCCTCCCAAGAAACGCCCGACGCTGGGGACCGGTGAGTGCCCCCCCACCCCGGCTCTACTCTCAGGCAGGTGGGAACCACAGCCCTTTCCTCTGCCCAAAGATAAATGTGGGTCCCACGTGGCTTCATAATGTGCTCAAAGTCAAAACGATTTTTAAAATATAAATGTGTCCAAGTAATCATTAAGCCCAAGGGGTAGAACTAATGCTCGTGAGCCAGGCAGCCTAGGTCCTTCTGGAGCTTCCTGATGCAAAAACCTGAGGTTTATGGACCCCACGTGATTCTGGTAACCTTTGAAGTTTGGGAAGATCGGCCTGGTGGGAGGCTTGAGCCTTGTGCCCCAGGTTCAAGATCCAGCTCTGCCTCATGTAGCTGGGCAGCCTTGTTGAAGCACTGCAGGTCAGGAGGTCGCTCCTAAGATGTGTGATAGCCTCGCCATTAGGGGATCTGGTGCTGCAGTGCCAGCCCTGGTCCAGTGTGTGTTGTCACTGAGTAACTGGTAGATGGAGTCTTTGCAGAGGTTCTTATTCTTTGTTTGTTGGGTTTTGTTTTGTTCTTTGTGGCAGTTTTTATTACCAGTAACTGGGAGGTGGGCTTGGTCCCATAGGCTGGGTGCCTCCAGACCTGGAGAGGATTGAAGGATTTAGGGATTTAAGGCGGCTGCTGTGCTGGGTGCCGGGGGCTGGGTGAGAAGGACTTGTCTTTCACTGTGTATCTTTTGGTCCCATTTCATTTTATGGCATGTGCATGTGTTATTCGATAATTAGATACAATTTTCAAACAAACCCTAAGAAAAAGTATGGCCGGGAGTGACTGAGCAGGCAGGGTGTGGCATCGGAGGCAGCTTGGCCCTCTCCAGTGTGTGACCTGGGACGTGGTGCTTGACCACCCAGAGCCGTGGCCTCCTCACCGGCCACCAGGAGAGGAGCCACACAGCCTCCTTGGGGCACTGGGTGGGCAATCAGTGGGGATGCATCCAGGGCCCTGACCTGCACGGTAAACTAAAGGAGCAGAGCTCTGCCAGCCTGCACCTGCCCAGCCCCCTCTCCACTTCCTCCTCCAGGAGGGCCCCCGCCCCTGGAGTTCCTGAGAACCTGCTATGGGGGCAGCTTCCTGGTGCACGAGTCCTTCCTCTACAAGCGGGAGAAGGCTGTGGGGGACAAGGTGTACTGGACGTGCCGGGACCACACGCTGCATGGCTGCCGCAGCCGGGCCATCACACAGGGCCAGCGGGTGACTGTCATGCGTGGCCACTGCCACCCGCCTGACGTGGAGGGTCTGGAGGCCCGGCGGCAGCAGGAGAAGGCCATGGAGTTGCTGCGGGCCAGGCCGGGCGGCCCCGGGGGCCAAGTGGACAAGCTGCTCCAAGGCGTGGACAGCCTGTTCTACCGCAGGGGGCCGGGCCCCCTGACTCTCACCAGGCCCCGGCCCAGAAAGCGGTCAAAGGCCAAAGATCAGGACTTCCTGGCCCAGCCGCAAGGCGAGGAGGACCAGGACGAGGACCTGGGTGAGTCCACACCCGCTGGCCTGGCGCTCTGCCTGCACTCCAGTCTTGCTCCCCGAGGTCCCAGGAGGTGGGAGGGGGGCGATGCCAGGCCTGGCCCAGCCCCAGGCCCTGCTCCGGCTCACACCCCAGCTTCCAACCTCCCTCCCCTGACCCCCTCTCCCATTTCTCCCCAGGAGGCCCTGAGTTCCTGAGGACCCCTCTGGGGGGCAGCTTCCTGGTGTACGAGTCCTTCCTCTACAGGCGGGAGAAGGCGGCCGGGGAGAAGGTGTACTGGACGTGCCGGGACCAGGCCCGCATGGGCTGCCGCAGCCGAGCCATCACCCAAGGCAAGCGGGTGACAGTGATGCGAGGCCACTGCCACCCGCCCGACCTGGGGGGCTTGGAGGCCCTGCGGCAGCGAGAGAAACGCCCTGGCACGGCTCAGCGAGGGAGCTCTGGTAGGCCAGACCGGGGAGCGGCCTCGGGGGACAGTCAGAAGACCCAGACTGCCCACCCCGTTCCCTCTTGACCTCCAGCAAGCATCCTCCCCGTCCTTACTGGGGACCCTCTGGAAGGTTACAGCTCCCTCCTGTCTCATCTCCCTACCCCCACACCCCCTCCTGGTCCACCTCACCTTATCCCCAAGTCGATTAGGTGACTTGGGGCATCACCCTTTCTCTTGGGCAGTAGGCCTCACTCTCCTGCTCAGACCAGCCCAGAATCTCTGCAGCACTTGACCAACCCAGGCTCCCTTTCCTCCTTCTCATCCTTTCTTTTTTCTTAAGAATGTATAGGATTCATAGAGAAAGCTAATTGCACAAGCTGGTTTCTCATTTTTCCAGTGTGGGTGGCTGACACCGTGCCCGGTAATAAGCACGTCCTACAGATGTGGCTTAAGGGCTGAAGGTGACCCGTTCCTGTCATTGACTTCTGTTCTCCTCCAGCTGTTCTGCCTGATCATCTACCATCGTCCCTCTGGGCTCTATGACGAGGGTCACAGCCCCCCTCCTCCCACCTTTGTCGGCCCCACAGTGCTTATGTTTGACTCTCGTGGCCACAATAACGTGCATATTCCGGCTCATCTTGCTAAGAGCAGCCTCGGCCCAGCCTTCTCTGCTCCCTGCTCTCCCTCGGGGGTTCCCAGTCCCATACTTTTCTGAGTCATCTGAGTCGCCTTTAGAGCCTTTTTGGCCCTAAAATTGTCTCAAACTCGAGATCTCTGATTTTTTTTTTTTTTCTGACTCTTTTTATCCCATTTCCTTATAACTTCTATGTACCTAGGGATGATCTAGCCTCGCCCCGTCCTTACCCCCAACTCCCACCCCAAATAACCACTCAGCCATGGTTCCTTTTTTTGTTTTCTTCCTTCCTTCCTTCCTTGCTTCCTTTTTTAATTTTTTGGCTGTGCAGAACGGCATGCAGGACCTTAGTTCCCCAACCAGGGATTGAACCTATGCCCCCTGCAGTGGAAGCGCTGAGCCTTAACCACTGGACCACCAGGGAAGTCCCCTTTCCGTTGTTCCTTAGGGCATCTGCTGCCCTCTTCCCTAAAGCGTGCTTCCTTCCATTGCTGTCAACTGTTTTTTTATTTCCTGTTGACTTCCGACCAGAGACGGCAAGGACCCAGCAGTTACCCACTGCCCCCTCCTCTCGAGGCAGCTGTTGCACTTTTTTTATTTAATAAATTTATTATTTATTTATTTATTTTTGCCTGCTTTGGGTCTTTGTTGCTGTGTGCAGGCTTTCTCTAGTTGTGGCGAGCAGGGGCTACTCTTCATGGCGGTGTGTGGTCTTCTCATTGTGGTGGCTTCTCTTGTTGTGGAGCACGGGCTCTAGGCACGCAGGCTTCAGTAGTTGTGGAACGTGGGCTCAGTAGTTGTGGCTCGCAGCTCTAGAGCACAGGCTCAGTAGTTGTGGCTCGCGGGCTTAGTTGCTCCGCGGCATGTGTGATCTTCCCGGACCAGGGCTCGAACCTTGTCCCCTGCACTGGCAGGCGGATTCTTAACCACTGCGCCACCAGGGAAGCCCCACTGTTGCACTTTTGTTCTATAAATCTGTCCACGGCTGAGTGGGAACACACTGCAGTGGAGGTGTGGCTGTTTGTGGCTCCTTTTCCATGGTTGTCTGGTGTTTGTGCTCGAATGACTGCATCTTTCCAAGGTGCATACAGGGGGTCTTTGCTTGAAGGTATAGGGTCGTGTCTCCATCCCTGTGGTACCTGGCTCTGCTGGGGGCACTTGGGGCCTTTTCAGGCCGGAAACCATGTCCTTCACTTGTAAAAATTTTCTCATGTTCAGTGCCTTTCGAGTCCCCATTTTTCTGACATTTCCTTGATTTTGCTTTCCAGTCCTTCTATTTAATTTTTAACTTTCACTCTTGTATTTGAACTCCTTTGCATTCCATCCTCTGAGGAGTGCAGCGGCCCTGCCATCCAGCCTCTGGCAGTGGCCTTGTTTTCTCCAACTACCTTTTCTGTATGAGTTTCTTTAGTCTCTGCCATTCAGGGTGAAGCTTCTCTCTCTTTTTTTTTTTTTTTTTGGTCAACTGGTGAAATTTTCCAGCCAGGTACATGCCATTCAATTTTCTGTCGATCACACAGTTGTATAAAGCAGCAAAACTAAAGGGGGAATGATTGTTGTATATACTTTAAATTGCTTTGCATGGTCTCATTTGTGATGCTTGATGTAAGAGTCTTGACTTTTTCATCATGTAAGATGGTATGAGAACCTTTGACCCACGTGGCCAGTGGTCCCTAGCCAGGTTTAAGGAGAGACCCACACGCTCCGTATGTGCGTGCCGACCAGGCGACCCTCGAGACCCCAGGCCTCAGAGCCCTAGGACCAACCTCCTGCAGCGATTTCAGCCTGGCTGCCGGCTCCAGGGACTTGGGCAGGGAAACAGGGAGTTTCATGTCAGTGCAGACTTCCTCCTCCTCCCCCACACCCCAGACTCTTCCTCCCCCAGGGCGGGCACCTGTCTTATTGCTCTTCACGCAGACAGTCCTTGTCAGTCCCCCTGTTTGGGGCCTGCCCTAGACCCCTACTTCGGAGGGACCTCGGGCCTCCCTAGGTTTGGCCACTGGACTCTGCTTGTTCTGAGAGTCACCCCCTGAGGCTGGGCGAGCTCTTGCTTTGCCAGGTCTGTGACCAGGTGACCCCCTTTGCCCAGCGTCTAACCTGGGTCAGCATCTCTGCCATCTCCTCTCCTCTCTGAATTTCTGGCCTCATGCCCTGTGCCTTTTTCATCCCTCAGTGAACATTTTCATTGGGTGCTGGGGGAGCAGAAACATGCCCCACATCATATACCTCCCCTTCGGCCACTCACCCCCCACCCTGGCCCCCCCTTCTCCAGGGCATTCTCACCAACCCCCCACTATGGCTGCCATCCCTGCTGCTGTGCTGACGGACCCCCGAATCCCCCTCCACCCCTCCTGTGTGGTCCTGGTGCCTGGGCAGCGGGAAGGGAGTCCTCAGAGCAGAAGGGCGTGGCCACCTTCCAGGTCCCCCCTCTCAACACGTCAGGACAGTGGCCCAGGCCGCTCCCTGCCTCCCCTCCTGCCCTCAGGTCAAAGCCCACCCAGCCTGGCTCCCTGGGTGAGTGGACCCTCCTACAGCCCCACTGCTCACCACGCACAAAGGGCTGCACGCAACTCCCATTTCGCTCCTGGTTGCTTATCCCCCGTAGGGCCTGTCCACTAATTCCTCCAATTTAGCAGGGGCGAGAGGCCCTTGTGCCATCCCATTGCCGGCACCTCAGATAAGACACCGCCTTCCTGCAGGCGCCGCGAGGTGGAGGAGACGGACTCTGCCTTCAGCGATCTCCACCTCACCAGTCTCCCGCCTCCCTTCTCTCCCAGGCTTGGGAAAGGAGCCCTGGGAGCTCAGGCTAGGCTGAGTCTGGGGGATGGGGGGCCTGTGTCCTGGGCTGTGAGGAGGTAGATGCAGCGTGGGGTGGGGTCCGTGGGTCTCATGCCAGGAGCCATGCTGCTCTAGGCTCTGAGAACGGGGTCACGGCCCCCCTCATTCCTCAGCTCCAGGCCTGGCTCCAGGCTCTTCCTCCCCCGACCCCCTCTCCCATTTCTCCCCAGGAGGCCCTGAGTTCCTGAGGACCCCTCTGGGGGGCAGCTTCCTGGTGTACGAGTCCTTCCTCTACAGGCGGGAGAAGGCGGCCGGGGAGAAGGTGTACTGGACGTGCCGAGACCAGGCCCGCATGCGCTGCCGCAGCCGAGCCATCACCCAGGGCCAGCGGGTCATGGTGATGCGCAGACACTGCCATCCGCCCGACCTGGGGGGCCTGGAGGCCCTGAGGCAGCGGGAGCAGCTCCCCAGCCCAGCCCAGAGGGAAGGCTCAGGTGTGGGTGAGAGGGGCGTGGCACGGGCCGGGCCCGGTCTCCCTGCTGGCCCAGCAGCCCCTGGGGACTCAGAACACAGGCTGGAGGCTGCCTGCTGGGACATTCCTCCTGTGGCCCATGTCCAGTGGTGTCTGTCCTCCTGGTCTGTGGGCTCCCTTAGGGCAGGGGCCACATCTGGACTCCACACTAATGGCACTGGTCCTCATCTGGGATGCGCTGTCAGTGGGAGAAACCCACTCAGACCACTGGAGAAAACGGGGCCAGGGGCTGCAGTGGCATTACTGGCAGCTGCAGGAAATGCTCGGCACCCATTTGTGGGGCAGTGCTCCTGGACCTGGGGGACCCTCTGTCTCCCCTCTCCCTCCCCACCCCTGCCAGTGCCTTCAGCCACCCCAACCCCAACATGTCAGGAGCTTTCAGTTCAGATTCTTAAAAGTCTCAAAAGGGAGAATTTGATTGGTTGCCAGCTGGCCAAGGGGAGGGTGAACAGGGAGCCGGGAGGCCCCTAGTGCACTGTCCAGACCAACCATGGCCCTTCCAGCGTATTCCATTTCAGCCCAGCCCCTGCCCTGGGGTGCTTGCTTGCCGGCCAGCATGAAGGCCGAGCAGGGTCAGGAGAGGCCCGCAGGAAAGCTCAGTGTTTGGGCGGCTGCAGGGCCAGCCTCCCCGGTCTGCACTCCAGGGCATCAGGGCCGTGGTGGCTTGAGCTTCAGTCCCCAGGGCCCTGCAGCACAGGCTGGGGTGGAGGGCAGGGACCAAAGAGGGACCTGCGGGGGTTGGGGGGTCTGCAGTTTCCTGGCTGGAGCTGGCTGGTGGGACAAAGGAAGCAGTCTCCATCCCTGGCACCCAGGCTCTGTCCCCTGCTTCCAAGGCCCGGCCCAGGCACCCCACTCACACGTCATGTTCCTTCCAGAAACCCTCCAGCCCCTGGAGTTCCTGAGGACCTCTCTCGGGGGCAGGTTCCTGGTGTACGAGTCCTTCCTCTACAGGAAGGAGAAGGCGGCCGGGGAGAAGGTATACTGGATGTGCCGGGACCAGGCCCGCTTGGGCTGCCGCAGCCGGGCCATCACCCAGGGCCAGCGGGTGACCGTCATGCGCAGCCACTGCCACCTGCCTGACCTGGCAGGCCTGGAGGCCCTGAGGCAGCGGGAGCGGCTCCCCAGCACAGCCCAGCAGGAAGACCCAGGTACAGACAGGAGTGGGGGCGAGAGAGCTGTGGGTATCTTGGTCTCTGCCAGCCCGAGGTTCAGACACCTCAGGCGACAGGCACTGTCTGGGGACCTTTGTTCCCTGGTCTTCCTGCCTTTCCAGTCTTCTAACCTTCCTCTCTACTGGCTCCTTCTCCTGAGCCTAGAAACACACCTAAATTGGTCCCATCCTTAAAACCAACTCCCCTTGTAACCGCCATTTTTTTCCTCTCTTTTATACTAAGAGGTCCTAACTTTTTATGGGTGGTAGTATCTTTTGAAAATCTGATGAAAAAATATAGACCACCCTAGAAGAATATACTAATGTGTGTGCACACGCAAACATGAGTGCTCCCGTGCGTGCACACACACACGTAGTTTTGCAAATAATTAACTGTATCAAACTGAAAATGGGTTCCCTTCAGATAAACAGAATGTAAAACCAGTCTTTTTTTTTAATTTTTGAATTTTATTTTATTTATTTTTTATACAGCAGGTTCTTATTAGTTATCTATTTTATACATATTAGTGTGTATATGTCAATCCCAATCTCCCAATTCATCCCACCACCACACACCCCCCGCCACTTTTCCCCCTTGGTGTCCATACGTTCTCTACATCTGTGTCTCTATTTCTGCCCTGCAAACCGGTTCATCTGTACCATTTTTCTAGTAAAACCAGTCTTTAGAAAGCATTATGTGTCTCATATTAGTTCATGGAAATATTAAAGGGCACATCTTATA
Organism: Aethalodelphis obliquidens; assembly: GCF_003676395.1. Lineage (NCBI taxonomy): Eukaryota > Metazoa > Chordata > Mammalia > Artiodactyla > Delphinidae > Aethalodelphis > Aethalodelphis obliquidens. The sequence continues at coordinate 11,158,932 of NW_020837962.1, read as the reverse complement.
AAATACGGGAATGAATCCAAGTTGTATCAAACAAACAAAAGAAACTTGATTTCTGTTTAAAAAAAATTTTTTTTCCATGAGAAAGCCACTGTTCAGCTTAACCAAGGAGGAGGCGCTGTGGTTTGCCTTTGTTGGGGTGAAGGGCGTGCCATCTTTGAGATTGTTGCCTCCCAGTCTTTTTGGTGACAAGGTGAAGACTGACTCAGGATCTCCAGCAGTTTATTTTACCGGGCATAGGTAGTTTTGGCATCAGAAAACCAGAATTCCCCTAATGACTCCCCCAATCAGAGTCATTCCACCTGGTTTTCATCCTCAAGGCCTTGAAGTCATCGTTCCAGGAGGTGTGCCTTTGCCTCTGGCAGCTTCAACAAGAAAAGAATTATTAATCCATGTTTTCAATGTTTTTTACTCAGAAAAGACAAAACTTCTGCCTGAAGTTCAACTGTGCTTCGAGACTTGTGCTCCTGAAAGCCAACAGAGCTATGGGTAACTGTATTACCATAATCACAAATTACACAAAACTTAGTGACTAAGAACAATAAATATTTACTGTCTGTCACAGTGTCTGTGGGTCGAGATTTCAGGAGTGGTTGGGTGGGGTGGTTCTGGGGTTGAAGGAAAGATGTCAGTGGGGGTACACCCATCTGAAAGCTTGAGTGGGGCTGGAGGAAGTGCTTCCAAATGGCCTGTTCACTCACATGGCTGTGGGCTGGAGGCCTCAATTCCTCACCATGTAGACATTTCCTTAGGGCTGTTTGAGTGCCCTCAAACATGACAGCTATCTCCCCCCAAAACAAGTGATCCAAGAGATCCAAGGGAGAATGCAGAGCAAGAAGGAGGCCACCACCTAAAGCAGAATTCACGTCCTTCTCAAGCACATGTGGGACAGTCCCCAGGATGGATCATATCTAGGCCATAAAACCAGACCCCACAAATTTTTTTATTTATTTTAAATTATCTATTTATTTATTTGGCTGCACTGGGTCTTTAGTTGCAGCATGGGGGATCTTTGTTGCAGCATGCAGGATCTAGTTCCCTGACCGTGTACCAAACCCAGGCCTCCTGCATTGGGAGCGCAGAGTCTTAACCGCTGGACCACCAGGGAAGTCCCCAGACACCACAAATTTAAAAGGATTGAAATCATGCAAAGTATTTTGTCTGACCACAGTGGAAAGAAATTAGAAGTCAATGACGAAAAAATTTGGGAAACTCACAAATACATGAAAGTTAAACAGCCTACTTATAAGTATTACCAGTGACTCAAAGAAGTTACAAGGGAGATTAGAAAATACTTTGAGGGGCTTCCCTGGTGGTCCAGTGGTTAAGACTCTGCACTTCCATTGCAGGGGGCACAGGTTCAATCCTGGTCGGGGAACTAAGATCCCACATGCTGCATAGCGCAGCCAAAAAAAATTTTTTTTAATAAAAATTAAAAATAAAGATCTTGGGCTTCCCTGGTGGCACAGTGGTTATGAATCTGCCTGCCAAAGCAGGGGACACGGGTTCGAGCCCTAGTCCAGGAAGATCCCACAAGCCGCAGAGCAACTAAGTCTGTGCACCACAACTATTGAGCCTGCGCTCTAGAGCCTGCGAGCCACAACTACTGAAGACCGTGCACCTAGAGCCCGTGCTCTGCAACAAGAGAAGCCACTGCAATGAGAAGCCCGTGCACCGCAAGGAAGAGTAGCCCCCACTCGCCGCAACTAGAGAAAGCCTGCACACAGCAACGAAGACCCAACACAGTCAAAAATAAATAAATAAAATAAATTAATTTTTAAAAATAATAAAAAAATAAAGATCTCAAGTCAATAACTCAAACTTACATGTTAGAAAAAGAATGCTAGGAAAAGAAAAACAATGTAAACCTAAAGCAAGCAGAAGGAAGGAAATAATAGCTATTAGAATAGAAATTAATGGAGTAGAGAATAGAAAAGTAGGGACTTCCCTGGTGGTCCCGTGGTAAAGAATCCGCCTTCTAATGCAGGGGACACGGGTTCAATACCTGGTCGGGGAACTAAGATCCCACATGCCACGGGGCAACTAAGCCCGCATGCCACAACTACTGAACCCACGCGCCTCAACTAGTCAGCCCACATGCCGCAAACTACAGAGCCCATGCACTCTGGAGCCCATGCACCACAACTAGAGAGATGCCTGTGCGCTGCAATGGAGAGCCCATGCACAGCAACAAAAGGTCCCATGTGCTACAACAAAGATCCTGTGTGCCGCAACTAAGACCCAACGCAGGCAAGAATACAATAAATAAATAAATAATATATTTTTAATGTTAAAAAAAAAGAAAATAGAGAAAACTAACAAAACCAAAAGTTGTTTCTTTGAAAGGATCAACAAAATTGACAAACCTTTAGCTAGACCAGAAAAACCAATTATAAGGAAATACTGTGAACAATGGCATGCCAACAAATTAAATAACTTAGATGAAATGAAAAAATTCCTAGAAACCTACCAAACCTGATTCATGAAGAAATAGAAAATCTGAGTAGACTTAAACCAAGTACAGAGATTGAATTAGTCATTTTAAAACTCCCCACAAGTTAAGACTCTGTGCTTCTGCTGCAGGGTACACAAGTTTGATCCCTGGTCAGGGAACTAAGATTCCCGCTTAGGCCTAGATGACTTAATTGATGAGTTCTACCATATATATATGTTATATATATATATATAATATATATATTTATAGATATAATATATTATTTACATACTTATATACTATATAGATATAGATAGATAGATAGATATTCTTTTTTTTTTGGCCACGCGGCCTGTGGGATCTAGTTCCCTGACCAGGGATCGAACCCGGGCCCCCTGCATTGGAGGCATGGAGTCTTAACCACTGGACCAACAGGGAAGTTCCAAGTTCTACCATATATTTAAAGAAGAGAGATACTCTTCCCAAAAATAGAAGAAGAGGGAACACTTCCCAACTCATCCTGTAAGGCCAGCAATACCCTGTTATCAAAACCAAGCAAAGACATCACAAGAAAAGAAAACTAGGGACTTCCCTGGTAGTCCAGTGGGTAAGACCCCATGCTCCTAGTGCAGGGGCCCTAGGTTCGATCCCTGGTTGGGGAACTAGATCCTGCATGCATGCCACAATGAAGAGCCCACGTGCCTCAACTGAGATGTGGCAGAGCCAAAATATATTAATTAATTAATTAAAAGAAATAAAACTATAGAGCAATGTCTCTTAGGAACATAGAAGTAAAAATTCTCAACAAAATGCCAGCAAACTGAATCCAGCAACATAAAAAAGGATCATACACCATGACCAAATGGGACTTATGCCAGGAATGCAAGATTGCTTTCCCAGCTGTAAATCAATATCATACAGCTTGTGTACAGAACAGATTTAACACAGCAGGCCTGCAACTTCTGTCCTTAGAACAACCTGCTTGCAAGGCTAACCCTTAGCTTCCAGGGTCAAGGTCAAGGATGTTTCCAGGACTTGACCCTGATACTATCCCTAAGTGATAACAATTGCTCACTTTTAACTTTTTGTACAAAAAAAGCAGCCACAACTACTGAAGCCCATGCTCCTAGAGCCCATGCTCTGCAGGAAGAAAAGCCACTGCAAGGACAAGCCTGTGCAACACAGTGAAGAGAAGCCCCCATTTGCCACAACTAGAGGAAGCCCGCGCGCAACAACGAGGACCCAACGCAGCCAAAAATAAAAAAATTTAAAAAAAAACAAACTTTAGTGCTTCAAATAATACCATCAAGAAAGTTGGAAAAGACAATCCACAGAATGAGAGAAAACATTTGCAAATCATATCTGTTAAAGGACTTGTATCCAGAATATATAAAGAATTCTTAGGGAATTCCCTGGGAGTCCAGCAGTTAGGACTCAGAGTTTTCACTGCCAGGGCCTGGTTCAATCCCGGGTCGGGGAACTAAGATCTTGCAAACCACAACAATAAAAAGACAAATAATCCAATTAACACGTGGACAAAGGATGTGAATAGACAGTTTTTATTTCAAAGATTTTATTTTTTTTATGAAGTTCAAGATATACTAATGGCCAATAAGCACAATTAAAGATGTTCAACGTCATTAGCCTTAGGAAATGCAAATCAAAACTACAATGAGGGGCTTCCCTGGTGGCGCAGTGGTTAAGAATCCGCCTGCCAATGCAGGGGACACGGATTCGAGCCCTGGTCTGGGAGGATCCCACATGCCTCGGAGCAGCTAAGCCCATGCACCACAACTACTGAAGCCCACGCACCTAAAGCCCATGCTCCGCAACAAGAGAAGCCACCGCAATGAGAAGCCCATGCACCGCAACGAAGAGTAGCCCCTGCTCACTGCAACTAGAGAAAGCCCATGTACAACAATGAAGACCCAATGCAGCCAAAAAAAAAAAAAAAAAACTACAGTGAGCTAGCACTTCACACCCACTAAGATGGCTAAATCAAAAAGACAGACAATAACAAGTGTGTACAAGGATGTGGAGAAATTGGAACCTTCATACACTCTTGGTGGGAATGTAAAATGGCACAGCTACTTTGGAAAACAGTCTGGCAGTTCCTCAAAATGTTAAACAGGGATTTCCATGGCGGTCCAGTGGTTGGGACTCTGCACTTCCAGTGCAGGAGGTGAGGGTTCAATCCCTGGTCGGAAAAACTGCATGCTGCGTGATGCAGCCAAAAAAAAAAAGAAAAGTTAAACATAGAGTATTTGTTCACCCAGTAATTCCACTTCTAGTTGTACACCCAAGAGAATTGAAAACATGTGTCCATAAAAAACTGTACATCAATGTTCATATCAACATTAAACATAATAGCCAAAAAGTGAAAACCCAAAATATCCATTAATGGTTGAATGAATAAATAAAACATGGTTCATTCATACAATGAAATATTACTTGGCCATAAAAAGGAATGAAGAACTGACACACACTACAACACGGATGAACCTCAAAAACGTGATGATAAGTGAAAGAAGCCAAACACAAAAGACCACAACTTGTATAATTCCATTTCTATGAAATGTCCAGAATAGGCAAATCTATGGAGTTAAAAAGTAGATTAGGGACTTCCCTGGTGGTCCAGTGGTTAAGAATCCGCCTTCTAATGCAGGGGACGCAGGCTTGATCCCTTGTCAGGGAACTAAGATCCCGCATGTGGAGGCACAACTAAGCCCGCGCTCTGCAACTGCAGAGCCCATGCACTCTGGAGTCTGCGTGCCACAACTAGAGAGAAGCCCATGCACTGCAACGAAGAGCCCACACTCCGCAACGAAAGACCCCACGTGACTCAACTAAGACCTGACGCAGCAAAACATAAATAAATAAATAAATAAATATTTTTTGAAAAAAAGAAACTAAATTAGTGGTTGCCTAGGGTGAGGAATGTTGGGGGGTGTAGCTAAAGGTTATGAAGTTATTTATTTATTTATTTATTTATTTATTTATTTATTTATTTAGGCCACACCGCATGGCCTGTAGGATCTTAATTCCTCCACCAGGGATTGAACCTGTGCCCTTGGCAGTGAAAGCTCGGAGGAAACCATAAACAAGACCAAAAGACAGCCCTCAGAATGGGAGAAAATATTTGCAAATCAAGCAACTGACAAAGGATTAATCTCCAAACTTTACAAGCAGCTCATGCAGCTCAATAACAAAAAAACAAACAACCCAATCCAAAAATGGGTAGAAGACCTAAATAGACATTTTTTAAAAGAAGATATACAGACTGCCAACAAACACATGAAAGAATGCTCAACATCATTAATCATTAGAGAAATGCAAATCAAAACTACAATGAGATATCATCTCACACCAGTCAGAATGGCCATCATCAAAAAATCTAGAAACAATAAATGCTGGAGAGGGTGTGGAGAAAAGGGAACACTCTTGCACTGCTGGTGAGAATGTGAATTGGTACAGCCACTATGGAGAACAGTATGGAGGTTCCTTAAAAAACTACAAATAGAACTACCATATGACCCAGTAATCCCACTACTGGGCATATACCCTGAGAAAACCATAATTCAAAAAGAGTCATGTACCAAAATGTTCATTGCAGCTCTATTTACAATAGCCCAGAGATGGAAACAACCTAAGTGTCCATCATCGGATGAATGGATAAAGAAGATGTGGCACATATATACAATGGAATATTACTCAGCCATAAAAAGAAACGAAATTGAGCTATTAGTAATGAGGTGGATAGACCTAGAGTCTGTCATACAGAGTGAAGTAAGTCAGAGAGAGAAAGACAAATACCGTATGCTAACACATATATATGGAATTTAAGAAAAAAAAATGTCATGAAGAACCTAGGGGTAAGACAGGAATAAAGACACAGACCTACTAGAGAATGGACTTGAGGATATGGGGAGGGGGAAAGGTAAGCTGTGACAAAGCGAGAGAGAGGCATGGACATATATACACTACCAAACGTAAGGTAGATAACTAGTGGGAAGCAGCCGCATAGCACAGGGAGATCAGCTCGGTGCTTTGTGACTGCCTGGAGGGGTGGGATAGAGAGGGTGGGAGGGAGGGAGACGCAAGAGGGAAGAGATATGGGAACATATGTATATGTATAACTGATTCACTTTGTTATAAAGCAGAAACTAACACACCATTGTAAAGCAATTATACCCCAATAAAGATGTTAAAAAAAAAAAGAAAAAAATCAAAAAAAAAAGAAATTAAATTAGTGGTTGCCTAGGGTGAGGAATGTTTTGGGGTGTAGCTAAAGGGTGTGAAGTTATTTATTTATTTATTCATTTTGGCCATACCTCATGGCCTGTAGGATCTTAGTTCCTCCACCAGGGGTTGAACCTGCACCCTTGGCAGTGAAAGCTCAGAGTCCTAACCACTGGACCACCAGGGAATTCCCAATCTCACGTTTTAAGGGAACTGCTGTGATGCATGTATATGAGTGTGTATAAAAATGATCTGGTTGATGGTGATCTCTAGGGGAAAGGGATTACAGGAATCCTTAACTTTCTTGATTATCTCTTTCCACCACGTTTGGATTTCATGGATATCATGAATGTGTGTTTCTTTGTCATCAGGAAGGTGGAAGATACACATCTGGACAGCGAGTCCCAATGAGGCCAGCCTCCTCCCAGACTCAGCAGAGGAACCTCACGTGTCACCTGCGTCAAGGATGCTCCAGGTCCACACAGAACCCCGGCATTTCCCACCACGTTAGATTTTGCTCGACAAAACCTCTTTCACTCTTCCAAAGCATCCACAGCCTTCACATTTCCTCAAGAGGCCTCCCAGGAGGAACACTTCGATGGTGTCTCCCTGCCGACAAAGAAGAGCCCCAGGAGCTGGTGGCCTGCAGCTGTGTGTGACGTGGAGTGACGTGGGGAGGGCCATGGCCACGAAAAGCTCTGAGGAAGGAAGCATCGTTCACAAAGACACCTGCCCCTGCCCTGGTGCAAATACCCATCTGTTTTCAGAGCCCACGGCTTTGCCAAGGGCTTTCCTGTTGGGTGTGGTCCTGCTTCAGCTCCACAACGTGGAAAATCATCGTGGAGGCCACTTCAAGACGAAGGTGGGGCACGTTTGGGGAAGTTCCTGCTTCCTCAGGCTGAGCTGCCCCTGCGGTTCCAGCCACCCCAGGTGTTTTCCGGGCAGGTGCCAGGTGGGCCTTCATGCTCCTTGGCCATCTGCTGCCGGGCTGTGGCTGTCCCATTAACAGAGCAGGCCGAAACCAGAGGCCTTGCTACACCCTCTGTTAGAGTTCCCTTTGCTGTTTTCCAACTTAAATTAAACCCAGTGTCCACAATCCCCAGGGCAGGTGTTGTTCAGGCCCTGGAAGCCAGCCTGACGGCTGCAGGAAGCCAGCACTGGGCAAACTCCACCGGGGTCGCCCACGTTCGCCTGATGCAGGAGGAGAGGCAGACCCCGATGACAGCAGGTGCAACCCCTTCTCCTGTCTGATGGCACGGCAGGGAGACAGCCTGCAGGGAGCAGTGAGCCCATGTTCCCCACGAACTCCAGAGGCTGCTGCTTGCTAACAGGGCCGCATCCTCCCCAGCGGGCTCCTTGAATTGCAGGGGGAGCACACGGTGCAGGCTTCCTCCCACCAAGCTGGCCATGCAGCCTGCCGTCCAGCCATGGGACAGTGACAGCTCAGACACCCCCCACTGTCCTTCTGCCTATACATTTCCTGCAATAAACCTGATTTTATATCTTACTGTGTAGAGCTGCTGTGCGTCCACATGCCCTTTGCAGCAACAGATGGCCACCAGAAAGGCATACACTCCACATGTCTCAGTGCCACGTGGTAGGAAGTGATGGAGTTTGGCTGGGCAGAGGGAAGCCTCCACACCTGGGGCAGAGTCTGGTCACCTGGCCCAGGTGCCCGCTGGACTAGGACCCACCTAGTCCTAGTGGTGGGAGTCCTCGGAAAGGTTGCTGAGGTCCAGCGCACGGGGGGACAGTGCAGCTTCTGCTGGCCATTCCCCAGCCCCCGTGGAGCTGAAAGAGAGGCCTTGATCCTCTGCTGATTCATCCCAAGTCCTCCCTGACTTGTTTTCATAAGCTGTGGCAAGCTTGAAGTGGAACTGGCACCCCCAAGCCAGGGCAACCTTGACCCCCAAGACCCTGGCTACCTTCCCAGGCAGGTAACTGTCCCATCTCTTGACCCGACTACCGGCTCCATGGGGCCCTCACCCACCAGCCTGGCCAGCAGTCATGGAGATGGTCCAGCAACGTGACAGCCCACCTCCCAGGTAGGAGACAGGAACCTGCCAAGAGACCCATCATGCTGCTGGCCGCCTGCAGTGGACACGCAACACAGGGGCTATGTTTCGGGCAGTGCTCTTGGCCATGGAGCACGCTGCCCCGAGAGAGTGAACTGCCCATGGCCAAGGCCAAAGACAGCCCTGTGGGAACAGATGCACCCCAATCCCAGACCCACAGATGTGCACATCCACGGGAGGTGACCACACTTATAGAACGGCACCTGAACTTAAAAGGACAGTCAAGTCTGCGCCAGCACCAGCTGGGTCTCTGCTCAGTCCCACACAAAGAGGAACCTCACACAGGCCTGAAATGCCCGGAGAGAAGCACCGAGTCCCAGCAGCCAATGTCACCCAAACGCCTGCAGGGTCACTGGTTTCCCACCCTCCACAGTAGGGCTTCCACGGGGTGCAGGGTAGGCGACTCCAAATCTCGAGTCCCATGACTGTCACCTTGGCTGGGCTCCAGGCCCAGAGTCAGAGGAAGGACTCAGGCTTGTCCCTCTGCCCCCATGCTCACATTGACCAGGGCCCAGCCACTCATTCTCATCTCTGCACCTGCTTTGACCTTAGAGGGCAGGTGGATGGTCCATGTTGCTCGGACCGAGGACTCCCCAATGGACATGAATTTGGATACTGCTGCCGCCTTGGGTAGCCCCATGGCCACTCACCATCCACCACCAAGCCCCAGAGGCTCCCCATCATACAGCCACTTCCTCCACGGTTCCAGAGCCAGCAAGATGTCCCCTGCCCTATCCCTGTCACAGAGCAAAGTGCACAGAGGCAAGTCCCTCTTGGAAGCTGGCCCCTGGTGGACAGCGACAGCTGGGCGTGGTCCTGCCCTCCTCCTTCCCTATTTCCACTCTACTGCTAGTTCCCCCAATAAACCCTGTTTCATTATGTCTGCACCACGTGGAGCCACTAATATATCTCTGTGTCTCTTTGGGTGATGGCACAACAACATCTCAATTATGAAATCTGAAATAAAAAGTTCATAAGGAGCAGCGAGACTGCCAAAAAGTTACTCAAATTTTAAAAATGGGCCAGCGGCTGGCTCTAGGGTCCCTAGCCCTCAGTCTTGTCCCTGGGGTTGTGAGGTGAGCGTCACTGAAATGCTTCTCCTGGCCCAGCTCCCCCTGCCCACCCAGCCCAGCCTCCTGTCCCCATGTCCTCTGTCGAGATGGCTCCTTCTGGGTAGCACCAAGGACTTCCTTGTCACTAAATTCAGCGGGTGCATCTCAGAGTTCACCGCCTGCACTGACTGCCCCTCCTTAAGCCCTGCAGACCTGAAGGTGGCTCCCAGGTTCTCTGCATCTCCTTTGAGGGCTCCTTGGTTCCCACCCAACCGATAAGCAAGGTGGTTGGTGTTCTGGGGACTGGACCTCAGCCCTTTTCTGAACAGCCATTTTCAGGGTTCACGGTTTGTCAGTCTGCAGCCCCAGCTCTGCCCTCCCTTCTGCAACCAAACCTGTGTGTCCAGCTGCCCCCAGGACCTTGACCCTGGATATCCCACGGTCACCAGCAGCAAAGGTGGAGAAGGGGAGTGTCCTCATCATCCCCCTCCTCTGACAGCTCCACCACATAAGTAGAAACCCAGAGCCGTCCTTAACACCGCCCTGCCTGTCCCTAGGTCCCGTCAGCTATCAGTGCCACAAGTGCCACCCTGCCTAGTTCTTTCTTTCTTTAGTAACAGCTTTATTGAGATACAATCCACACACCATAGAGTTCACCGACTCAAGTGTACAATTCAGTGACTGTTAGTACATTCAGAGTAGGGCCTCCGTCACCTCTATCTAATTCCAGAACATTTCATCACCCCGAAAAGAAACCTCAGACCCATTAGAAGTCACTACCTCTGCGGTTTCTTTCCCTATGTGTTAAGGCTGATGGGGTTCCTTCCTCTGGTGCTGGGAGAATTTGGGGAATCCAGGTGTCTTAGTCCACTCAGCTTGCCATAATATACCATAGGCCCCAGAGCGGGGATCTTAAACAACAGACATTTATTTCTCACAGTTCTGGAGGCTGGAATTGTGAGGTCAGGGTGCGGGCATGGTTGAGTTTTGGTGAGAGCTCTCTTCCTGGTTTACAGTTGGCCACCTTCTTACTGTGTCCTCACATGGGGAGTGGAAGGGGGGTAGGCCTAGCTAACTTTCTGGCCTCTTCGTATAAGGCACTAACACATCATGAGGGTTCCACCCTGACTGGAACACCTCCCAAAGGTCCCACCTCTTCATGTTATCACATTGGGATTAGGGTTTCAACATGTAAATTTGGGGGGGACACAAACATTCAGTCCATAGCACTAGTAAGGCACACATATGGTAAAGAAGACTGTTAGTCAATCCTTGTATTAATAAACATCCCTGGGCTTCCCTGGTGGCGCAGTGGTTGAGAGTCCACCTGCCGATGCAGGGGACACGGGTTCGTGCCCCGGTCTGGGAAGATCCCACATGCCGCGGAGCGGCTAGGCCCGTGAGCCATGGCCGCTGAGCCTGCGCGTCCGGAGCCTGCTCCGCAATGGGAGAGGCCACAACAGTGAGAGGCCCGCGAACCGCAAAAAAAAAAAAAAAAAAGAAAAATAAACATCCCCATCCCTAGGCCCCTGAGTCACCTAGAGCCCCAACCCTTCACCTTTGTGACCACTGCAGCATCCAGTGTCCCCTCTGCAATCTGTCCCCATGATAGCCAAGGGCTTTTCTAAAATGCAACCCCAGCATACAACACCTGCCCCAGGTGTTCTCTCCCAGGTGTCCATATCAGGTATGATTACCTGGTTCAAGGACCTGAAGCCGGAGGTACCCAAGGGAGTCTCTGGAGACAAAGGGCAGGGCGGCTGCCAGCCTCAGGCTGCATCCTCATCACAGCTCTGCAGAGCCCAGCCTCTCCTGGCTGTCCACCCTACTGTTCCCCTGAGGGCTCCGAGGGCACTAGAACAGCCCCTCAGCCTTCTCCCATTAAAAAAAGGCTCTGGCTGCTGGAAGAGCTGTTCAGGGTAACCATGGGGAGTTGGACCTCAGTTGAGAGAGCTATTAGTCCAAGTAGGAGATGGTGGTGGCTCGGACTAGAGAACTAGCAGCAAGGATGGAAAAGTGACAAGAAATAAGTAACATGTTATGAGTTGAATTGTGTCCCCCCAGAATTCACATGTTGAAATCCTAACCCCTAGTACCTCAGAATGTGACCTTATTTGGAAATAGGTCGTTGCAGATGTGATTAGTTTAGACGGGATCCTACTGCAGTAGGTTGGGCCCCTAATCCAACATGACTGGTGTCCGTATAAAAAGGGGAAATTCAGACACAGACATTCACACAGGGAGAATGCCATGCGGAGGTAAAGGCAGAGACTGGGGTGATTAGTGGCTTCTAGGAGCCAGGGAATGCCAGTGACGGCCAACAAGGCACCAGAAGCTAAATGAGAGGCATGGAACATTCTCCCTCCCAGCTCTCAGAGGAACCAGCCTTGGAGACAAGAACTGTATGAGGGTGGGGGGAATGTATTAGTCCAGGTAAGTTGTGCCAGCTGCTGTAACAAGCAAGCCCCTGATCTCAGTGGCTTAACACATAGATATTTATTTCTCCACTCATGCAGAATCCCACGCTGATACTTCTAGTTGGTGGGCTCCTTCTACAAGGTCGCTAGGGAATCTGGCTCCTTCCACCCTCCCCTAGGCCCTAGGTATCCCCTCCATCTAGTTGGTGAATGAAGGAGATAGAAACTGAGGCTATTGTAGACCAGACCTGGCTGGGGTCTACATCAGTGCTTTTCAAACTTTAACACCTGGGGATCTTGTTAATGCAGGCTCTGATGAAGGAGGCATGGAGTGGGGTATGAGAATCTGCATTTCTAACAAGCTCCCTGGTGATGTCAATGCTGTTGATCTGGGCCCTTGCTTTGAGAATTGAGGAGTGAGAGGCATCACTCCTGCCCATGCCTCATAGCCAGAGCTCACTCCTGTGGCTATACCTAATGCAAGGGAAGCAGGGAAATGAAGTTCAGCTGTTTGTGCAGGAGCTGGAGGAGCCAGGGTCAGTAAACAGGCAGGGGGCAGGTAGGGGCCAGGCAGTAGGGACCCAGCCCTCCCACGACAGTGGTACCATTGCTGCGGGGAGACCAGGGGGAGGTCCTGCCTGAGACCATGGGTCCCTCGGCAGGCAGCCTTTCTGAACTCCCTGGAAGTGGTGGGGGCGAGAGCCCAGGCCTTCCTTAGTTCAAGGTTCTGTGAGCCACCTGGGACTGGAGCTTGCAGTGGGGATACTGCCTCTCATCTTGGTGCCTGAGTCCTGGAACTGAGCACCCCCTTCTTTTCATCCAATACCCCTTTTGCAGGAGATCAGCCTGGCAGTGGGGGCCCAAAGTACAGTGGGCCAGATGGACAGCCCTTTTTAATCAACCCTCCTGCCAGAAAAGGGGTCAGTTCTTCCTCCACTCCACCACTGACCTTCCTTCTGCACGAGGGGTCCTGGTCGTCTTTGTCCTCCACCCCGCCCTTTTCTCAGGTGACTCCTGGGAGCAAGGCTCCCCATGCACCCCCATCACCCAGGCCTGCTGCACCAGGATGCTGTCCCTGGGCCAGAGCCTAGGACAATGCCACGGAGCCACAGCAGCCCCCAAGCTCACAAGCAGAAGGGAGAAGGGGGCCAGGTCCATGGGTTTTACTACTCCCTCCTTAGATGGGTTCCCTGCGCTGGGCTAGCCTGTGCTGGTGAGACTCCCAGTCCATTGCTCAGCAGGGCCAGGAAACTGGGAGGTGATCCCGGGCCAGCGTGGCAGCTGAGAGGGTCCCCCCAGGAGGCAACCTGGGCACTGGCCTCCAGCCTCAGCCAGCCAACTGCGTTGGGATACCGCCCCCCACACACACACACACCTCCCCCCAGCCTGTGTATGAGGCACAGGCTCATTCGAAGCGAGGTCTTCGCGGGTCCAGTCACCACCACCAGCACTGTGGCTTTCCTAGAATCTTCTCTGCGCCCCCGATCTGGGGCGGGGGAGGAGTACGGCGGGTACTGACAGAGCAGAGACAGGTCCTTGCAGGCTGTACAGCCTGGTGGGGGACTGGTGAGGGGTGGGCAGGCCGGACTGGGAGGCAAGATATCGGGGCCGGGCGGGCCGCTCTGGGCCCCAGGCCACCACCCATCTCCTTCCCGGTCCCCGCCCCCGCCCTCCCACGCACCTGCGCTGGCCTCTCCCCAAGCCCTGGGGGCAGCCGGCGGGCGCTGCTGGGAGATCAGAGGACTCGGAGGAGTCGGGCCCAGGGGGAGGGGGCGGGGAATTTCCCCCCACGCCTGCCTGGGCCTGCTCCCCCTCCCCCTTCCCCGCCAGGTGGGGGGGGGCACCGCTAGGGGAATTCCACCGCGCTGCGAGGGCTCCGGCGAGCCTGGGCTGGGGGTCCTAGGGAGAGGAGGAGGAGAGGAGGGAACAGGCTGGGACCAGGGGCGCAGCTGCCTTCCTCCCCAGACACCAGCTGCCCCTGCCTGTCCCAGACTGAGCGGCCACCATTCCAGCCCGTGGGGCGGGTGCGGGGGCAGGGAGTGGCGCTTCCTCAGGCCAGAGGCGTCGGGACCTGGGAAGGGAGAGGCGTGAAGATCCGAAAGAGGGTGTGCGTGTGAGCGTCTCACAATGAATGGGTGACTGAGTGGGAGAGCGTGCCTGCACTTCATTCAAGGGTGTCTGTGAGCTGGGGACTCCGGGTGCCCCGGGGACGTGTGGCCTCAGGAGAGGGTCCTGTGTCTCCCCCATTAGGGTCGTTCTGTCTACCAGCCTGGCCGGGCCTCCTCCACACGCTCCCGCAGGAACCTTCACCGACCCTGAGAGGAGGAAGGGAGGGGAGGCGCGCTCCGGGACACAGAGGGTCCCGGAGATGGGGGGCGGGCGTGGGAGGCGTCTGGACCTGCTGCCTCCGCTCCAGTCTCGGGCGGGGCTTCCCTGCCTCGGTGGCGGGGGGGACCCGTGGGGAGGGACGCCAGGGGGGCAGGAGACAGCGCGTCGGAGACCTGGGCGAGGGAGACTCAGAGAGCAAGAGGCAGAGGGAGGGGGCGGGTGTGGAAGCCGAGGCAGGACCCCGAGCCCGGAGAGGCAGAGACGGAGAACATCCCTGGCCAGAGATTGTCCCCCCGGGGAGACTCCCAGTAGGGGCCGGGGCAGAGAGACGCCTTCAGGGCCAGAAACCCTAGGAGGCAAATACCCCTGGGAGATATTACCGCCACCCCCCGCCCCAGATAGAGAGCGCCTCGCAGAGCGGGGACGAGGACAGACTGTCAGAGGACAACGCCCCCCAGGCCTCCTGGGAGACCCCGGAGCAACCCCAGGGGCGACAAGGGCCTTGTGAGGGCCAGGGCGACCTCTTCTTGGTTGGGGGCGATGGGGACACGGGCCCCGCAGGGCCTCCTCCTCCTTCTCTTGCTCCGGCTGCTGCTGCCACGCGGGACCTCAGCTGGGAGCCTGCATAACCCAGGTGAGTCGCGGCCCGGCGACTGGGCCGAGGTCACCATTCCCTCCTCGGCCTCCGCGCCTAGAACCCGAGTCCCACTGACGAGGGGGCAGAGCAGGTGGTGGCAGCAGCTGAGCAGCCCGAGGGCCCCGTGGGCGCCGGGGGCGCTGGCTGGGGAGCTGGGTGGGAGTTGGCATCGGAGTGTGGGGTGAGGATGCCCGGCAAGGGTCAGGACCTCCCAGGCCCCGCCGTCGCCGTGCAGGCCTGTCCGAGTGCTTCCAGGTGAATGGCGCAGACTACCGCGGCCACCAGAACCGCACGGGCCCGCGCGGGGCTGGCCGCCCGTGCCTCTACTGGGACCAGACGCAGCAGCACAGCTACAGCAGCGCCAGCGACCCCCACGGCCGCTGGGGGCTGGGCGCGCACAACTTCTGCCGGTGAGGGGCGGGGCCTTCGCTGGGGCGGAGCTGGGTGCACTATTACAGGCGTTGGCCCGGAGCTGGGCCTCGGCATGGGCGGAGCGGAGGTCTCTGCTGTGCCGGCACAGGGGCCATCTCGAGGGCCTGGGGGCGGGGCTTAAGCGTGGGGTAGAACCTTTTCTGACCTGGGTCGGGCCGTAGGCGCATAACTTCTGCAGAGCCTCAGGTCAGGCCTGGGCACTCAAGGCGCCCATAAGGGCGTGGCGTAGTCAGAGGGCAAACCCTGGAGTGAGGGGCCGGGCCCTTGGCTCACATCTTCTTTTGAGACACATCTACTGGTGGTGACGGAGGGATTGGGGGTTCAGAGCCACAGTTTCGGTCTGAAGCGGCAGGGACCGAGCTGCGCGGGAGGACACTTCCCTGCTGAACCGCAAAGCTTAGGGCTCATCACTTCTGCTTTAAAGCAGGATTCCAAGACAAGGGACTTGGCTGAGGCCCATGGCTGGGTGGAGAACTAATACTACAAATGGCCTCAAAGTCTTCATAGCCTAGCAACAGCTGAAGACCTAAAATCAGCCCCCAGGGCCCTTTAATGACTTCCCAGCGTACACTCGGAAGTCGACATCCATTCTGGTGGGCAAACCAGAATTTGCTCGAACACACACGGTGGCCATTTTGAGAATAAGCCGTGGGTCAGGGCTGGAATTTGCCATTCTTGGGACAGGAGGATCCCAACTATTTCTCCTGTACCAACAGTAACCCAGATGGTGATGTGCAGCCATGGTGCTACGTGGCCGAGACAGAGGAGGGCATCTACTGGCGCTACTGCGATATCCCCACGTGTCATAGTGAGTGGGCCGGGATGGACAAGGGTGGAAGCCGGGCTGCCTGGGCAGAGTTCGCTTTTGGAGGCGCCTCACTGAGCCTGACTCTGCTGCCCCCTCAGTGCCTGGGTACCTGGGCTGCTTCGTGGACTCCGGGGCACCCCCGGCCCTCAGCGGCCCCAGCGGCACCTCAACAAAGCTCACTGTCCAGGTGTGCCTTCGCTTCTGCCGCATGAAGGGCTACCAGGTATTGCCCACCTGCCCAGACCGGTGGTGACCCCTGACCTTGACCTCAGGACCAAATCAACTTCGAACTCTGAGGCCAAACCTTGACACTAATTTCTGAACCCCCAGCCCGATTCCCACTTCCGACCCCAACCCCTGGCTCCCACTACCCCACCCCCACCCCAGCCCCTGTCTCGGTGGTCACCCAGTCTGTGCTCCCAGTTGGCGGGCGTGGAGGCTGGCTACGCCTGTTTCTGTGGCTCTGAAAGCGACCTGGCCCGGGGACGCCCGGCTCCGGCCACCGACTGTGACCAGATCTGCTTTGGCCACCCGGGCCAGCTGTGCGGCGGTGATGGGCGCCTGGGCATCTACGAAGGCGAGGAGTGGGCAGGGATGAGGGGCCCGGGTGAGGGGAAGAGTCTGAGTGAGACTCAGCGATGCCGTGACAGGGGGCGGGATCTGGGAAGGGAAGGCGGTAGGTTGGGGGCGGGGCTTAATAAAGGGATTGGGTTGAGGACTGGGCCCGAAAACGGGACTGGGCTGAACCTGGGGCCAGGGGTCTGGGTCTGAGGACGGGACCTGAGAAAGAAATTGTTTGAGGGCGAGACTTGAGGAGGGAATTAATAGTTTGACAGCGGGGCCTATGGAAAGGGTTGGACGGGGTCGGAGGAGGGAGTTGGGCTGAACCTGGGGTGGAGGCGGGGTCCGAAGATGAGGCTGGTCTGTCTGGGGCGGGGCCTAGCTGGGAAGGGGCGGGGCTCTATGTAGAAGGAGGAGCCCGCCGGTCTCCGGGTTCTGACCGCCGGCCCCGCCCACAGTGTCCGTGGGCTCCTGCCAGGGGAACTGGACTGCACCTCAAGGTGTCATCTACTCCCCGGACTTCCCGGACGAGTACGGGCCGGACCGGAACTGTAGCTGGGCGCTGGGCCCCCCGGGCGCCGCGCTGGAGCTCACCTTCCGCCTCTTCGAGCTGGCGGACCAGCGCGACCAGCTGGAGCTGCGCGACGCCGCCTCGGGCAGCCTGCTCCGCGCCTTCGACGGCGCCCGCCCGCCGCCGCCGGGGCCGTTGCGCCTGCGCTCCGTCGCACTGCTGCTCACCTTCCGCAGCGACGCTCGCGGCCATGCGCAGGGCTTCGCACTCACCTACCGCGGTGAGGCCCCGCCGCGTCCCCCTTCAGCCCGCTCCCCCTCCAGCCTGCCTCACACCCCTCTCCGCAGGGCTGCAGGACGCCGACGACCCTGCGCCCCCCAAGGGCTCGGCCCAGACCCCTGCAGGGCCCCCCGACGGGGCCAACGTGAGCTGCAGCCCCCGGCCTGGAACTCCAGAGGCCGCGATTGGGGGTGAGACGGGCGTGGGAGGCGGGAGAGAGTTTGGGGAACAGACCCTTCCAGCCCTGTCCTCACCGCACTCGTGTGCCCGCAGCCCAGGTCTTCTTGACGGTGACGGCCGTCTCAGTGCTGCTGCTGCTGCTGCTGTCCCTGCTGCGCCTGCTGCGCGGACGGTGCGCGCTCTGGGGCAGGACCTGAGGGCGGACCTTGCCGGGAGCCTGACGCCCCACCCCGGTGCCCCGGGGCGTGGGGGGCCCTGGTGGGAAGCTAGGGCCCACGACGGGAACAGGGCTGGAAGGAACTCCTGGGTTCGAGG
The DNA here is from genome assembly GCF_003676395.1 of Aethalodelphis obliquidens. Taxonomy (NCBI): domain Eukaryota; kingdom Metazoa; phylum Chordata; class Mammalia; order Artiodactyla; family Delphinidae; genus Aethalodelphis; species Aethalodelphis obliquidens. The sequence goes on along the minus strand of NW_020837962.1, from coordinate 11,140,667 downwards.
GACGAGGATCACGCGTTCGAGGGACGCGTGGGATCACAAGCGAAGCAAGGTGCTGGAGGTGAGGTTGGTTGGGGGTTCGGCTGACGTCTGCTCCCTCTCTAGGAGCTGCCTGCTGGCTCCGGGTAAAGGGCCCCCAGCGTTGGGGCCTTCCCGGGACCCCGCAAGAAGCTGGGCCGTTTGGTACCGCCGGCCTCGAGGGGTCGCCCTGCCCTGTCCTCCCGGGGACCCCCAGGTTGAGAGTCTAACCGCGAGTTACCGGCCATTGAGCGCCTCCAGCCAGAGTTCCCTGCGCTCACTCATCTCTGCTCTCTGACTCGGGACCCCCAGGGTCCACTGGACCCTCCTGCAGCGGGATAGACTCCTGAGACCCTTTGCCACACACTGCCTACCTTGGCCTTCTGCCCCTTTGAAGTTTGGCAGCTCGGCCTCTAGTCATCTCAAGGAGGCCAGACGTTGGACAGGAAGCATCTGGTGCTATTATTGGGAACTTCACCTGACCCTCGGGGTCCAGATGGTCAAGGCAAAAGGGCAAGAGGAATTCGACTTCCCTCATAAACCTGGATACCTGGGTCTTTGAGCCCCTTCTGGGGTGGTTCTGGACTGCTGCCCAAAGTGAAATGTGAGAGGTCAACAAAAGTGGTCAAAAGACTAATCATAGGTTTTGAATAAAAGACCTATTTTGGTACAGGGCTCCGGAATTTCTTATGTGTGGGAAGAGCTATGAGGGTACAGTGCCAAGAGTGGTTGTGTACATGCAAGTTAAAGGCGTTCATCGCAAAGAGTTTCATGTAGCAGCCTGGAATGCAGAGGAACCGCGGAGGCGGAAGGATGAGTGGGCGGGGTCCTGGAGAAGGGGAGGAGGTGGAGGCCGGTTGTCAGCAGGGTTAAGCAGAAGAAGGGATGCCTTCGTAGACCTGATTTAGGATGAACCCTGGTGGGGACCGAACTTTCTTCCCTGGCCTCCTGCCCTCTCTCCCTCTCCGTTTCCTGCCCGTCCTGGGCGGGGCCGAAGATGCGCCTTTGGCTTGAACAGTGAGCGACTTTGGCCCAGACCAAGCTCGAAGAAGCCTGGCCCGAAGGGCAGGGCCTCACTGGAGGGCTCCGGGCACGTCAGGCACACCCCTAGAGGCCCGGGCATCTCGGCACGCCTTGCTGCGCTCCGGGGAAGTCGGGCGAGTGGAGATATCACCCGTGGAGTAGGGGCGCGCCGGCTCTAGACCTGGCCCGTCCGAAAATCCCGGGTCGGCAGCACCTTGGACAGAGACCGGGCTGTGGGGTGCTGCAGGGTGGAGGGGCTGTGCCCGGGAGGGTGAAGGCCCAAGGGTGAGTCAACCTGGGGGTAGCGCGAAAAGCCCGGGCGCAAACTGCAAGGGAACGCGAGCCACCGGGACCCAGAAAGTCGGGTCCCAATCCAACAGGAACCCCATGCAAATAAGACTGGGACCGCATATATTATGCTAAGACGCTGAAGGTCTGGGCGGCTGCCGGGAGGAACCTCCCAGTCGGCCGCGCCCATTGGCCCTCGCAGCCGCGACGTCAGGAGCCCAGAGCGCGAAACCCTGGCGGGATGGCGGGGGCGAGCAGCTGGGGCGGAGCCTGGCGTCCCCTCCCGCGTCCGGCCGCGCCCGTCCTCCCGGCAGCCCAGAGACTACTGGCCGCTGCCGCCGCCACAGCAGCCGCCGCGAGCTGTCCCTGCACAGCGCCTGCCAGCCGCACTGCGCTCCGGATTCCTGTGCGTCCCCGGCCTCCGCCCAGGCGTGGGGTCGCGGGGCTCGCGCGTGCGCAGCGGGGCACGGGCCGGGACCCCCGGACCAGCGCGTGCGCGGACCGAGCACTGGGAGGTGGGCGGGCGCAGGGATGAGGCTCCGGGTGCTGTTGGCCCGCTGAGGAGACCCGGGGGCAAGAGGAGCGCGGACCGACTTCGCCCGGCCGGGCCATGGCGTTCCTGGCCGGGCCGCGCCTGCTGGACTGGGCCAGCTCGCCGCCGCACCTGCAGTTCAACAAGTTCGTGCTCACCGGCTACCGGCCGGCCAGCAGCGGCTCGGGCTGCCTGCGTAGCCTCTTCTACATGCACAACGAGCTGGGCAACATCTACACGCACGGTGAGCCGCGCCCCTCATCCCCCATCCGCGGCAGCCCTGCCCGCGCCGGACCGGGGGCCCGAAGGCCGAGGAGAGCCCCAGCGCCCAGGTCCTGGGCTGCCCCGGCCCTGGCACGGCCAGGAGCCGTGGTGACAAAGCTGCCATTGTGCCGATCGTCGCTGCCCGCGTCTGCTCCCCCGGCGGGGCCCCCGGGGCAGGCGAGGGAAGCAGAGTCGGAGACCGAATCCGCTTAATCCCTCTGAGCCCTGGGAATAAGGAATCTGGTTTCCGGCCGCTTCGTAATCCCTGCGCCCTGGCACCCTCTACCGCCAGCACCCGTCCCGGAGATGGGTGTTGACTTTGGCGAGGAGGGGCCCAGGAGGAGAAGCTAGGCCCCGGCCGCCCTGCCGCCCCCGCCCGCCCATAGCAGCCCAGCCGCCGGGCTCCGCCTGGTGGCGGCTCCTCCCCCCCCTCCGACCCCGCCCCGGGCCCCTCCTCCGCGGCCCCGCGGAACTGTGCTGACACAGCCCTGCCCGTCCTTGGCCTACCCGGGTGGATAGAGGTGCCCTGAGTGCGCTGGGACCAGCCTTGGTACCTGCCCCCAGGGGGACTGTGGCCTGGCTAGACCCTGCCAAGAGTGGGCAGTCAGCGGCCACAGCCTGCCAGTGCCGACCTTTGACCCATGTGAGGGCAATGCCAAAGTGCCTGCAGGAAGTGGTAGGAATGGTTCTGAAGACCTGGACTGGGAGGACTGGAACTCCCTGAAAAGGTGCCTGGGTAGAAGATGGAACAGGGTTCTTTCAGCCCCCTGCCCTGCCTGGCCTCACCTGCTCTGGTGGACAAAAAGGCCCACAGCCTCCATCTGTCTGGTCCCTTCTGGAGAGGAGAGGACATAGGGATTGGCAGGAGCAAGATAAGTGGCCCTGGGATCTGTTGTCATTGCCTACATGTCGGATTCAGAACTCACCTTGAGATCATGCCCCCTCTGGCTTCTGCTGATATATACCTAGGCCAGATTGGGGAGTGGGGGCCCCCTGCTTTCCTGGGAAGTGGTGTGGTGGCTGCAAGGGTGAGACCAGCTTGGGAGTCAGACTGCCCAGGGCTCTGTGCTGCTTCATTGCTTACTTGCTGGGGTTCCCTGGGGCAGGTTACTCAGTTTCCTCACCTATAAAGTGGGAATAATGGTCTCCCCTTCCCAGAACTATTGTGAGCTCTGCTAAATAAAGTTACTGAAAGCCCAGAGCCTGCCTCTGTCCAGGGCCGGCCAAGAGTTGGCCAACAGCCTTGTCAGGACCTGTCTTGCTCCCATCCCTCTAGCGTGTGGCCTCATTGAGGACATGACTTGTCCTCACTGCTGAAGCTGTCTGATGGAAAACTGTCTCCCTCCCCCAGGGCTGGCCCTGCTGGGCTTCCTGGTGCTGCTGCCCATGACCTTGCCCTGGGGTCAGCTGGGCAAGGATGGCTGGCTGTGGGGCACACACTGTGTAGCCTGCCTGGCACCCCCTGCAGGCTCTGTGCTCTATCACCTCTTCATGTGCCACAAAGGGGGCAGCCCTGTGTACACTCGGCTCCTTGCCCTGGATATGTGTGGGGTCTGCCTCGTCAACACCCTCGGTGAGCCAAGGGATGGGGTGGGGGGCGGAGGGCTTGAAGGATGGGAGCTGGGGGTTGGGTACACTCACATGAGCCTGAGATAGAAAGGGCAGGTATCAGGGAAACTGGAAGAAAAAAAAAAGGGACAAGGGCAGGTGGATCCCCAGACTGATGTGCCCTCTCCTGCCTCTCTCCTCTGTGCAGGGGCCCTGCCCATCATCCACTGCACCCTGGCCTGCAGGCCCTGGCTGCGCCCAGCTGCCCTGGTGGCCTACACCGTGTTGTCGGGTGTGGCAGGCTGGCGGGCCCTCACCGCCCCCTCCACCAGTAGCCGGCTCCGCGCTTTTGGCTGGCAGGCTGGCGCCCGCCTCCTGATGTTTGGGGCCCGGGGAGTGGGGCTGGGCTCTGGGGCTCCAGGCTCCCTGCGCTGCTACCTGCGCATGGATGCACTGGCACTGCTTGGGGGGCTGGTGAACGTGGCCCGCCTGCCAGAGCGCTGGGGACCGGGCCGCTTCGACTACTGGGGTAACTCACACCAGATCATGCACCTGCTCAGCGTGGGCTCCATCCTCCAGCTGCACGCTGGCGTCGTGCCTGACCTGCTCTGGGCCGCCCGGCACATCTGCCCCCTGGACTGAGCCACCTCCCGCCCGCCATGCCGGCCTGCTCACAGTCTTCTAGGGCCAACAGCACCATGCTGGCTCCCTGGATGCTTCCAGCAAATGGGACTTCCTAGCGGGGAGCCCTCGTCTGTTCATCCATTCTTCCCTGTGGACTAGCCTCTTTTACTCACACGTTGGATCTCCACTTCCCCTTCCTGCCTTCTTCCACGGGACTTATAGGCTGAAAGGAAACCTTCCCTTCTCTGGGCCTGTTTTTACCCTCTGTGACCTGTGAGGTTTGGGCCAAAGGGACAGTTGGGATCCTGCCAGCCCAGAGCCATCACCCACCCTGACCCTCACATAAGGCACCTCACAGCTGCCTAGCCCAGCCTCCTGCCCTCTGTCTGTCCACCCTGCATGCTGGCCCTCCCAGCAGCCCGTTCTCCCTGCTGTCCAGAGACTGGAATGAGGGGTCTGGACAACAGGACTAGCCTCTTATCCCAGGACCTAGGGGCAGGAGGGTGGTGGCTGCTGCTTTTTCCAAGCAACTGGCACAGAGATGTAAAGAGCTGAATGGCCCCGGACCCAAGCCCCACTGGACTGAGGGCACCCTCCACCCTGAGTGCTCTGAAAGCTTGACCTGCCCAGCAGGGACATGCCTGCTCAGGAAATCTTTGCTCCACACAGTGGGTGACTCCCAGCTCCAATCTGCCAGCCTGGGGCTTGGGGCCTTGCAGCAGAGCTCAACCTTGGGCCGTCGCAGGGGCCTCAGACCCTGGGCAACGTCAGTAAGCGCCGTGTTGCCATGCAAGCAAGCTTGGGTACTCCCAAGATTCAAATACCTTTTATTAGACACGGCCAGGCAGAAGGGACCACTGGAGTTTCCAGACGGACCCCAGCCTCCAGGAGGATGGAGGGAAGGGGCTAAGAGGTTAAAAGTGCCGAGTCTGGGCCTGTGGGCTCAGGTTGGGCCCAGTGAGTCCTCAAACAGGCTGAGGAGGTTCCGAGGCTCAAAGGCGGGGAAGGTGCCCTGTGGAGGCTCTGAGTCAACGTCACTTAGGTCCAGAGAATCCCTAGGGGGAGAGAAGAAAGAGAAATGACTCTCAGGATCCAAAAGCTGCCCCCTCCCACCCCCTGGGACCCTGGGCCCGCTCACCTCAGCGTGTACCTGCCCCGGGAGGCAGGGGAGCCACTGCAGGGGGTGGAGGTGCTCCCGGCAGCACTGGCCAGGATGGCCTCTGGAGAGAGCGAGGGCCTGCGGGGGGTAGGCAAGACAAGCAGGGTGTTGAGGGGAAGGGAGGAGGCCACGGCTGGGTGGGAGCAGCAACACCAATCCTGACCCTATGCGGGCTCCGAGCTCCTGCCTGACACAGGCAGGTGCCATTCTCGGACAATGGGCATTGGTGGACATTGAAAGAACACTCTGACAACTTCTAAAGTCTACCTGACCACACTCAAATGCCACCTCTGTCCCTTTTCAGAACACATGGGCTCTGACTGAGCTGACTTTGAAATGACCTTGTGGTATCTGAAGCTCATCTGGCACTTTGCCTGCTATAAAGCGCCCCCATGGCAATGGGGTGACATTCTCGTAAGGAAGGGGTTAATGGCGTGATTCCTTCTGAGAACTGTCTGCCCTAAGCTTGTAGTTTCCTTTGCAGTAGTTTCTTAATTACAGCCTCTCACTTGGCCACCAGGCACGTGGGACTAAGGAATTCCTCCCAGGGCGGGAGCTCACCAGGCTCTGGGGGTTTTGCGCCCTAAGAGGAAGGATAACACCTTGCCCTTGGGTACTGGCAGCCTCTGGGGGGTGGGGGCTGCACCGCCTGCCTTTCCCAGCAGGTGCTGTGGCCCCTGTGCTGCTCCCCAGCATGGCAGCACCCTCACTGTGAGGTTGCCAGTTCGCCCTGCTCCGTACGGCCCCTGGTCCACACACTGAGATTAGAAGAAACAACTGCATTCAAACTAGGCCAGGCCGCACCCCCACCAGCCTTGGTTTCCTTCCCGGCGTTTGATGGGGGCCAGGTTTGTGGGAGGAATGCCGGTTCACTACTAATTCCCGTGGGGCTGGGGCCTGGGCCTCGGGCATGGGGTTTGGCCATGCTGACGGCCCGTCTCCCCCAACTCCCAGCCGCCTGCCCAGAGTCCTCACCCACCCTATGCTGTCGTCATCCCAGTTGCTGGCGAGGCTGCTGTCCAGGAGGAGGCTGCAGGGCGGCGAGCCAGGTGGGGTGGCCGGTGGACCCAGGGGCTGCAGCCAGCTGGCAGGGTGTGCCAACCCGTGCCAGAGCCAGCATAGCAGGGAAAGCAGGGCCTGTGGGGACAGGGGGCCGAGGGAGGCTAGGTAGACCCTGGGCCAAGGAACAGAGCAGGGCCGCCCATCACCTTCCCTGGCTTACCTGCCACAGGGCCCACCCTCGACTGAGGGCCTCGGCAGCCATGTACCACAGGACGGTCCAGGGCCGCGGCTGCCTGAGCATGGGCAGGGCCAGCAGGGCCTCGGCTGTGGCCCGCAGCTTGGGGTCAGGTTCCAGCATCATGGTGAGGACAGAACGCAGCTCAGAAGACAGGCCTGTCCCCGGGGCAGGGCCACATCAGAGGTGATGGGGCCTTGAGCCTGGCAGTCCCTTGCCACCAGCCACCCCCCATGAGAGCCTGCCCTCCCTGTGGCAGTGCATCCCCTCCAATCCTCTCCTCCCACTCACCAGCAGTGAACTCAGGGGGCAGGTAGCCCTGGCGCAGCTGCTGCCAGCCCTCCCCACCATGGGGCAGCTCCATGTTGCACGCCACCTCCAGGATGGTGAGACCCAGGCTGGGAGGGACAGGGACAGAAGAGGGGCAGGGTTGACTTCGAGACACAGAACCCAGAGCCCCAGGCTACCCCCAAGAAGAAGGGTAGGAAAGGGATGCTATCTTCCACCATGAGCCAGGGAGGTGGGGAAGGAGGGGCTGGGGGCCCTAAGAAGGTCTCGGCAGGGCTGATGATGGGGACTATATCATGGAGCACAGACCCCGGGCCCAGCGTAGCTCACACACCACCTACCCCCCCACCCCGCCCCAACAGGACTGGCACTCTGGTCGCTGTTGTTAACAGTGATATTCTCATCATCCTGTTGATGTGACTGGATGCTACTGTCAGAAGCAGAGCAGTGGTGACCAGCATGGACCTTGGAACCCAGCGCCTGGTCCAGGCCCAGCCTCACCACCTGCTCACTGTGGACTGGGGGAAAGTCCCTTAACCTGCTGTGCCCAATTCCCCTGTGAATGGAGTAATAATAGTCCCTCCCTTGGAGGTGTGGTGAGATGAGTGAAGAGACAAGTGAATCAGGTAAAGTGGCTCCAGAGGGTTCTCTGATTAGCTTAACTCTCCAGACCCCTCTCAACTAGAGGGCGGGACCCCCAACCCCTTGGGGAAGCATCTCCCAGCAAGTCTTCCTGACTTTGGGCTAGGATGGTGACCCTCTGCTGACCACTCCCCCGCCCACCAGGAAGAGCCTCCCACGTCGAGCCCTACCTGAACACATCTGCCGCTGTCCCATAAGCGCCTTGAAGCAGCTCGGGGGCCATGTAGCGAGGGTCTCCCTCCTGGGCCTCGCTAGCTCCGGATGCACCCAGCTCCACCAGCAGCCCAAAGTCACCCAGCTTGCAGCGGTCCCGGGGCCCCAGGAAGATATTGGAGGGCTTGACGTCAAGGTGGACCAGGCCTTGGCTGTGCAGGTGGGCCAGGGCCAGCAGGATGTCCCGCAGGTAGCCCCAGACCTGGGCCTCGGGCAGGCTGGCGCCCCAGGCCTCACAGTGCTGCTGTAGGCTGGGCCCACACAGCTCTGTCTGCAGGTATAGGATGCCGCCCTCCTCCCAGGCTTGCTCCAGCCGCACGCAGCATGGGTGCTGCCCCACCTTCTCATGGCCGCCGACCTCGGCCAACTTGCGGGCCCGGTCCTTGGGGCCCCGGAAAGGTGACATGCAGCGCTTCACGGCATAGAGCCGGCCGTCTTCCTTGGAGCGCACCTGGAAGCGAGGGGGAACAACCACTCAGGAGGACAACCCAGATGATTCTGTTAAGATTTCACGTGTGCGGAAGGTATGGCATGGCAGCTACCTTAGAGTGACCCCCACGTGTGCAAGAGCAAAGCTGGACAAACCTCCACCCCAGGTGCTGGTTTGCTGGAGACCCAGCGAAAGAAGAGACAGGGCAGACCTCTAAGTACAAGCCCAGGAGAATGCGTTAAGTAAAAAAGCTGCCTACAGAACAGCACGGGCAGTGTGGTCTGCCATGCGGCATATGAGATGGGTTTGTTTCTATCTGGTCAATTCCAGAGAAGTACAGAGAAAAGTCTGGAAGGAAGAACGCCCACCTGAGAATCACCGTGGTTTCCCCTGACCTAGGGGCCTCTGCACTTTTTAACAAAATTGTCTTCATGTAGTACTTGTGTAAGGAAAACTACCATTTTAGAGGAAATATACATGATTGGAAAATATATTTTAAGAAACAAAAGGTGGCATGGAGGTGTCGCCTGAGTGCTTGCAGCAGGAGGGAGGTGGGGTGGGCACTGCACTGGGGGCGGGAGGTGGCCTGGCTCCGGGGCCTTGTGGAGCTTGCCAAGACCCCCACACGGCTGGCACCAGGCAGGAGGAGGTGGCAGGTGGGAGCCATCGCAAGGCGTGCCAGGCTCTGGACAAGGGGAGAGTGTGTACTGAGGGGGCCTCAGAGGGGCCTGCATGTGGGGTTATGAGAAAGCGGCCAAGTCCAGCACTGAGGGGAGCCTGCCAGCCCAAGAGGTGGGCCGTCAGGGGAAAGGAGGGGAACAGGCTTCCCAGGACACTGTCCCATCCCAGCCAGGGTGGCGAGGCGGCAGGGGGTTACCCCAGACAGGCCTGGGGAGCTGTCACTGACTCACCTTGAAGACCTCTCCATAAGAGCCGTGGCCCAGGCGGCCGAGCCTGTGGAAACTCTGCTGGAAGAAGGACTCCGGCCGGCTCGGGTCATACCCGGGGCTCTGCAGGGGCTCGGAGGCTCGGCCTTGGAACGACACCCGCCGGGGCTGGGGCTGGTGCCAGCCTGGGGTCCGAGGAGGGAAGAGGCGGCTGATGGGGATGCTGCCCTTGGCAGGGGGCCGGGGTGGGAGGCTCCGACTGAGACCCCGAGACCTCTTGAGGGAGAAGCCAGGTTCTGCATGGCGGAAGTAGGCTGGGACCGGGACGGGGGTGCCACTCAGGGGTGGCGGGGTGCCCTCTTCGGGCACAGGCATGTCCAGCACAGGAGCCCCCAGAGTTCAGAACAGGGTGTCACTCAAAACAGCACCTGGTCCTATGGCCCCAAAGAGGCTGCAGAAGAGAGCCGAGTCTATGCCACACACACACACTCTGCTTTAGGCATGGAGGCGGTGGGCACAACAAGCACCTGGTGGAAAAAGGTATACAAATGTATGCACGCCTGCAGGTGGTCACCTGCACCTTGGGGGTTAGAGACACATAGACTGAAAACCACAGGGTTGTGTCCTGGAGGTTCCCACAGTCCAGCAGAGGTTAAACCAAGGCATGTTCTGGAGCCAGACCATACCTGTGTGCACACCTCTGCCTTGTTTGGCCCTAAAATATCCCACCTTGGGGAATTCCCTGGCGGTCCTGTGGTTAGGACTCGGCACTTTCACTGCCATGACCCAGGATTCAATCCCTGGTTGGGGAACTAACATACCGCAAGCAGGGTGGCATGGCAAACAAACAAACAAACAAATAAATAAAACATGGCCAAAAAACTAAATAAATAAAAATTAAAACTTAAAAAGAAAAAATCCAGGGACTTCCCTGGTGGCACAATGGTTAAGATTCCGCACTCCCAACACAGGGGGCCCGGGTTCAATCGCTGGTCAGGGAACTAGATCCCACATGCATGCCACAACTAAGAGTTTGCATGCCACAACTAAGGAGGCTTCTGGCCGCAACTAAGACCTGGTGCAACCAGAAAAAAAAAAAAAATCCAACCTCTTCCAAGACTGTAAGGTAGAAATATTAACACAGGTCTGCTATCCTTTATCTCCAATTCCAAAGGAAAAAAGAAAGTCTAGGGCTTCCCTGGTGGCACAGTGCTTAAAAATCCACCTGCCAATGCAAGGGACATGGGTTTGATCCCTGGTCTGGGAAGATCCCACATGCTGCGGAGCAACTAAGCCCATGTGCCACAACTATTGAAGCCCGCGCACCTAGAGCCCGTGCTCCACAAGAGAAGCCACCTCAATGAGAAGCCCGTGCACTGCAATGAAGAGCAGCCCCCGCTCGATGCAACTAAAGAAAGCCCGCGTGCAGCAACGAAGACCCAATGCAGCCAAAAATAAATAAATAAATAAATTTATATATTGAAAAAAAAAAAAGGGCTTCCCTGGTGGCGCAGTGAGAGTCCGCCTGCTGCTGCAGGGGACACGAGTTTGTGCCCCAGTCCGGGAAGATCCCACATGACGTGGAGCGGCTAGGCCTGTGAGCCATGGTAGCTGAGACTGCGCGTCCGGAGCCTGTGCTCCGCAACGGGAGAGGCCACAACAGTGAGAGGCCCGCGTACCGCAAAAAAAAAAAAAAAAAGAAGAAGAAAGTCTGAATTTCAAATTTCTTTCTTGCTTCCTTTTTCGTAGTTAAGGTGCTAAAACTCAGTTAGTGGGGTTTCGCTTCCAGCTCCATGTAGCAGAGGCTAAATTTCAGCTGAGTGTAGCAGAGAGGCTGGGGGCTTCCTCCTTTCACCAGCCCCTACTCAGAGAGACAGGCACCACTGTCCCTGTCCCCAGCTCCAGAGCTGTGGCTCAGGAGATTCTGCCCGGGGAGAGGCAGGTCATGAAACAGAGAGCTCCAAAGCTCTCCCTGCAAAAATGTGACTTGATTAGAAGTAGAGTGTGAGAAGTTCAAGCCTAAAGGCCCTCTCAAAATCAGTGGAGGTTTTGGTACTAAGCAATTAGGAGGAGGCCGATACCTCCATTTGCTACAAGTGAACCACAGGACAACTAGTTTACCAGAGAGAACTGGGGAAAGAGACAGCTAAGAAGAGGCTTCCTGAGGTTAGAACAAACCTTAAACACTGAACTCCAAAGCTACCCCTTTAGGGACTTCCCTGGTGGCACAGTGGTTAAGAATCTGCCTGCCAATACAGGGGACATGGGTTCGAGCCCTAGTCAGGGGAAGATCCCACATGCACCACAACTACTGAAGCCCATGCACCTAGAGCCTGTGCTCCACAATGAGAGAAGCCACGGCAATGAGAAGCCCAAGCACCGCAACAAAGTGTAGCCCCTGCTCACCACAGCTAGAGAAAGCCCACACGCAGCAACAAAGACCCAACGCAGCCAAAAAAAAAAAAAAAAAAAAAAAAAGCTACCCCTTTAAAGCCCAAATTTGACTGGATCAGTCTATGGAGCAATTGATGTTCCAGGGCATTGTCAAAAACAACAGAGCAATCATCCAGCAATTGGTGGGGCCTGACAGCTGGGTATGATCAGGGAGAAGACAAACAGAGCCCCCCTAAAACCACTAGTGTCCCAGGGTGACTGTGCACATGCCCAAGGCTGGGCCCTCTGAGGAGCAAAGTCAAAGGCTTCACATTGTTTAGGAAAGAGACATCACTACAGTGGTCCAGCCACTTTAAACAAGCAAAAACAATCCCAAGCCCCCAGGGGTAGGGTGAGGAACCAATATTCACAGTTGCTACAACATACTATCTAAAATGTCAAAGAAAAATTACAAGATATGCAAAGACGCAGGAGAGTGTGACCCATACACAGGAAAAAAAACATACAGCAAAAACTCCCTGTAAGAGAGACCAGATGTCAGATTTAACAGACATACTTCACAGTAGCCACTATAAATATGTACAAAGAACCAAAGGAAACCACACTTGAAGAAGTAAAGGAAACACAATGACAACATCTCATTAAATAGAGAATATCAATAATGAGATAGAAATTATAAAAGAACCAAATGCATAGTTGAAAAGTACAATGTCACTGAAATGAAAAAATTCACTGGAGGGGTTCAACAATAGATTTGAACTTGCAGAAGAAATAATCAGTGAACTTGAAGATAGTTTGATAGAAATTATGCAATCTGAAATACAGACAAAGAAAAGGGAACCAAATCTCAGAGAAATGTTAGGACAGCATTAAGTGAATCAACATATGCATGATGGGTACACCAGAGGAGAGAAGAGAAGGAGCTGGAAAAGTATGGATTAAAACTTCCCAAATGTGATTTTAAAAATATTAACATAGCCAAGAAGCTCAATGAACTTCAAGTAGAATAAATGCAGAGATCCACACACAGACACACCATATTAAAACTGCTGAAAACCAAAAACAAGGGGAAAATCTTGAGAGGAGCAAGAGAAAATGACTCATCACTGACAAGCCCCCCCCATAAGATTAACTGTTAACTTCTCAAAAGAAACAATGGAGGCCAGAAGGAAGTGGGATGACATATTCAAGCACTAGGGGGAAAATTTGTCAACCAAGAATCCTATATCCAATGAAACTATCTTTCAAAAATAAAGGCAATAAAGAGGGCGTCCCTGGTGGCGCAGTGGTTGAGAGTCTGCCTGCCGATGCACGGGACGCGGGTTCGTGCCCTGGTCTGGGAAGATCCCACGTGCCGTGGAGCGGCTGGGCCCGTGAGCCATGGCCCCTGAGCCTGCGTGTCCGGAGCCTGTGCTCCGCAACAGGAGAGGCCACAGCAGTGAGAGGCCCTCATACTGCAAAAAAAATAATAAATAAAATAAATAAAGGCAAAAAAGAGATTCCCAGATAAACAAAAACAGAAAGAATGCATTGCTAGCAGACCTGCTTTACAAGGAAAACTAAAGGAAGTTCTTCAAGCTGAAACAATGTGATCCCAAACAGTAATTCAAACATACATGAAAAAAAGAAAGAGCACCAGTAAAGGTAATTATGTAATATAAAAGACAGTATAAACGCATATTTTTCTCCTTTCTTCTTTTAACTGATTTAAAAAGCAACTGTATAAACTATGTATGTAACTGTATTGTTGGGCATATAATATATAGAAATGTAATATACTTGCAAATAACAGCACAAAGATTTAAGTGTGTGGGAACAAAATTATATTGGACTAGAAAATGACACCAGATGGTAACTCAAACCCACAGGAACAAATGAAGAGAACCAGAAATAGTAAAAAAGAAGGTCAATGTAAAACAATTATACATATACACTTGCTTTTCTTTCTTCCCCCAATTTCTTTAAGAAATTAAAGATGATCTAAATAAATGGAAAGGCATTATATGTTCATAGATCCAAAGACAATATAAATAAAATGATAATACTCTCCAAATTGATCTACAGACTCAGCACAATCACTATCAGAATCCCAGGTAGCTTCTTTACAGAAATTGGCAAACTGATCCTAAAAATCATATGGAAATTAACAGGACCCAAAAGAGTCAAAACAAAGTCGGAGGACTCACACTTCCCCATTTTAAAACTTACTACAAAGCGGGACTCCCCTGGTGGCGCAGTGGTTAAGAATCCGCCTACCAATGCAGGGGACACGGGTTCGATCCCTGGTCCGGGGAAGATCCCACATGAAGCCCGTGCACCACAACTACTGAGCCTGTGCTCTGGAGCCCACATGCCACAACTACTGAAGCCTGTGCGCCTAGAGCCCACGCTCTGCAATAACAGAATCCACTGCAGTGAGAAGCCTGCGCACCACAATGAAAAGTAGCCCCCCTGTCGCAACTAGAGAAAGCCCGCACACAGCAATGAAGACCCAACAAAGCCAAAAATAAATGAATAAAAATAAATAAATGAATTAATTAAAAAAACTTACTACAAAGCTACAGTAATCAAAACAGTGTGGTACTCACATAAGGATAGACATGAAGATCAACGAAATAGAATTGAGAGTTCAGAAATAAACCCTCACATTTATAGTCAATTGATTTTGACAAGGGTGCCAAAACAATTGAGCAGAAATAAAACAGTCTTCTCAACAAATGGTGCTGGGACAACTGGATATCTACATGCAAACCTCATTTAGCAGAAAAATCTGACCTGGCCTATTCTTCCCTCTAAGTGTAAAATAATAATATATTTCTTGACAGAAATATTAATGTGTTTGATTATGAAATGATGTCCCAGACCCATGAATGGATGGTGTTACATATAAATGTTACACGTACCCTATTAGCTTTCTAAAATGGGAGACATTTTGAATTCTGAAACACACCTGGCCTCAGGGGTTTGTGGACCTGTAATGCTAACTTCATGGAAGCCTTAGTCTAGTGTCTGGCATGCAGATCCCTCAGTAACTGTTATATAATAAATAATATATAATAAATAACGCTCTGAGTAGTAATTGAAAGAACACACAAAATACAGTGGTCCCACAGGTGTAAGTGACTTTTGTATTGGAGCAAAGAGGGCTACTGTGTTGCTATAATGTTATAATTGAAAGAATAACAAGAGGAAAAAAGGAGAGAAGTCCAATTTTGAAAGGAGCCACAGTGTATCAAAAGATTCCATACTTAGCAGGGGGTGAGTCAGTGACTGAAACTGGAGGGAGCAGTCATCTGAAGGGTACTCTCCAGTGCCTAGGAAAGTGAGGCATGAGGGGAGGGACCCCACAGGGACCTGCATGGGAAGACTCACCCTACAGCCTGTGGGTACCCTCCCTCTGCCTCTATGCATCTCAGGAATCCCATCCCAGAGTTTCTCAAAGTGAGGGACCAGGGTGTCAGGAACCCCTAGGGTGTTGGTTAGAAGTAGAGCCTCCGGGCCCAGCCATATCACATTCAGGGACATTGGGCACCTGTATCTTAAACCAATTCTCAGATCATCCCAATGTCACTTACATTCTAGCACCATTGGCATGGCCAAACAGCTTTGGGGGTGGGATGGGGAGGGAGGAGAAGCAGGGGCTCCCGGTGAATCCAGGGTGGCCCTGAGCAGAAGCCAGGCCGGGATGAGCTCTGCAGCTTTCAGGGGCCTCACCCTCTCACTGGGCAGGACACATCTGCTGACCACGGTCTATCGCACTAGACTGTGAGTTCCTCCTGGTCAGGGCCACAGCTGATTCACCTCCGCGGGCGTGGGGAAACCCTGGCGAATAAAGTTGAGCAGAACAGCTGTCACGGGGGAGGGGCTGTAGATGGAAGGTCGGTGGGGGCTTTTCCTGGGAAGGGACGAGTAAAGGGGGAGCAGTCGCTGTGGAAGGGGGCTCCCAGAAAAAGAGGGAGGCCGGGAAAGGAGGAGGGCAAGGACCGTCTAGGGGCAGGAGCCGCTAGAGGGGAAGTGGGCGGAGCCGCCCGCGGCAGGGCTGGCCCAGGGAGGGGTGGGGCTGTCGGAGAGGTGAGGAAGGAGGCGGGAGGGGTTGGGGGTGAGGCAGATCCGGGGAAGGACTGTCAGGGGGCAAGGAGTTGCTCGCGAGGAAGGTAGAAGGGAGGAGAGGGCGATCCCGCCCGAGAACCTTCAGGGCCGGGTATGGGCTCACCTGGGGCGGGAGGGCGGGACGCAGCTCAGCAAGGTCCCAGATTCCGGGTCGGCGGAGGGCACAGGAGCTCTCGGAGCGGTCCGGGGTCTTCGGCCCACCGCTCCCCAAGCCAGGGCGGGAGGATTCTCCGGAGGGGGAACGGCCCGTGAACGCGCGCGGACACGGCTCGCGCCAAAAATTCCAAACCGGCCTCGAGGCCCCGCCCAGGAACGCCTCTTACCCCCGGTGCAGCCTGTCAGAGGCGCACAGCCTGCTGGGGCTCCGCCCCAACGTCCCTGCGTGCGCGCCTCCGACCCCGCCCCGCCGGCTCCGCGGCCGAGCGCTCTCACTGCGCAGGCGCGAAACCTTCTGTGCTGGCCCAGGTCGGGTGTGGCTACGCGGTGCCACCTAGAGGCTGAGGCGCCACACTGGGTCTGAGCCTGCTCTTGGGTACTCCCGCCTGGTTCCCAGGACCCCGAACGACCTCCGGGCGTCGACCGACCTCCAGACCCAGGTGCCGGCACCCACGGCCCTCGCTGGGCTGCCCTAGTTTTCGCATCTATAAAGGGAATGGTCACTGCGTTTCGCCCCGGAGGTGTAGCCCCAAGAGGCGGTCACTTGGGGCTGCACAGGAAGTCGCTGCCGCCTCCGGGGTCCCGGCGAGGTGGAATGCCCTGGGCTCAGTGCTCCCTCCTCATGCCTGCCTTGCACCGTACTGGGGATGCGGTGGGGATCACACACACACACACACACACACACACACACACACACACACACAC